>NC_137736.1:127962436-128359936 GCF_963264785.1 Psittacula echo | reverse complement strand
AACCCTAACCCTAACCCTAACCCTAACCCTAACCCTAACCCTAACCCTAACCCTAACCCTAACCCTAACCCTAACCCTAACCCTAACCCTAACCTAACCCTAACCCTAACCCTAACCCTAACCCTAACCCTAACCCTAACCCTAACCCTAACCCTAACCCTAACCCTAACCCTAACCCTAACCCTAACCCTAACCCTAACCCTAACCCTAACCTAACCCTAACCCTAACCCTAACCCTAACCTAACCCTAACCCTAACCCTAACCCTAACCCTAACCCTAACCCTAACCCTAACCCTAACCCTAACCCTAACCCTAACCCTAACCCTAACCCTAACCTAACCCTAACCCTAACCCTAACCCTAACCCTAACCCTAACCCTAACCCTAACCCTAACCCTAACCCTAACCCTAACCCTAACCTAACCCTAACCCTAACCCTAACCCTAACCCTAACCCTAACCCTAACCCTAACCCTAACCCTAACCCTAACCCTAACCCTAACCCTAACCCTAACCCTAACCCTAACCCTAACCCTAACCCTAACCCTAACCCTAACCCTAACCCTAACCCTAACCCTAACCCTAACCCTAACCCTAACCCTAACCCTAACCCTAACCCTAACCCTAACCCTAACCCTAACCCTAACCCTAACCCTAACCCTAACCCTAACCCTAACCCTAACCCTAACCCTAACCCTAACCCTAACCCTAACCCTAACCCTAACCCTAACCCTAACCCTAACCCTAACCCTAACCCTAACCCTAACCCTAACCCTAACCCTAACCCTAACCCTAACCCTAACCCTAACCCTAACCCTAACCCTAACCCTAACCCTAACCCTAACCCTAACCCTAACCCTAACCCTAACCCTTAACCCTAACCTAACCCTAACCCTAACCCTAACCCTAACCCTAACCTAACCCTAACCCTAACCCTAACCCTAACCCTAACCCTAACCCTAACCCTGAACCCTAACCCTAACCCTAACCCTAACCCTAACCCTAACCCTAACCCTAACCCTAACCCTAACCCTAACCCTAACCCTAACCCTAACCCTAACCCTAACCCTAACCCTAACCCTAACCCTAACCCTAACCCTAACCCTAACCCTAACCCTAACCCTAACCCTAACCCTAACCCTAACCCTAACCCTAACCCTAACCCTAACCCTAACCCTAACCCTAACCCTAACCCTAACCCTAACCCTAACCTAACCCTAACCCTAACCCTAACCCTAACCCTAACCCTAACCCCTAACCCTAACCCTAACCCTAACCCTAACCCTAACCCTAACCCTAACCCTAACCCTAACCCTAACCCTAACCCTAACCCTAACCCTAACCCTAACCCTAACCCTAACCCTAACCCTAACCCTAACCCTAACCCTAACCCTAACCCTAACCCTAACCCTAACCCTAACCCTAACCCTAACCCTAACCCTAACCCTAACCCTAACCCTAACCCTAACCCTAACCCTAACCCTAACCCTAACCCTAACCCTAACCCTAACCCTAACCCTAACCCTAACCCTAACCCTAACCCTAACCCTAACCCTAACCCTAACCCTAACCCTAACCCTAACCCTAACCCTAACCCTAACCCTAACCCTAACCCTAACCCTAACCCTAACCCTAACCCTAACCCTAACCCTAACCCTAACCCTAACCCTAACCCTAACCCTAACCCTAACCCTAACCCTAACCCTAACCCTAACCCTAACCCTAACCCTAACCCTAACCCTAACCCTAACCCTAACCCTAACCCTAACCCTAACCCTAACCCTAACCCTAACCCTAACCCTAACCCTAACCCTAACCCTAACCCTAACCCTAACCCTAACCCTAACCCTAACCCTAACCCTAACCCTAACCCTAACCCTAACCCTAACCCTAACCCTAACCCTAACCCTAACCCTAACCCTAACCCTAACCCTAACCCTAACCCTAACCCTAACCCTAACCCTAACCCTAACCCTAACCCTAACCCTAACCCTAACCCTAACCCTAACCCTAACCCTAACCCTAACCCTAACCCTAACCCTAACCCTAACCCTAACCCTAACCCTAACCCTAACCCTAACCCTAACCCTAACCCTAACCCTAACCCTAACCCTAACCCTAACCCTAACCCTAACCCTAACCCTAACCCTAACCCTAACCCTAACCCTAACCCTAACCCTAACCCTAACCCTAACCCTAACCCTAACCCTAACCCTAACCCTAACCCTAACCCTAACCCTAACCCTAACCCTAACCCTAACCCTAACCCTAACCCTAACCCTAACCCTAACCCTAACCCTAACCCTAACCCTAACCCTAACCCTAACCCTAACCCTAACCCTAACCCTAACCCTAACCCTAACCCTAACCCTAACCCTAACCCTAACCCTAACCCTAACCCTAACCCTAACCCTAACCCTAACCCTAACCCTAACCCTAACCCTAACCCTAACCCTAACCCTAACCCTAACCCTAACCCTAACCCTAACCCTAACCCTAACCCTAACCCTAACCCTAACCCTAACCCTAACCCTAACCCTAACCCTAACCCTAACCCTAACCCTAACCCTAACCCTAACCCTAACCCTAACCCTAACCCTAACCCTAACCCTAACCCTAACCCTAACCCTAACCCTAACCCTAACCCTAACCCTAACCCTAACCCTAACCCTAACCCTAACCCTAACCCTAACCCTAACCCTAACCCTAACCCTAACCCTAACCCTAACCCTAACCCTAACCCTAACCCTAACCCTAACCCTAACCCTAACCCTAACCCTAACCCTAACCCTAACCCTAACCCTAACCCTAACCCTAACCCTAACCCTAACCCTAACCCTAACCCTAACCCTAACCCTAACCCTAACCCTAACCCTAACCCTAACCCTAACCCTAACCCTAACCCTAACCCTAACCCTAACCCTAACCCTAACCCTAACCCTAACCCTAACCCTAACCCTAACCCTAACCCTAACCCTAACCCTAACCCTAACCCTAACCCTAACCCTAACCCTAACCCTAACCCTAACCCTAACCCTAACCCTAACCCTAACCCTAACCCTAACCCTAACCCTAACCCTAACCCTAACCCTAACCCTAACCCTAACCCTAACCCTAACCCTAACCCTAACCCTAACCCTAACCCTAACCCTAACCCTAACCCTAACCCTAACCCTAACCCTAACCCTAACCCTAACCCTAACCCTAACCCTAACCCTAACCCTAACCCTAACCCTAACCCTAACCCTAACCCTAACCCTAACCCTAACCCTAACCCTAACCCTAACCCTAACCCTAACCCTAACCCTAACCCTAACCCTAACCCTAACCCTAACCCTAACCCTAACCCTAACCCTAACCCTAACCCTAACCCTAACCCTAACCCTAACCCTAACCCTAACCCTAACCCTAACCCTAACCCTAACCCTAACCCTAACCCTAACCCTAACCCTAACCCTAACCCTAACCCTAACCCTAACCCTAACCCTAACCCTAACCCTAACCCTAACCCTAACCCTAACCCTAACCCTAACCCTAACCCTAACCCTAACCCTAACCCTAACCCTAACCCTAACCCTAACCCTAACCCTAACCCTAACCCTAACCCTAACCCTAACCCTAACCCTAACCCTAACCCTAACCCTAACCCTAACCCTAACCCTAACCCTAACCCTAACCCTAACCCTAACCCTAACCCTAACCCTAACCCTAACCCTAACCCTAACCCTAACCCTAACCCTAACCCTAACCCTAACCCTAACCCTAACCCTAACCCTAACCCTAACCCTAACCCTAACCCTAACCCTAACCCTAACCCTAACCCTAACCCTAACCCTAACCCTAACCCTAACCCTAACCCTAACCCTAACCCTAACCCTAACCCTAACCCTAACCCTAACCCTAACCCTAACCCTAACCCTAACCCTAACCCTAACCCTAACCCTAACCCTAACCCTAACCCTAACCCTAACCCTAACCCTAACCCTAACCCTAACCCTAACCCTAACCCTAACCCTAACCCTAACCCTAACCCTAACCCTAACCCTAACCCTAACCCTAACCCTAACCCTAACCCTAACCCTAACCCTAACCCTAACCCTAACCCTAACCCTAACCCTAACCCTAACCCTAACCCTAACCCTAACCCTAACCCTAACCCTAACCCTAACCCTAACCCTAACCCTAACCCTAACCCTAACCCTAACCCTAACCCTAACCCTAACCCTAACCCTAACCCTAACCCTAACCCTAACCCTAACCCTAACCCTAACCCTAACCCTAACCCTAACCCTAACCCTAACCCTAACCCTAACCCTAACCCTAACCCTAACCCTAACCCTAACCCTAACCCTAACCCTAACCCTAACCCTAACCCTAACCCTAACCCTAACCCTAACCCTAACCCTAACCCTAACCCTAACCCTAACCCTAACCCTAACCCTAACCCTAACCCTAACCCTAACCCTAACCCTAACCCTAACCCTAACCCTAACCCTAACCCTAACCCTAACCCTAACCCTAACCCTAACCCTAACCCTAACCCTAACCCTAACCCTAACCCTAACCCTAACCCTAACCCTAACCCTAACCCTAACCCTAACCCTAACCCTAACCCTAACCCTAACCCTAACCCTAACCCTAACCCTAACCCTAACCCTAACCCTAACCCTAACCCTAACCCTAACCCTAACCCTAACCCTAACCCTAACCCTAACCCTAACCCTAACCCTAACCCTAACCCTAACCCTAACCCTAACCCTAACCCTAACCCTAACCCTAACCCTAACCCTAACCCTAACCCTAACCCTAACCCTAACCCTAACCCTAACCCTAACCCTAACCCTAACCCTAACCCTAACCCTAACCCTAACCCTAACCCTAACCCTAACCCTAACCCTAACCCTAACCCTAACCCTAACCCTAACCCTAACCCTAACCCTAACCCTAACCCTAACCCTAACCCTAACCCTAACCCTAACCCTAACCCCTAACCCTAACCCTAACCCTAACCCTAACCCTAACCCTAACCCTAACCCTAACCCTAACCCTAACCCTAACCCTAACCCTAACCCTAACCCTAACCCTAACCCTAACCCTAACCCTAACCCTAACCCTAACCCTAACCCTAACCCCTAACCCTAACCCTAACCCTAACCCTAACCCTAACCCTAACCCTAACCCTAACCCTAACCCTAACCCTAACCCTAACCCTAACCCTAACCCTAACCCTAACCCTAACCCTAACCCTAACCCTAACCCTAACCCTAACCCTAACCCTAACCCTAACCCTAACCCTAACCCTAACCCTAACCCTAACCCTAACCCTAACCCTAACCCTAACCCTAACCCTAACCCTAACCCTAACCCTAACCCTAACCCTAACCCTAACCCTAACCCTAACCCTAACCCTAACCCTAACCCTAACCCTAACCCTAACCCTAACCCTAACCCTAACCCTAACCCTAACCCTAACCCTAACCCTAACCCTAACCCTAACCCTAACCCTAACCCTAACCCTAACCCTAACCCTAAACCCTAACCCTAACCCTAACCCTAACCCTAACCCTAACCCTAACCCTAACCCTAACCCTAACCCTAACCCTAACCCTAACCCTAACCCCTAACCCTAACCCTAACCCTAACCCTAACCCTAACCCTAACCCTAACCCTAACCCCTAACCCTAACCCTAACCCTAACCCTAACCCTAACCCTAACCCTAACCCTAACCCTAACCCTAACCCTAACCCTAACCCTAACCCTAACCCTAACCCTAACCCTAACCCTAACCCTAACCCTAACCCTAACCCTAACCCTAACCCTAACCCTAACCCTAACCCTAACCCTAACCCTAACCCTAACCCTAACCCTAACCCTAACCCTAACCCTAACCCTAACCCTAACCCTAACCCTAACCCTAACCCTAACCCCTAACCCTAACCCTAACCCTAACCCTAACCCTAACCCTAACCCTAACCCTAACCCTAACCCTAACCCTAACCCTAACCCTAACCCTAACCCTAACCCTAACCCTAACCCTAACCCTAACCCTAACCCTAACCCTAACCCCTAACCCTAACCCTAACCCTAAACCCTAACCCTAACCCTAACCCTAACCCTAACCCTAACCCCTAACCCTAACCCCTAACCCTAACCCTAACCCTAACCCTAACCCTAACCCTAACCCCCTAACCCCCTAACCCCCTAACCCTAACCCTAACCCTAACCCTAACCCTAACCCTAACCCTAACCCTACCCGCTACCCCTGGCCCTACTCCTACTCGCTACACCTACCCCTGACCCTACCCGCTACCCCTGACCCTACCCCTACCTGCTACCTGTACTCGCTACCCATACCCGCTACCCCTACCCCTATCCCTACTCCTACCCACTACCCCTGACCGTACCCCTACCCGCTACCCCTACCCGCTGACCTTACCCTACCCGCTACCCCTGGCCCTACTCCTACTCGCTACACCTACCCCTGACCCTACCCGCTAACCCTCACCCTACCCCTACCCGCTACCTGTACTCGCTACCCATACCCGCTACTCCTACCCCTACCCGCTACCCCTATCCCTACTCTTACCCGCTACCCCTGACCGTAACCCTACCCGCCACCCCTACCCGCTGACCCTACCCGCTGACCCTAACCCTACCCGCTAACCCTGACCCTACTCCTACCCGCTACCCCTACCCCTGACCCTACCCCTACCCGCTACCCCTGACCCTACCCCCACCCGCTACCCCTGACCCTATCCCTACCCGCTACCCCTGACCGTAACCCTACCTGCTACCCCTACCCGCTGACCCTACCCGCTGACCCTAACACTACCCAGTGCCCCTGACCCTACTCCTACCCGCTACCACTACCCCTGACCCTACCCCTACCAGCTACCCCTAGCCACTACCCCTAGCCCTACTCCTACCCACTACCCCTACCCCTACACGCTACCCCTGACCCTACCCCTACACGCTACCCCTGACCCTAACCCTTCCCCTACACGCTACCCCTGACCCTAACCCTACCCCTACACACTATGCCTGACCCTAACCCTACCCACTACCCCAACCCCTACCCGCTACCACTACCCCTACCCACTACCCCTACCCCTATCTGCTACACATACCCCTACCCTATGTGGACACATATATATATATCTATATGTCCACGCTACACCAAAAGCAATAACAAGCTACACATCAGGATGATCTGCAACACCACATCTCTGCCGACAAATATAACACCTAAAAAAAACCTCTACACAAAGATGCTTACTAACGTGTACACTACTAACTCTTAACGTGGCATGAAGGTCTTCATTAAGATAAGACCATTTTAAACTGCCCCCCCCCCCACCAAAACCACCTGAAATAAACCAAAAAGCTCTAAGGCCACAAATCCTGAGCTAACACCACAGAACTTACCCTGATGAGAGCTGAACCAGGAATGAGCTCCCTGAGGAAACGCTGGCCCTCATATACCACGGGCCCCACCTACAACCCCCCCCTCGATGGGCTGGGGCAAGGGAGGGGCAAAACACCGGCTGGGATAAAAGCACCCTGATAAGCCACACCTGGCTCTTTGTATTACCTGGCTCTGGCTCTATGACTGCTCCCTGGCTGCTTGGTGAGTGCCTCGGTTGTTCCATATCTGCTTGCTGTTTGCTCTGTGGGTGCTCTGTAACTTTAATTTTCTGCTTTGCTTTCTCTGGCTCAGATGGGTGACAGTCTGAGATTTGGACTTTTGGGCTCAGACTCAGGGACTGAAACTCAAGGTTTCTGACTGGGGCTGAGAATCTAGGACTCAGACTCTGTGACTAAGACTGGCTGAGACTGTGGCTGAAACTCTGGGCCTCAGATTTTGGAGCTAATACTCTCAGACTCTGTGGCTGAGACTGGGGCTGAAACTCTGTGGCTAAGACGATGGAATTCAGACTCTGTTGCTTAGACTCTATAGCTAAGACTCTGGAATTCAAACTTTGGGGCTGAGACTGTAGCTGGGACTCTGCGGCTAAGACTCTGTGGCTAAGGCTCCGGGGCTCACACTCTGAGCTGAAACTATGGCTAATACTCTGCAGCTGAGACTCTGGAGCTGAGACTCGATGGCTAAGACTCTGGGATTCAAACTTTGGAGCTGAGACTGGCTGAGACTCTGTGGCTCATACTCCAGGTCTCAGACTTTCTTTCTCGGACTCTGTGACCGAGACTAATTTAGACTCTGTGGCTGAGATGGTGGCTGGGACTCTGGGCCTCAGACGTTGAAGCTGATACTTTCAGACTCAGACTCTAGCTGAGAATGTGGCTGAGACATAGTGGATGAGATGGTGCCTTAGACTCTGGGCCTCCAACTTTGGAGCTGATACTTTCAGATTCAGACTCCATGGCTGAGACTACCGCTGAGATTATGGCTAAGATTCTGGGATTCAGGCTTTGGGGCTGAGACTGTAGCTGAGATTCTGTGGCTCAAACTCCGAGGCTAAGACTCCAGGGTCCATACTCTGAGCTGAGACTCGAGGGGTCAGAGTCTGGGGCTGAGACTCTAGTGCTCAGAGTCTGGAGCTGACACTCTCAGATTCAGACTATAGCTGAGACTCAGGGGCTGAGGCTCTGGGGCTGATGCTCAGGGCCTCAAACTTTGGAGTTGATACTCTCAGATTCTGACTGCAGGAGAGACTCTGGCTATGACTATGGAATTCAGACTTAGGGGCTGAGACTCTGTGGCTAAAACTCCGGGATTCAAAATTAGAGGCATAGACTGCAGCTGAGACTCTGTGGCTCAGGCTATCCTAAGGCTTTCGGACTCACACTCTCAGCTGAGACTGTGGCTGATACTCTGCAGCTGAGACTTTGGGGCTAATACTCTGCAGCTGAGACTCGGGTGCTGACACTGTGGCTGACACTCAATGGCTAAGACTCTGGGATTCAAACTTTGTATCTCGGATTTTGTGACCGAGACTGTAATTTAGACTCTGTGGCTGAGACGATGGCTGGGACTCTGGGCCTCAGACTTCGGAACTGATGCTCTCAGACTCAGATTCTGTAGCTGAGAATGTGGCTGAGACACTGTGGATGAGATGGTACCTTAGACCTGAGCCTCAAACTTTGGAGCTGGTACTTTCAGACACAGACTCTGTGGCTGAGGCTGCTGCTGAGACTCTATGGCTAAGACTCTGGAATTCAGACTTTGGGGCTGAGACTGTAGCTGAGATTCTGTGGCTCAGACTCTGTGACTAAAACTCCAGGGCCCATTCTCTGAGCTGTGGCTTAGATTCTGGGGCTGAGAGTTTTGGGCTAAGAGTCTGGGGCTAAGACTCTGCTGCACAGATTTTGGAGCTGATACTCTCAGATTCAGACTATAGCTGAGGCTCGGGGGCTGAGACTCAGGGGATAAGACTCGGGGGCTGAGACTCAGGGGATAAGACTCAGGGGCTGAGGCTCGGGTGCTAAGACAATGGAATTCAGACTGTTGCTGAGACTGTATAGATAAGACTCTGGCATTCAGACTTTGGGGCTGAGACTGTAGCTGAGACTCTATGGCTATGACTATGGCATTCAGACTTTGGGGCTGAGACTGTAGCTGAGACTCTATGGCTATGACTATGGAATTCAGACTTAGGGGCTGAGACTGTAGCTGAGACTCTGTGGCTAAAACTCCGGGATTCAGAATTAGAGGCATAGACTGCAGCTGAGACTCTGTGGCTCAGACTCTGTCCTAAGGCTTTGGGGCTCACACTCTGAGCTGAGACTGTGGCTGATACTCTGCAGCTGAGACTTTGGGGCTGATACTCTGCAGCTGAGACTCGGGTGCTGACACTGTGGCTGACACTCAATGGCTAAGACTCTGGGATTCACACTTTGTATCTCGGATTTTGTGACCGAGACTGTAATTTACTCTGTGGCTGAGACAATGGCTGGGACTCTGAGCTGATTTTGGAGCTGATGCTCTCAGACTCAGATTTTGTAGCTGAGAATGTAGCTGAGACACTGTGGATGAGATGGTACCTTAGACCTGAGCCTCAAACTTTGGATCTGATACTTTCAAACACAGATTCTGTGGCTGAGGCTGCTGAGACTCTGTGGCTAAGACTCTGGAATTCAAACTTTGGGGCTGAGACTGTAGCTGACATTCTGTGGCTCAGACTCTGTGACTAAAACTCCAGGTCCTATACTCTGATCTGAGACTGTGGCTTAGATTCTGGGGCTGAGACTCAGGGGCTGAAAGTCTGCGGCTGAGACTTTGTGCTCAGATTTTGGAGCTGATACTTTCAGATTCAGACTATAGCTGCAACTCTGTGGCTGAGACTCAGGAACTGAGACTGTGGCTGAGACTCAGACTCAGATTTTAGAGCTGGTACTCAGACTCAGACTGTTGCTCACACTCTGGGGCTGAGACTGTGGATGAGACAGTTCCATAGACTCTGGGCCTCAAACTTTGGAACTGATACTTTCAGACTCGAGGGCTGAGACTTGAGGGCTGAGACTCGGGAGCTGAGATGATGGCTGAGCTTGGCTAAGGCTCTGAGCCTCAGATTTTAGAGCTGATAGTTTCAGACACAGACTCTGTGGGTAAAACTGTTGCTGAGATTCTATGGCGAAGACTCTGGGATTCAGACTTTGGGGCGGAGACTGTAGCTGAGACTCTGGGGCTCAGACTCTGAGGCTAAGACTCCAGGGCCCATACTCCGAGCAGAGACTGTGGCTTAGATTCTGGGGCTGAGAGTCTGGGCCTGAGAGTCTGAGTCTAAGACTCTGCTGCTCAGATTTGGGAGCTGATACTCTCAGATTCATACTCTGGGGCTGAGGCTTGGGGGCTGACACTCGGGGGCTAAGGCTCAGAGCCTCAGTCTTTGATATTGACACTCTCAGACTCTGTGGCTGAGACTCTATGGCTAAGAATCGGGAATTCAGACTTTGGGGATGAGGCTGTGGCTGAAACTCTGACTGCCACTCTGGCTGAGACTCTATGGCTAAGACTCTGGTGCTCATATTTATTATCAGATACTCTCAGACTCAGGCTCTCTGGCTGAGTCTGTGTGCCTCAGAATCGGGAGCTGAGACTGTGGCTGAGACTCAGTGGCTGAGAGTCTGTGGCTGAGAGTCTGTGGCTGAGAGTCTGTGGCTGAGACTCTGTGGCTGGGACTGGCTGAGACTGGCCCGAAGACTTTGAAGCTGATACTCTCAGACTCAGACTCTATATGAGACTGTGAGGTTGAAACTCTAGGGCTAAGACTCTGTGACTGAGACTGGCTGAGACTCTAGGCCTAAGACTTTGGACCTGATACTCTCAGACTCGGTGACTGAAACTGTTGCTGAGACTATGGCTAAGACTCTGGGATTCAGACTTAGGGGCTGAGACTCTATGGGCAAGACTCTATGGCTCAGATTCTATGGCTAAGATTCTATGGCTCAGACTCTATGGCTCAGACTCTGGGTCGCAGACTTGTTGGCAAACACTCTAGGGCTCCTACTCTTGCCAACACTCTGTGGCCAAAACTCTGTGTCTGACGTGGTGGGGCAGACACTCTGGGGCTAAGACTCTGTGGCTGAGACTGTGGCTAAGATTGGCTGAGACTCTGGGCCTCAGTCTTTGGAAATGATACTCGCAGACTCTGTCTGAAACTGTTGCTCAGACTCTGCGGCTAACGCTGGGATTCAGACTTTGGGGCTGAGACTCTATGGCTGAGACACTATGGCTGAGACTCTGAGTCTCAAACTTTGAATCTCAGACTCTGGGGCAAAGACTCTAGGGCTCATACGCTCAGCCGTGAATCTGTGGCCGCAAGTATGTATTTAATGCTCTGGAGCAGAGACTCTGGGACTCAGACTTTGCTGGCGGGACTCTGTGACCGGGACTATGGAACTGTGGCTCTGGGGTTGAGACTCTGGGGCTGGGGCTCTGTGCCTGGGACTTTAAGGTGTAAAAGCAAAAAGTAAGAACAATGCCAGGGGGACCGTACCAAAGCTCACTGTCTATGCAAGATGCCTGGCAGCAGCTTTCTCTCCAGGCTGTTTGTCTGTGGCAGCGATTGCCAAAATTTTATGCGCTGCTCGCTCTGCCGCTGGAAATCTAGGAGCAGGCACCAAAGAAATTGCACACAATTGTACTTTTAGGTAGGAAAACAAAGAGCGACGGAGATGGTGGTAGCACCGCTGCGGAGCTTACAATTTGCAGAAGGGGCCGAATGGCAGCTTTCTGTCCTGACCGTTTGGAGCTGGTACCGGTTCCCCGAAATCCTTAAGCTTTGCTCCGTGCTGTGGAACACCTGGGAGCGGGAGCCACGCAGGTTCCGACCACGGGGACTTTAAGGTGAAAAAGCAAAGAGTGAGAGCTACGCTGGTGGCATCGTAACAAAGCTCACTGTCCGCAGAATACTCCCAGCACTGGCTTTCTGTCCCGGCTCTTGGGCTATGGGAGCAGAGGCCAAATGTTCGTGCTGTACTCGCTCTGCTGCGAGACAGCCTGTAGACAATACCAGAGAGGTTCGACTCAAACTTTTAGGTGAAAAGGAAGGAGCGACAATGAGGCTGGTGGCACTGTGTCAAAGCTGACTGCCTGCAGATGAGGTCTGGCAGCAGCTTTCTCTCCTAGCTCTTCGGCTGTCGGACTCTAGGCCAAACATTCGTGCTCTGTGCGCTGTGATGCGGGATGGCCGGGAGTTGACAGCGTGGAAGTTATGCGGGATTTGATACTTACGTGTGAAAACTGGGAGCCGGAGCGATGTGACTGGCGCCGCTGCGGAGCTCGTGGTCTCTGAAAAACACCGAGTACATTTCTAACACATTTTAAGCCTTCTTTTTTGATATTTAACACATTTTAACCCATTTTTGTCCATTTCTAACCCTCTTTTAAGCTCTTTTTGGCCATTTCTACCCCATTTTTCCCATTTCTAACAGATTTTAAGCCATCTTAGGACGTTTCTAACTCGATTTCACCCACTTTGGACACATTTTAAGACAATTTTGCCCATTTCTACCCAAATTTAATCCATTTAAGTGCATTTTGAACACAATTTCACACATTAAACATATTTCAACCCATCTTATGACATTTACAACCCAATTCTGCAAGCTTCTAACCCATTTTAAGCCATTTTGGCCCATTTCTAGCCCAATTTAATCCATTTTGCTCCATTTCTACTGCATTTTTCAAGTTGTAACACATTTTAAGCCATCTTAGGACATTTCTAACCCAACGTTACCTACTTCTAGCCCATTTTCACCCAATTTTCCCACTTCTAAACCATTTTAACCCATTTTTGCCCATTTTGATCACATTTTAAACCATTTTGGCCATTTCTAACACGTATTTCCCTTTTCTAACGCATTTGAAGCCATCTTAGGCCATTTTAACCCAATTTTGCACACTTCTAAGCCATTTTAAACCATTGTGGCCATTTCTGACCCATTTTTCACATTTCTAACGCATTTTCAACTATCTTACGACATTTCTAACCGGATTCTGCTCACTTCTAAACCTTTTTTCCCAATTTGGGCCATTTGTAATATATTTTATGCCTTCCTTTCCCATGTCTAACCAGTTTTATGCCTTTTCAGTCCATTTATAAACCATTTGAACACATTTTGATGGGTTTAATTTTAAAATAGGCACATTTCTCATCTGTTTTAAACCATTTTGGCCATTTTTAACCCATTTTTCCAAATTCGAACACATTTTAAGCCATCTTGGGACATTTCTAACCCGATTTTCCCCACTTCCAACCCATTTTAACCCAATTTTGCCCATTTATATCACATTGCAAGCCATTTCGGACATTTTGAAGCCATATTTCCCTTTTCTAAAACACTTATTCCATCTTAGGGCATTTAAACCGAATTTTTCACACTTCTGACCTATTTTAAGCCATTTTTCACATTTCTAACCCATTTTTCACATTTCTAACACATTTTCAAGCATCTTAGGATATTTCTAACCCAATTCTGCTCACTTCTAACCCATTTTTTCCTAATTTTGGTCATTTCAAATATATCTTATGCCTTCTTTTCCCAGCTCTAAACTCTTTTAGGCCATCTGAGGACATTTCTAACTTTATTTTGCCCACTTCTAACATGTTATAACCCAATTTTGCCCTATTCTAACAAAGTTTAAGACTTTTTGACCGATCTTTACCCATATTTCCAATTTCTGACACATTTTAATCCATCTTAGGACATTTTAACCCAATTTTGCAAACTTCTGACCTATTTTAAGCCATTTTTACTCAATTCTAGCCAAATTTTATCCATTTTGCTCCATTTCTAATCCTTTTTTCCAATTTTACGCATTTTAAGCCATCTTAGAACATTTCTAACCCAATTATGCACACTTCTAACCCATTTTAGGCCATTTTGGCCATTTCTAACCCGATTTTGGCCCTTCAAACACATTTCTCCTAACTTTGAGGATTTCTAATCTATTTTATAACTTACTTTCCTATTTCTAACCTATTTTAAGCCATTTATGTCCATTTCTACCCCTGTCTTGGGAATTTCTAACCTGTTTAAACCCAGTTTGGCCATTTCAAAACTATTTTTACCCGTTTCTAACCCATTTTTCCCTTCTCAAACACATTTTAGACTAACTTAGGACATTGCTAACCCAATTTTGCCCACTTCTAACCCCCTTTGCCCAGTTCTAGCACATGTTAAGCCATTTTTTCCATTTCTATGCTGCTTTTGCCCACTTCTAGCACATTTTAAGCTATTTTAGCCCATTTCTAGCCCAATCTAATCCATTTTGATCCTGTTTAAATCCATTTTGCCCATTTCTAACACATTTTAAGCCATCCTCAGACATTGCTAACCCAATTTTGCATACTTCCAACCCATTTTAAGCCGTTTTGCCCATGTCTAATGCATATTTCACATTCCTGACACATTTTCAACCATCCTAGCATATTTATAACCCACTTTTGCACACTTCTAACCCATTTTACACCGTTCTGGCCATATCTACCCCAGTTTTCATATTTCCAATGCATTGTCAACCATCTGAACACATTTCTAACCCAATTTGGCCCACTTTTCACCCATTTTCCCCCATTTTAGCCATTTCTAATACATGCAATGCCATCCTTTCCCATGTCTAACCTGGTCTAAGCCTGTTCTATCCATTTCTAACCTATTTGAACCCATTTTACCCATGTCTAACCAATTTATCCCATTTCTAACACATGTAAAACCATGTTAGTACATTTCTAATCCAATTTAGCCCACTACTAACCCATTATAAGCCATTTTCACCAATGCCTAACGATTTTACCCATCACAAATTAAACACTAAATCCTCCAAGCATAGGCTAAGATCACAACTTAGACCCTAAGATCACAACTGACACGCAGAGATCACAAGTGACATACAAAGAACACAAATTGGACACTACATCCTCCGAACACACACTAAGATCACAACTTAGACAGTAAGAACACAAATTTGAAACTACATCCTCCGAACAGACACTAAGAACACGTATTAGAAACTAAGACCAAAAATTAAACACTAAAATCAAAACTTACACACTAACTCCACCATGAACACACTAAGATCACAAATAACAAACTAAGATCACAAATTAGACACTAAGATCACAGACTAGACACTAACATGAAAACTTAAACGCTAAGTACTCCTATCTTCACTTCAGCCACCCAGTCAGTTCTCCCATTAATCACCAAGCTGGATGGACAGAGTCAGGTCTGTGCAAATTGACACTGACAACAGACCTGCACAAGCAATCTGGATGTATGCCCCAAAACACAAATGACCTTAAGACTCTGAGCCACAGGTCTCATCTACACTTCCGCTTTCAAAGTTCACCACGGAAAAGCAAAATTCTCAACTGAAACACTAAATTCCTCTTTGAAATGCTAAGTTCTATATTGAAAAAGCAAATGCTACAATGAAACGCTAATTTCTCCATTGAAACGCTAGGATCTCCAGTGAAATACTAACTTCTACATTGAAAAATTAAGTTTTACATTGAAATGGAAAGTTCTCTGTTGAAACGCTAAGTTCTCCATTGAAAGGCTAAAATCTCCAAAGAAACAATGAATTCTCCATTGAAACGATAAATTCTCCATGGAAATGCTAATTTCTCCATTGAAATGCTAAGTTCTTCACTGAAAAACTTAAATCTAAATTGAAAAAGCTACGTTCTCAATTGAAAAACATATATATAACTTGAAAGGCTAAGTTCTCATCAAAACACTAAGTTGTCCACTCAAATGCTACGTTATCCTATGGAAAACATAGATCTAAATTAAAATACTAAGTTCTAAAATGAAAAGCTAAGTTCTCCATTGAAACATTAAGTTCTCCATTGAAATACTAAGTTCTCCACTGAAACGCTAAGTTCTCCAATGAAAACAATAGATCTAAATTGAAATGATAAGTTCCAAATTGAGAAGCTAAGATGTCCACTCAAACGCTGCGTTCTCCAATGAAAAACATAAATCTAAATTGAAAGGCTGAGTTCTTCATTGAAACGCTAAGTTCCCCATTGAAACACTAACTTCTGCATTGAAATGCTAAGGTCTCCATTGAAACGCTAAGTTCTCCATAAAAACGCTAAGTTCTTCAATGAAAACTGTGAGAAACTATGGACTAGGATATTGTTTATTAAGACTTATACTAAACCCAATGTAAAGGTCGGATAACAACTGATGTGAAATCTCTTAAGCAAGCACAACCGACGCCGCTTATCTCTTAAGCAAGAACAACGGACGCCGCTTATCTCTTAAGCAGGTATGGCCGACAGACGCTGCTTATCTCTTAAGCAAGAACAACGGGCGCCGCTTATCTCTTAAGCAAGTATAACCGACAGACGCCGCTTATCTCTTAAGCAAGCACAACAGACGCCACTTATCTCTTAAGCAAGTATAACCGACGGGGTCAACCATAGGACAAAGGAGGAAGACTTCCGAACCCCTAGTAATAGCTGGAACATGCGCAGAGTATCTCCACCACTCTATGAACATGGAAGTCAGGATGTATAAAAAGGGACAGTCTGATTTACTCGGTACGGTAGTTGGCGGAGCGCAGACTCCCCTGCCGTCCAGCGCTGTCTTTGCTCATATTCTACTTGCTACAATTAATAAAATTATAATTGGAATTACGATCCATTGTGGTCTCAATTTATAACAAAAACCATAGATCTAAATTGAAATGCTAAGTTCTAAATTGTAAAGCTAAGTTGTCCGCTCAAACGCTAACTTCTCCAATGAAAAAGATAGATTTGGATTGAAATGCCAAGTTCTCCATTGAAACTCTAAGTTCTCCACTGAAAAACTTAGATATAAATTGAAAAGCTAAGTTCTCAATTCAAAAACATAGCTATAACTTGAAATGCTAAGTTCTCATAGAAACGCTAACTTCTCCACTCAAACGCTAAGTTCTCCAATGAAAGACATAGATCTAAATTGAAATACTAGGCTCTAAAGTGAAAAGCTAAGTTCTCCATTGAAACACTAAGTGCTCAATTGAAACGCTAACTTCCCCATTGAAACGCTAAGTTCTCCATTGAAACGCTAAGTTCTCCATTGAAACTCTAAGTTCTCCACTGAAAAACATACACCTAAATGGAAGAAGCTAAGTTCTCAATTGAAAAACATAGATATAACTTGAAATGCTGAGTTCTCGTTGAAACACTAAGTTCTCCACTCAAATGCTACATTCTACAATGAAAAACATAGACCTAAAGTGAAATGCTAAGTACTAAATTGAAAAGCTAAGTTCTCCATTAAAACGCTAGGTTGTCCACTCAAACACTAAGTTCTCCAATGAAAACCATAAGTCTAAATTGAAACGGTAAATTCTCCATTGAAACGTTAGGTTCCCCATTGAAAGACTAAGTTCTGCATTGAAATGTTAAGTTGTCCATTGAAACGCTAATTTCTCCAATGAAAAACATAGATCTAAATTGAAATGCTAAGTTCCAAAAGGAAAAGCTAAGTTCTCCATTGAAACGCTAAGTAGTTCACTCAAATGTTACATTCTCCAATGAAAAACACACATCTAAATTGAAACGACAAGTTCTCCATTGAAACGCTAAATTATAAAATGAAACACAAAATTCTACATTGAAATGCAAAGTTCTCCATTGAAACACTATGTTCTCGATTGAAACACTAAGTTCTGCATTGAAAAGCTAAGTTCTCTATTGAAACGCTAAGGTCTCCAGTGAAAAACTTATATCTAAATTGAAATGCTAAGTTCAAAATTGAAAAGCTAAGTGGTCCACTCAAACGCTAAGTTCTCCAATGAAAAAGATACATTTGAAATGAAACGCCAAGTTCTCCATTGAAACGCTAAGGACTCCACTGAAAAACTTAGTTCTAAATTGAAAAGCTAAGTTCTCAACTGAAAACTATAGATATAACTTGAAATACTGAGTTCTCATTAAAACACTAAGTTCTCCACTCAAATGCTACATTCTCCAATGAAAAACATACATCTAAATTGAAACGCTAAATTCTAAATTGAAATGCTAAGTTCTAAATTAAAATGGTAAGTTCTCCATACAAACACTAATTTCTCCATTGAAACGCTACGATCTCCATACAGCCGATAAGTTCTCCAATCTAAAACTTAGATCTAAATTAAAATACTAAGTTCTAAATTAAAATGATAACTTCTCCTTTGAACCGCTAAGTTGTCCACTCAAAAGCTATATTCTCCAATGAAAAACATACATCTAAATTGAAACGCTAAGTTCTAAATTAAAACAGTAAGTTCTCCATTGAAACGCTAAGTTCTCAATAGAAAAGCTAAGTCCTCCATTGAAACACTAAGTCCTCCATTAAAATGTTAAGTTCTCCATTTAAATGCAAAGTACTCCTCTGGAAAACATAGATGAAAACTAAGAAGCTAAGCTCTCAACTGAAAAACAAAGATACAACTTGATATGCTAAGTTCTCATTGAAACACTAACTTCTCCACTAAAACGGTAAGTTCTCTTATGAAAACCATACATCTGAATTGAAAAGCTAAGATCTAAATTGAAATGCTAAGATCGAAATTGAAAAGCTACCTTCTCCATTGAAACACGAAGTGCTCAAATGAAATACTATCTCCCCCATTGAAATGCTAAGTTCTCCATTGAAACGCTAAATTCTGCATTGAAACACTATGATCTGCATTAAAACGCTAAGGTCTCCAATGAAAAACAGAGACCTAAACTGAAATGCTCAGTTCAAAATTGAAAAGCTAAGTTCTCCATTGAAACGCTAAGTTGTACACTCCAACACTAGGTTCTCCAATGAAAAACATACACCTAAATTGAAAAGGTAAGTTCTTCATTGAAAGGCTAGGTTCCCGACTGAAAGATTAAGATCTCCATTGAAATGCTAAGTTCTCCTATGAAAAACATAGATCAAAATTGAAATGCTAAGTTCGAAATTAAAAAGCTAAGTTTTCCATTGAAACACTAAGTGCTCAATTGAAATGATATCTTCCCCATTGAAATGCTAAGATCTCCTTTGAAACGCTAAGTTTTGCATTGAAACACTAAGCTCTGCATTGAAATGCTAAGTTCTCCAATAAAAAACAGAGACCTAAATTGAAATGCTAAGTTCTAATTTGAAAAGCTAAGTTCTCCATTGAAACGCTAAGTTGTCCACTCAAACGCTAAGTTCCCCGATGAAAAAGATAGATTTGAATTGAAATGCAAAGTTCTTCATTGAAATGCTAAGTTTTCCAACGAAAAACATACATCTAAATTGAAACAGTAAGTTCTAAATTGAAACACTAAGTTCCACATTGAAAGACAAAGTTCTGCATTGAAATGCGAAGTTCTGCATTGAAATGCGAAGTTCTCCATTGAAACGCGAAGTTATCCAATGAAAAAAATAAATCTAAATTGAAATGCCATGTTCTCCATTGAAATGCTAAGTTTTCCAATGAAAAACATACATCTAAATTGAAATGCTAAGTTCTAAAGTGAAAAGCAAAGTTCTCCATTGAAACCCTAAGTTGTCCACTCAAACGCTAAGTTCTACATTGAAAAAGATAAATTTGAACTGAAATGCAAAGTTCTCCATTGAAATGCTAAGTTTTCCAATGAAAAACATATATCTAAATTGAAACAGTAAGTTCTAAATTGAAACGCTAAGTTCCACATTGAAAGACAAACTTCTGCATTGAAATGCGAAGTTCTCCATTGAAACGCGAAGTTGTCCACACAAACGCTAAGTTTTCCAATGAAAAAAATAAATCTAAATTGAAATGCCATGTTCTCCATTGAAATGCTAACTTTTCCAATGAAAAACATATATCTAAATTGAAATGCTAAGTTCTAAAGTGAAAAGCAAAGTTCTCCATTGAAACACTATCTTGTCCACTGAAAAGCTAAGTTCTCCAATGAAAAAGATAGATTGGAAATGAAATGCAAAGTTCTCCATTGAAATGCTAAGTTTTCCAATGAAAAACATACATCTACATTGAAATGCTAAGTTCCAAAGTGAAAAGCAAAGTTCTCCATTGAAATGCTAAGATTTCCAATGAAAAACATACATCTAAATTGAAATGCTAAGCTCCAAAGTGCAAAGCAAAGTTCTCCATTGAAACTCTAAGTTGACCACTGAAACGCTAAGTTCTCCACTCAAATGCTACGTTCTACAATGAAAACCATAGACCTAAAGTGAAATGCTAAGTTCTAAAGTGAAAAGCAAAGTTCTCCATTGAAACGCTAAGTTGTCCACTCAAACGCTAAGTTCTCCAATGAAAAATATAGATTTGAATTGAAATGCCAAGTTCTCCATTGAAATGCTAAGGTTTCCAATGAAAAACATACATCTAAATTGAAATGCTAAGTTCTAAAGTGAAAAGCAAAGTTCTCCATTGAAACGCTAAGTTGTCCACTGAAACGCTAAGTTCTCCAATGAAAAAAATACATCTAAATTGAAATGCCAGGTTCTCCATTGAAATGCTAAGTTTTCCAACGAAAAACATACATCTAAATTGAAATGCTAAGTTCTAAAGTGAAAAGAAAAGTTCTCAATTGAAACGCTAAGTTGAACAATCAAACATTAACTTCTCCAATGAAAAAGATAGATTTGAACTGAAATGCCAAGTTCTCCATTGAAACGCTAAGTTCTCCACTGAAAAACCTAGATCTAAATGGAAGAAGCTAAGTTCTCAATTGAAAAACATGGATATAACTTGAAATGCTGTGTTCTCGTTGAAACACTAATTTCTCCACTCAAATGCTACGTTCTGCAATGAAAAACATAGACCTAAAGTGAAATGCTAAGTTCTAAATTTAAAAGCTATGTTCTCCATTAAAATGCTAAGTTGTCCACTGAAACGCTAAGTTCTCCATTGAAAAAGATAGATTTGAACTGAAATGCCAAGTTCTCCATTGAAATGCTAAGTTTTCCAATGAAAACCATACATCTAAATTGAAATGCTAAGTTCTAAATTTAAAAGCTATGGTCTCCATTAAAACGCTAAGTTGTCCACTCAAACGCTAAGTTCTCCACTGAAAAACATAGGTCTAAACTGAAACGGTAAGTTCTACACTGAAACGCTAAGTTCCCCATTGAAAGACTAAGTTCTGCATTGAAATGCAAACTTCTCCATTGAAACGCTAATTTCTCCAATGAAAAACATACATCTAAATTGAAATGCTAAGTTCTAAATTGAAAAGCTACGTTCTCCATTGAAACGCTAAGTTGTCCACTCACACGCTAACTTCTCCACTGAAAAAGATAGATTTGAATTGAAATGCCAAGTTCTCCATTGAAATGCTAAGTTTTCCAATGAAAAACATACATCTAAATTGAAATGCTAGGTTCTAAAATGAAAAGCAAAGTTCTCCATTGAAACGCTAAGTTGAACACTCAAACGCTAAGTTCTCCAATGAAAAGATAGATTTGAACTGAAATGTCAAGTTCTCCATTGAAATGCTAAGTTTTCCAATGAAAAACATACATCTAAGTTGAAATGCTAAGTTCCAAAGTGAAAAGTAAAGTTCTCCATTGAAACGCTAAGCTGTCCACTCAAACGCTAAGTTCTCCAATGAAAAAGATAGATTTGAACTGAAATGCCAAGTTCTCCATTGAAATGCTAAGGTTTCCAATGAAAAACATACATCTAAATTGAAATGCTGTCCTGGTTTAGCAGTAGCAGTCATTTTTTCTACTGGTGCAGTGCTGTGTTTTGACTTTCGACCTGGGAATAATATTGATAAAGCCGATGTTTTCAGTTGTGGGTCAGAATGTTTACCCTGACCAAGGACTCTGTGAGTCTCATGCTCTGCCAGGGAGGAGGAGAAGCCAGGAGGAAGCAGGGACAGGACACCTGACCCAAACTAGCCAAAGAGGTATTCCATACCACAGCACGTCATGCCCAGGATGTAGAATGGAGAGTTCCCAGAAGGGCTGGAGCACTGCAGGGTGGGGGTGAGGTACCGGTTGGTGAGCGGTTGTATTCTCTTGCTTGTTATTTCCTTTATCATTATTACTATTAGTGGTAGCAGTAGTGATTTGTGTTATACCTTAGTTATTAAACTGTTCTTATCTCAACCCGTGGGAGCTGCATTCTTTTGATTCTCCTCCCCGTCCCTCCAGGAGCGGAGGGAAGAAAGGTGGTGGGGGGGAAGTGGACTTCGTGGTTCTGATTTACGGCCTGGGCTTAAACCACGACAAATGCTAAGTTCTAAAGTGAAAAGCAAAGTTCTCCATTGAAACACTATCTTGTCCACTGAAACGCTAAGTTCTCCAATGAAAAAGACAGATTGGAAATGAAATGCAAAGTTCTCCATTGAAATGCTAAGTTTTCCAATGAAAAACATACATCTACATTGAAATGCTAAGTTCCAAAGTGAAAAGCAAAGTTCTCCATTGAAATGCTAAGATTTCCAATGAAAAACATATATCTAGATTGAAATGCTAAGTTCCAAAGTGAAAAGCAAAGTTCTCCATTGAAACGCTAAGTTGACCACTCAAACGCTAAGTTCTCCAATGAAAAAAATACATCTAAATTTAAATGCCAAGTTCTCCATTGAAATGCTAAGTTTTCCAATGAAAAACATACATCTAAATTGAAATGCTAAGTTCTAAAGTGAAAAGCAAAGTTCTCCATTAAAACTCTAAGTTGTCCACTGAAACGCTAAGTTCTCCAATGAAAAAAATACATCTAAATTGAAATGCCAGGTTCTCCATTGAAATGCTAAGTTTTCCAATGAAAAACATACATCTAAATTGAAATGCTAAGTTCTAAAGTGAAAAGAAAAGTTCTCCATTGAAACGCTAAGTAGACCACTCAAACGCTAAGTTCTCCAATGAAAAACATAGATTTGAACTGAAATGCCAAGTTCTCCATTGAAATGCTAAGTTTTCCAATAAAAAACATACATCTAAATTGAAATGCTAAATTCTCAATTGAGAAACATGGATATAACTTGAAATGCTGAGTTCTCGTCGAAACACTAAGTTCTCCACTCAAATGCTACGTTCTACAATGAAAACCATAGACCTAAAGTGAAATGCTAAGTTCTAAAGTGAAAAGCAAAGTTCTCCATTGAAACGCTAAGTTGTCCACTCAAACGCTAAGTTATCCAAAGAAAATAGAGATTTGAATTGAAATGCCAAGTTCTCCATTGAAATGCTAAGGTTTCCAATGAAAAACATACAACTAAATTGAAATGCTAAGTTCTAAAGTGAAAAGCAAAGTTCTCCATTGAAACACTATCTTGTCCACTGAAACGCTAAGTTCTCCAATGAAAAAGATAGATTGGAAATGAAATGCAAAGTTCTCCATTGAAATGCTAAGTTTTCCAATGAAAAATATACATCTACATTGAAATGCTAAATTCCAAAGTGAAAAGCAAAGTTCTCCATTGAAATGCAAAGATTTCCAATGAAAAACATATATCTAGATTGAAATGCTAAGTTCGAAAGTGAAAAGCAAAGTTCTCCATTGAAACGCTATGTTGACCACTCAAACGCTAAGTTCTCCAATGAAAAAGATAGATTGGATATGAAATGCAAAGTTCTCCATTGAAATGCTAAGTTTTACAATGAAAAACATACATCTAGATTGAAATGCTAAGTTCCAAAGTGAAAAGCAAAGTTCTCCATTGAAACGCTAAGTTGTCCACTGAAACGCTAAGTTCTCCAATGAAAAAAATACATCTAAATTGAAATGCCAGGTTCTCCATTGAAATGCTAAGTTTTCCAATGAAAAACATACATCTAAATTGAAATGCTAAGTTCTAAAGTGAAAACTTCTCAATTGAAACGCTAAGTTGAACACTCAAACATTAACTTCTCCAATGAAAAAGATAGATTTGAACTGAAATGCCAAGTTCTCCATTGAAACGCTAAGTTCTCCACTGAAAAACCTAGATCTAAATGGAAGAAGCTAAGTTCTCAATTGAAAAACATGGATATAACTTGAAATGCTGTGTTCTCGTTGAAACACTAATTTCTCCACTCAAATGCTACGTTCTGCAATGAAAAAGAAAGACCTAAAGTGAAATGCTAAGTTCTAAATTTAAAAGCTATGTTCTCCATTAAAACGCTAAGTTGTCCACTGAAACGCTAAGTTCTCCATTGAAAAAGATAGATTTGAACTGAAATGCCAAGTTCTCCATTGAAATGCTAAGTTTTCCAATGAAAAACATACATCTAAATTGAAATGCTAAGTTCTAAAGTGAAAAGCAAAGTTCTCCATTGAAACGCTAAGTTGACCACTCAAACGCTAAGTTCTCCAATGAAAAACATAGATTTGAACTGAAATGCCAAGTTCTCCATTGAAATGCTAAGTTTTCAAATGAAAAACATACATCTAAATTGAAATGCTAAGTTCTCAATTGAAAAACATGGATATAACTTGAAATGCTGAGTTCTCGTCGAAACACTAAGTTCTCCACTCAAATGCTACGTTCTACAATGAAAACCATAGACCTAAATTGAAAAGCTAAGTTCTAAAGTGAAAAGCAAAGTTCTCCATTGAAACGCTAAGTTGAACACTCAAACGTTAAGTTCTCCATTGAAAAAGATAGATTTGAACTGAAATGCCAAGTTCTCCATTGAAACGCTAAGTTCTCCACTGAAAAACCTAGATCTAAATGGAAGAAGCCAAGTTCTCAATTGAAAAACATGGATATAACTTGAAATGCTGAGTTCTCGTTGAAACACTAAGTTCTCCACTCAAATGCTACGTTCTGCAATGAAAAACATAGACCTAAAGTGAAATGCTAAGTTCTAAATTTAAAAGCTATGGTCTCCATTAAAACGCTAAGTTGTCCACTCAAACGCTAAGTTCTCCACTGAAAAACATAGGTCTAAACTGAAAGGGTAAGTTCTACACTGAAACGCGAAGTTCCCCATTGAAAGACTAAGTTCTGCATTGAAATGCAAACTTCTTCATTGAAAAGCTAATTTCTCCAATGAAAAACATACATCTAAAGTGAAATGCTAAGTTCTAAATTGAAAAGCTACGTTCTCCATTGAAACGCTAAGTTGTCCACTCACACGCTAACTTCTCCACTGAAAAAGATAGATTTGAATTGAAATGCCAAGTTCTCCATTGAAATGCTAAGTTTTCCAATGAAAAACATACATCTAAATTGAAATGCTAGGTTCTAAAATGAAAAGCAAAGTTCTCCATTGAAACGCTAAGTTGAACACTCAAACGCTAAGTTCTCCAATGAAAAGATAGATTTGAACTGAAATGTCAAGTTCTCCATTGAAATGCTAAGTTTTCCAATGAAAAACATACATCTAAATTGAAATGCTAAGTTCCAAAGTGAAAAGCAAAGTTCTCCATTGAAACGCTAAGCTGTCCACTCAAACGCTAAGTTCTCCAATGAAAAAGATAGATTTGAACTGAAATGCCAAGTTCTCCATTGAAATGCTAAGGTTTCCAATGAAAAACATACATCTAAATTGAAATGCTAAGTTCTAAAGTGAAAAGCAAAGTTCTCCACTGAAACACTATCTTGTCCACAGAAACGCTAAGTTCTCCAATGAAAAAGATAGATTTGAACTGAAATGCCAAGTTCTCCATTGAAATGCTAAGTTTTCCAATGAAAAACATACATCTACATTGAAATGCTAAGTTCCAAAGTGAAAAGCAAAGTTCTCCATTGAAATGCTAAGTTTTACAATGAAAAACATACATCTAGATTGAAATGCTAAGTTCCAAAGTGAAAAGCAAAGTTCTCCATTGAAACGCTAAGTTGTCCACTGAAACGCTAAGTTCTCCAATGAAAAAAATACATCTAAATTGAAATGCCAGGTTCTCCAATGAAATGCTAAGTTTTCCAATAAAAAACATACATCTAAATTGAAATGCTAAATTCTCAATTGAAAAACATGGATATAACTTGAAATGATGAGTTCTCGTCGAAACACTAAGTTCTCCACTCAAATGCTACGTTCTACAATGAAAAACATAGACCTAAAGTGAAATGCTAAGTTCTAAAGTGAAAAGCAAAGTTCTCCATTGAAACGCTAAGTTGTCCACTCAAACGCTAAGTTATCCAAAGAAAATATAGATTTGAATTGAAATGCCAAGTTCTCCATTGAAATGCTAAGGTTTCCAATGAAAAACATACATCTAAATTGAAATGCTAAGTTCTAAAGTGAAAAGCAAAGTTCTCCATTGAAACACTATGTTGTCCACTGAAACGCTAAGTTCTCCAATGAAAAAGATAGATTGGAAATGAAATGCAAAGTTCTCCATTGAAATGCTAAGTTTTCCAATGAAAAACATACATCTACATTGAAATGCTAAGTTCCAAAGTGAAAAGCAAAGTTCTCCATTGAAATGCTAAGATTTCAAATGAAAAACATATATCTAGATTGAAATGCTAAGTTCGAAAGTGAAAAGCAAAGTTCTCCTTTGAAACGCTATGTTGTCCACTGAAACGCTAAGTTCTTCAATGAAAAAGATAGATTGGAAATGAAATGCAAAGTTCTCCATTGAAATGCTAAGTTTTACAATGAAAAACATACATCTAAATTGAAATGCTAAGTTCTAAAGTGAAAAGCAAAGTTCTCCATTGAAACGCTAAGTTGACCACTCAAACGCTAAGTTCTCCAATGAAAAACATAGATTTGAACTGAAATGCCAAGTTCTCCATTGAAATGCTAAGTTTTCCAATGAAAAACATACATCTAAATTGAAATGCTAAGTTCTCAATTGAAAAACATGGATATAACCTGAAATGCTGAGTTCTCGTTGAAACACTAAGTTCTCCACTCAAATGCTACGTTCTGCAATGAAAAACACAGACCTAAAGAGAAATGCTAAGTTCTAAATTTAAAAGCTATGGTCTCCATTAAAACGCTAAGTTGTCCACTCAAACGCTAACTTCTCCAATGAAAAAGATAGATTTGAATTGAAATGCCATTTTCTCCATTGAAATGCTAAGGTTTCCAATGAAAAACATACATCTAAATTGAAATGCTAAGTTCTAAAGTGAAAAGCAAAGTTCTCCATTAAAACGCTAAGTTGAACACTCAAACGCTAAGTTCTCCAATGAAAAACATAGGTATAAACTGAAACGGTAATTTCTACACTGAAACGCTAAGTTCCCCATTGAAAGACTAAGTTCTGCATTGAAATGCGAACTTCTACATTGAAACGCTAATTTCTCCAATGAAAAACATACATCTAAATTGAAATGCTAAGTTCTAAAGTGAAAAGCAAAGTTCTCCATTGAAACGCTGTCCTGGGTTCAGCAGTAGCAGTCATTTTTCCTCCTTCTTAGTAGCTGTTGCAGCACTGTGTTTTTGACTTGCAGCCTGGGAACAGAGCTCGTAACACCGATGTTTAGACTGACCAAGGACTCTGTGAGTCTCATGCTCTGCCAGGGAGGAGGAGAAGCCGGGAGGAAGCAGGGACAGGACACCTGACCCAAACTAGCCAAAGAGGTATTCCATACCACAGCACGTTATGCCCAGGATGTAGAACTGAGAGTTCCTGGAAGGGCTGGATCGCTGTGGGGTGAGGGTGAGGTACCGGTTGGTGAGCAGTTGTATTCTCTTGCTTGTTATTTCTTTTATCATTATTACTATTAGTGGTAGCAGTAGTGATTTGTGTTATACATTAGTTATTAAATGGTTCTTATCTCAACCCGTGGGAGTTGCATTCTTTTGATTCTCCTCCCCGTCCCTGCAGAAGCGGAGGGAAGAAAGGTGTGGGGGGGGGCAGAAGATTGCGTGGTTCTGATTTACAGCCTGGGCTTAAACCACGACAGAACTGAAAGGCCAAGTTCTCCATAGAAACGCGAAGTTGTCCACTCAAACGCTAAGTTCTACAATAAAAAACATAGACCTAAACTGAAATGCTAAGTTCTACATTGAAAAGCTAAGTTCTAAATTGAAACGCTAACTTGTCCACTCCAACGCTAAGTTCCCCAATGAAAAAGAAAGATTTGAACTGAAATGCCAAGTTCTCCATTGAAACGCTAAGTTCTCCAAT
The DNA here is from genome assembly GCF_963264785.1 of Psittacula echo. Taxonomy (NCBI): domain Eukaryota; kingdom Metazoa; phylum Chordata; class Aves; order Psittaciformes; family Psittacidae; genus Psittacula; species Psittacula echo. Next base: position 128,331,507 of record NC_137736.1, on the reverse strand, counting down.
GAAAATCTTATAAAAGGAAGAAGCTACGTTCTCAATTGAAAAACATAGCTATAACCTGAAATGCTAAGTTCTCATCAAAACACTAAGTTCTCCACTCAAATGCTACGTTGTACAATGAAAAACAAAGATCTAAATTAAAATGCTAAGTTCTAAATTGAAACGCTAAGTTCTCCACTCAAACGCTAAGTTCTCCAAAGAAAAAGATAGATTTAAACTGAAATGCCAAGTTCTCCATTGAAATGCTAAGTTTTCCAATGAAAAACATACATCTAAATTAAAATGCTAAGTTCTAAAGTGAAAAGCAAAGTTCTCCATTGAAATGCTAAGTTGAACACTCAAACGCTAAGTTCTCCAATGAAAATAAAGATTTGAATTGAAATGCCAAGTTCTCCATTGAAATGCTAAGGTTTCCAATGAAAAACATACATCTAAATTGACATGCTAAGTTTTAAAGTGAAAAGCAAAGTTCTCCATTGAAACGCTAAGTTGAACACTCAAACGTTAAGTTCTCCAATGAAAAAGATAGATTTGAACTGAAATGCCAAGTTCTCCATTGAAACGCTAAGTTCTCCACTGAAAAACTTAGATCTAAATGGAAGAAGCTAAGTTCTCAATTGAAAAACATAGATATAACTTGAAATGCTGAGTTCTCTTTGAAACTCTAAGTTCTTCACTCAAATGCTAAGTTCTACAATGAAAAACACAGACCTAAAGTGAAATGCTAAGTTCTAAATTGAAAAGCTAAGTTCTCCATTGAAACGCTATGTTGTCCACTGAAACGCTAAGTTCTCCACTGAAAAACATAGGTCTAAACTGAAACGGTAAATTCTACACTGAAACGCTAAGTTCCCCATTGAAAGACTAAGTTCTGCATTGAAATGCGAACGTCTCCATTGAAACACTAATTTCTCCAATGAAAAACATACATCTAAAGTGAAATGCTAAGTTCTAAATTGAAAAGCTACGTTCTCCATTGAAACGCTAAGTTGTCCACTCAAACGCTAAGTTCTCCAATGAAAAAGATAGATTTGAACTGAAATGCCAAGTTCTCCATTGAAATGCTAAGTTTTCCAATGAAAAACATACATCTAAATTGAAATGCTAAGTTCCAAAGTGAAAAACAAAGTTCTCCATTGAAACGCTAAGTTGTCCACTCAAACGCTAAGTTCTCCATTGAAAAAGATAGATTTGAACTGAAATGCCAAGTTCTCCATTGAAATGCTAGGTTTTCCAATGAAAAACATACATCTAAATTGAAATGCTAAGTTCTAAAGTGAAAAGCAAAGTTCTCCATTGAAACGCTAAGTTGACCACTCAAACGCTAAGTTCTCTAATGAAAAAAATACATCTGGATTGAAATGCCAGGTTCTCCATTGAAATGCTAAGTTTTCCAAAGAAAAACATACATCTAAATTGAAAAGCTAAGTTCTAAAGTGAAAAGCAACGTTCTCCATTGAAACGCTAAGTTGAACCCTCAAACGTTAAGTTCTCCATTGAAAAAGATAGATTTGAACTGAAATGCCAAGTTCTCCATTGAAACGCTAAGTTCTCCACTGAAAAACATAGATCTAAATGGAAGAAGCCAAGTTTTCAATTGAAAAACATGGATATAACTCGAAATGCTGAGTTCTCGTTGAAACACTAAGTTCTCCACTCAAATGCTACGTTCTGCAATGAAAAACATAGACCTAAAGAGAAATGCTAAGTTCTAAATTTAAAAGCTATGGTCTCCATTAAAACGCTAAGTTGTCCACTCAAATGCTAAGTTCTCCACTGAAAAACATAGGTCTAAACTGAAACGGTAAGTTCTACACTGAAACGCGAAGTTCCCAATTGAAAGACTAAGTTCTGCATTGAAATGCAAACTTCTCCATTGAAACGCTAATTTCTCCAATGAAAAACATACATCTAAAGTGAAATGCTAAGTTCTAAATTGAAAAGCTACGTTCTCCATTGAAACGCTAAGTTAAACACTCAAACGCTAACTTCTCCAATGAAAAAGATAGATTTGAACTGAAATGTCAAGTTCTCCATTGAAATGCTAAGTTTTCCAATGAAAAACATACATCTAAATTGAAATGCTAAGTTCTAAAGTGAAAAGCAAAGTTCTCCATTGAAACGCTGTCCTGGGTTCAGCAGTAGCAGTCATTTTTCCTCCTTCTTAGTAGCTGTTGCAGCACTGTGTTTCTGACTTGCAGCCTGGGAACAGAGCTCGTAACACCGATGTTTAGACTGACCAAGGACTCTGTGAGTCTCATGCTCTGCCAGGGAGGAGGAGAAGCCGGGAGGAAGCAGGGACAGGACACCTGACCCAAACTAGCCAAAGAGGTATTCCATACCACAGCACGTTATGCCCAGGATGTAGAACTGAGAGTTCCCGGAAGGGCTGGATCGCTGTGGGGTGAGGGTGAGGTACCGGTTGGTGAGCAGTTGTATTCTCTTGCTTGTTATTTCTTTTATCATTATTACTATTAGTGGTAGCAGTAGTGATTTGTGTTATACATTAGTTATTAAACGGTTCTTATCTCAACCCGTGGGAGTTGCATTCTTTTGATTCTCCTCCCCGTCCCTGCAGAAGCGGAGGGAAGAAAGGTGTGGGGGGGGGCAGTAGATTGCGTGGTTCTGATTTACGGCCTGGGCTTAAACCACGACAGAACTGAAATGCCAAGTTCTCCATTGAAACGCTAAGTTCTCCATAGAAACGCGAAGTTGTCCACTCAAACGCTAAGTTCTACAATAAAAAACATAGATCTAAATTGAAATGCTAAGTTCTACATTGAAAAGCTAAGTTCTAAATTGAAACGCTAAGTTGTCCACTCAAACGCTAAGTTCCCCAATGAAAAAGAAAGATTTGAACTGAAATGCCAAGTTCTCCATATAAACGCTAAGTTCTCCACTGAAAAACCTAGATCTAAATGGAAGAAGCCAAGTTCTCAATTGAAAAACAAGGATATAACTTGAAATGCTGAGTTCTCGTTGAAACACTAATTTCTCCACTAAAATGCTACGTTCTGCAATGAAAAACATAGACCTAAAGTGAAATGCTAAGTTCTAAATTTAAAAGCTATGTTCTCCATTAAAACGCTAAGTTCTCCACTGAAAAACATAGGTCTAAACTGAAACGGTAAGTTCTACACTGAAACGCTAAGTTCCCCATTGAAAGACTAAGTTCTGCATTGAAATGCGAACTTCTCCATTGAAACGCTAATTTCTCCAATGAAAAACATACATCTAAATTGAAATGCTAAGTTCTAAATTGAAAAGCTAAGTTCTCCATTGAAACGCTAAGATGACCACTCAAACGCTAAGTTCTCCAATGAAAAAGATAGATTTGAACTGAAATGCCAAGTTCTCCATTGAAATGCTAAGTTTTCCAATGAAAAACATACATCTAAATTGAAATGCTAAGTTCCAAAGTGAAAAGCAAAGTTCTCCATTGAAACTCTAAGTTGTCCACTGAAACGCTAAGTTCTCCATTGAAAAAGATAGATTTGAACTGTAATGCCAAGTTCTCCATTGAAATGATAAGTTTTCCAATGAAAAACATATATCTAAATTGAAATGCTAAGTTCCAAAGTGAAAAGCAAAGTTCTCCATTGAAACGCTAAGTTGTCCACTGAAACGCTAAGTTTTCTATTGAAAAAGATAGATTTGAACTGAAATGCCAAGTTCTCCATTGAAATGCTAAGTTTTCCAATGAAAAACATACATCTAAATTGAAATGCTAAGTTCTAAAGTGAAAAACAAAGTTCTCCATTGAAACCCTAAGTTGACCACTCAAACGCTAAGTTCTCCAATGAAAAACATAGATTTGAACTGAAATGCCAAGTTCTCCATTGAAATGCTAAGTTTTCCAATGAAAAACATACATCTAAATTGAAATGCTAAGTTCTAAAGTGAAAAGCAAAGTTCTCCATTGAAACGCTAAGTTGTCCACTGAAACGCTAAGTTCTCCATTGAAAAAGATAGATTTGAACTGAAATGCCAAGTTCTCCATTGAAATGCTAAGTTTTCCAATGAAAAACATACATCTAAATTGAAATGCTAAGTTCTAAAGTGAAAAGCAAAGTTGTCCATTGAAACGCTAAGTTGAACACTCAAACGTTAAGTTCTCCAATGAAAAAGATAGATTTGAACTGAAATGCTACGTTCTCCATTGAAATGCTAAGTTTTCCAATGAAAAACATACATCTAAATTGAAATGCTAAGTTCCAAAGTGAAAAGCAATGTTCTCCATTGAAACGCTAAGTAGACCACTCAAACGCTAAGTTCTCCAATGAAAAACATAGATTTGAACTGAAATTCCAAGTTCTCCATTGAAATGCTAAGTTTTCCAATAAAAAACATACATCTAAATTGAAATGCTTAATTCTCAATTGAAAAACATGGATATAACTTGAAATGCTGAGTTCTCGTCAAAACACTAAGTTCTCCACTCAAATGCTACGTTCTACAATGAAAACCATAGACCTAAAGTGAAATGCTAAGTTCTAAAGTGAAAAGCAAAGTTCTCCATTGAAACGCTAAATTATCCACTGAAACGCTAAGTTCTCCAAAGAAAATACAGATTTGAATTGAAATGCCAAGTTCTCCATTGAAATGCTAAGGTTTCCAATGAAAAACATACATCTAAATTGAAATGCTAAGTTCCAAAGTGAAAAGCAAAGTTCTCCATTGAAACGCTAAGTTGTCCACTGAAACGCTAAGTTCTCCAATGAAAAAAATACATCTAAATTGAAATGCGAGGTTCTCCATTGAAATGCTAAGTTTTCCAATGAAAAACATACATCTAAATTGAAATGCTAAGTTCTAAAGTGAAAAGAAAAGTTCTCAATTGAAACGCTAAGTTGAACACTCAATCATTAACTTCTCCAATGAAAAACATAGATTTGAACTGAAATGCCAAGTTCTCCATTGAAACGCTAAGTTCTCCACTGAAAAACCTAGATCTAAATGGAAGAAGCTAAGTTCTCAATTGAAAAACATGGATATAACTTGAAATGCTGTGTTCTCATTGAAACACTAATTTCTCCACTCAAATGCTACGTTCTGCAATGAAAAACATAGACCTAAAGTGAAATGCTAAGTTCTAAATTTAAAAGCTATGTTCTCCATTAAAATGCTAAGTTGTTCACTGAAACGCTAAGTTCTCCATTGAAAAAGATAGATTTGAACTGAAATGCCAAGTTCTCCATTGAAATGCTAAGTTTTCCAATGAAAAACATACATCTAAATTGAAATGCTAAGTTCTAAAGTGAAAAGCAAAGTTCTCCATTGAAACGCTAAGTTGAACACTCAAACGTTAAGTTCTCCAATGAAAAAGATAGATTTGAACTGAAATGCCAAGTTCTCCAATGAAACGCTAAGTTCTCCACTGAAAAACCTAGATCTAAATGGAAGAAGCTAAGTTGTCAATTGAAAAACATGGATATAACTCGAAATGCTGAGTTCTCGTCGAAACACTAAGTTCTCCACTCAAATGCTACGTTCTACAATGAAAAACATAGACCTAAAGTGAAATGCTAAGTTCTAAAGTGAAAAGCAAAGTTCTCCATTGAAACGCTAAGTTGTCCACTCAAACGCTAAGTTCTCCAAAGAAAATATAGATTTGAATTGAAATGCCAAGTTCTCCATTGAAATGCTAAGGTTTCCAATGAAAAACATACATCTAAATTGAAATGCTAAGTTCCAAAGTGAAAAGCAAAGTTCTCCATTGAAACGCTAAGTTGTCCACTGAAACGCTAAGTTCTCCAATGAAAAAAATACATCTAAATTGAAATGCCAGGTTCTCCATTGAAATGCTAAGTTTTCCAACGAAAAACATACATCTAAATTGAAATGCTAAGTTCTAAAGTGAAAGGGAAAGTTCTCAATTGAAACGCTAAGTTGAACACTCAATCATTAACTTCTCCAATGAAAAACATAGATTTGAACTGAAATGCCAAGTTCTCCATTGAAAAGCTAAGTTCTCCACTGAAAAACCTAGATCTAAATGGAAGAAGCTAAGTTCTCAATTGAAAAACATAGATATAACTTGAAATGCTGTGTTCTCGTTGAAACACTAATTTCTCCACTCAAATGCTACGTTCTGCAATGAAAAACATAGACCTAAAGTGAAATGCTAAGTTCTAAATTTAAAAGCTATGTTCTCCATTAAAATGCTAAGTTGTCCACTCAAACGCTAAGTTCTCCATTGAAAAAGATAGATTTGAACTGAAATGCCAAGTTCTCCATTGAAATGCTAAGTTTTCCAATGAAAAACATACATCTAAATTGAAATGCTAAGTTCTAAAGTGAAAAGCAAAGTTCTCCATTGAAACGCTAAGTTGACCACTCAAACGCTAAGTTCTCCAATGAAAAACATAGATTTGAACTGAAATGCCAAGTTCTCCATTGAAATGCTAAGTTTTCCAATGAAAAACATACATCTAAATTGAAATGCTAAGTTCTCAATTGAAAAACATAGATATAACTTGAAATGCTGAGTTCTCGTCGAAACACTAAGTTCTCCACTCAAATGCTACGTTCTACAATGAAAACCATAGACCTAACGTGAAATGCTAAGTTCTAAAGTGAAAAGCAAAGTTCTCCATTGAAACGCTAAGTTGACCACACAAACGCTAAGTTCTCCAATGAAAAAAATACATCTGAATTGAAATGCCAGGTTCTCCATTGAAATGCTAAGTTTTCCAATGAAAAACATACATCTAAATTGAAATGCTAAGTTCTAAAGTGAAAAGCAACGTTCTCTATTGAAACGCTAAGTTGAACACTCAAACGTTAAGTTCTCCAATGAAAAAGATAGATTTGAACTGAAATGCCAAGTTCTCCAATGAAACGCTAAGTTCTCCACTGAAAAACCTAGATCTAAATGGAAGAAGCTAAGTTGTCAATTGAAAAACATGGATATAACTTGAAATGCTGAGTTCTCGTCGAAACACTAAGTTCTCCACTCAAATGCTACGTTCTACAATGAAAACCATAGACCTAAAGTGAAATGCTAAGTTCTAAAGTGAAAAGCAAAGTTCTCCATTGAAACGCTAAGTTGTCCACTCAAACGCTAAGTTCTCCAAAGAAAATATAGATTTGAATTGAAATGCCAAGTTCTCCATTGAAATGCTAAGGTTTCCAATGAAAAACATACATCTAAATTGAAATGCTAAGTTCCAAAGTGAAAAGCAAAGTTCTCCATTGAAACGCTAAGTTGTCCACTGAAACGCTAAGTTCTCCAATGAAAAAAATACATCTAAATTGAAATGCCAGGTTCTCCATTGAAATGCTAAGTTTTCCAACGAAAAACATACATCTAAATTGAAATGCTAAGTTCTAAAGTGAAAAGAAAAGTTCTCAATTGAAACGCTAAGTTGAACACTCAAACATTAACTTCTCCAATGAAAAAGATAGATTTGAACTGAAATGCCAAGTTCTCCATTGAAACGCTAAGTTCTCCACTGAAAAACCTAGATCTAAATGGAAGAAGCCAAGTTCTCAATTGAAAAACATGGATATAACTTGAAATGCTGAGTTCTCATTGAAACACTAAGTTCTCCACTCAAATGCTACGTTCTGCAATGAAAAACATAGACCTAAAGAGAAATGCTAAGTTCTAAATTTAAAAGCTATGGTCTCCATTAAAACGCTAAGTTGTCCACTCAAACGCTAAGTTCTCCACTGAAAAACATAGGTCTAAACTGAAACGGTAAGTTCTACACTGAAACTCGAAGTTCCCCATTGAAAGACTAAGTTCTGCATTGAAATGCAAACTTCTCCATTGAAACGCTAATTTCTCCAATGAAAAACATACATCTAAAGTGAAATGCTAAGTTCTAAATTGAAAAGCTACGTTCTCCATTGAAACGCTAAGTTGAACACTCAAACGCTAACTTCTCCAATGAAAAAGATAGATTTGAACTGAAATGTCAAGTTCTCCATTGAAATGCTAAGTTTTCCAATGAAAAACATACATCTAAATTGAAATGCTAAGTTCTAAAGTGAAAAGCAAAGTTCTCCATTGAAACGCTGTCCTGGGTTCAGCAGTAGCAGTCATTTTTCCTCCTTCTTAGTAGCTGTTGCAGCACTGTGTTTTTGACTTGCAGCCTGGGAACAGAGCTCGTAACACCGATGTTTAGACTGACCAAGGACTCTGTGAGTCTCATGCTCTGCCAGGGAGGAGGAGAAGCCGGGAGGAAGCAGGGACAGGACACCTGACCCAAACTAGCCAAAGAGGTATTCCATACCACAGCACGTTATGCCCAGGATGTAGAACTGAGAGTTCCCGGAAGGGCTGGATCGCTGTGGGGTGAGGGTGAGGTACCGGTTGGTGAGCAGTTGTATTCTCTTGCTTGTTATTTCTTTTATCATTATTACTATTAGTGGTAGCAGTAGTGATTTGTGTTATACATTAGTTATTAAACGGTTCTTATCTCAACCCGTGGGAGTTGCATTCTTTTGATTCTCCTCCCCGTCCCTGCAGAAGCGGAGGGAAGAAAGGTGTGGGGGGGGGCAGTAGATTGCGTGGTTCTGATTTACGGCCTGGGCTTAAACCACGACAGAACTGAAATGCCAAGTTCTCCATTGAAACGCTAAGTTCTCCATAGAAACGCGAAGTTGTCCACTCAAACGCTAAGTTCTACAATAAAAAACATAGACCTAAATTGAAATGCTAAGTTCTACATTGAAAAGCTAAGTTCTAAATTGAAACGCTAAGTTGTCCACTCAAACGCTAAGTTCCCCAATGAAAAAGAAAGATTTGAACTGAAATGCCAAGTTCTCCATATAAACGCTAAGTTCTCCACTGAAAAACATAGATCTAAATGGAAGAAGCCAAGTTCTCAATTGAAAAACATGGATATAACTTGAAATGCTGAGTTCTCGTTGAAACACTAATTTCTCCACTAAAATGCTACGTTCTGCAATGAAAAACATAGACCTAAAGTGAAATGCTAAGTTCTAAATTTAAAAGCTATGTTCTCCATTAAAACGCTAAGTTCTCCACTGAAAAACATAGGTCTAAACTGAAACGGTAAGTTCTACACTGAAACGCTAAGTTCCCCATTGAAAGACTAAGTTCTGCATTGAAATGCGAACTTCTCCATTGAAACGCTATTTTCTCCAATGAAAAACATACATCTAAATTGAAATGCTAAGTTCCAAACTGAAAAGCAAAGTTCTCCATTGAAACGCTAAGTTGTCCACTGAAACGCTAAGTTCTCCAATGAAAAAGATAGATTTGAACTGAAATGCCAAGTTCTCCATTGAAATGCTAAGTTTTCCAATGAAAAACATACATCTAAATTGTAATGCTAAGTTCCAAAGTGAAAAGCAAAGTTCTCCATTGAAACTCTAAGTTGTCCACTGAAACGCTAAGTTCTCCATTGAAAAAGATAGATTTGAACTGTAATGCCAAGTTCTCCATTGAAATGCTAAGTTTTCCAATGAAAAACATACATCTAAATTGAAATGCTAAGTTCTAAAGTGAAAAGCAACGTTCTCCATTGAAACGCTAAGTTGTCCACTGAAACGCTAAGTTCTCCAATGAAAAAAATACATCTAAATTGAAATGCCAGGTTCTCCATTGAAATGCTAAGTTTTCCAATGAAAAACATACATCTAAATTGAAATGCTAAGTTCTAAAGTGAAAAGAAAAGTTCTCAATTGAAACGCTAAGTTGAACACTCAATCATTAACTTCTCCAATGAAAAACATAGATTTGAACTGAAATGCCAAGTTCTCCATTGAAACGCTAAGTTCTCCACTGAAAAACCTAGATCTAAATGGAAGAAGCTAAGTTCTCAATTGAAAAACATGGATATAACTTGAAATGCTGTGTTCTCGTTGAAACACTAATTTCTCCACTCAAATGCTACGTTCTGCAATGAAAAACATAGACCTAAAGTGAAATGCTAAGTTCTAAATTTAAAAGCTATGTTCTCCATTAAAATGCTAAGTTGTTCACTGAAACGCTAAGTTCTCCATTGAAAAAGATAGATTTGAACTGAAATGCCAAGTTCTCCATTGAAATGATAAGTTTTCCAATGAAAAACATACATCTAAATTGAAATGCTAAGTTCCAAAGTGAAAAGCAAAGTTCTCCATTGAAACGCTAAGTTGACCACTCAAACGCTAAGTTCTCCAATGAAAAACATAGATTTGAACTGAAATGCCAAGTTCTCCATTGAAATGCTAAGTTTTCCAATGAAAAACATACATGTAAATTGAAATGCTAAGTTCTCAATTGAAAAACATAGATATAACTTGAAATGCTGAGTTCTCGTCGAAACACTAAGTTCTCCACTCAAATGCTACGTTCTACAATGAAAACCATAGACCTAAAATGAAATGCTAAGTTCTAAAGTGAAAAGCAAAGTTCTCCATTGAAACGCTAAGTTGACCACTGAAAAGCTAAGTTCTCCAAGGAAAAAAATACATCTGAATTGAAATGCCAGGTTCTCCATTGAAATGCTAAGTTTTCCAGTGAAAAACATACATCTAAATTGAAATGCTAAGTTCTAAAGTGAAAAGCAAAGTTCTCTATTGAAACGCTAAGTTGAACACTCAAACGTTAAGTTCTCCAATGAAAAAGATAGATTTGAACTGAAATGCCAAGTTCTCCAATGAAACGCTAAGTTCTCCACTGAAAAACCTAGATCTAAATGGAAGAAGCTAAATTGTCAATTGAAAAACATGGATATAACTTGAAATGCTGAGTTCTCGTCGAAACACTAAGTTCTCCACTCAAATGCTACGTTCTACAATGAAAACCATAGACCTAAAGTGAAATGCTAAGTTCTAAAGTGAAAAGCAAAGTTCTCCATTGAAACGCTAAGTTGACCACTCAAACGCTAAGTTCTCCAAAGAAAATATAGATTTGAATTGAAATGCCAAGTTCTCCATTGAAATGCTAAGGTTTCCAATGAAAAACATACATCTAAATTGAAATGCTAAGTTCCAAAGTGAAAAGCAAAGTTCTCCATTGAAACGCTAAGTTGTCCACTCAAACGCTAAGTTCTCCAATGAAAAAAATACATCTAAATTGAAATGCCAGGTTCTCCATTGAAATGCTAAGTTTTCCAACGAAAAACATACATCTAAATTGAAATGCTAAGTTCCAAAGTGAAAAGCAAAGTTCTCCATTGAAACGCTAAGTTCTGCATTGAAAAAGATAGATTTGAACTGAAATGCCAAGTTCTCCATTGAAATGCTAAGTTTTCCAATGAAAAACATACATCTAAATTGAAATGCTAAGTTCTAAAGTGAAAAGCAAAGTTCTCCATTGAAACCCTAAGTTGACCACTGAAACGCTAAGTTCTCCAATGAAAAACATAGATTTGAACTGAAATGCCAAGATCTCCATTGAAATGCTAAGTTTTCCAATAAAAAACATACATCTAAATTGAAATGCTACGTTCTAAAGTGAAAAGCAAAGTTCTCCATTGAAACGCTAATTTGTCCACTGAAACGCTAAGTTCTCCATTGAAAAAGATAGATTTGAACTGAAATGCCAAGTTCTCCATTGAAATGCTAAGTTTTCCAATGAAAAACATACATCTAAATTGAAATGCTAAGTTCTAAAGTGAAAAGCAAAGTTCTCCATTGAAACGCTAAGATTTCCAATGAAAAACATATATCTAGATTGAAATGCTAAGTTCCAAAGTGAAAAGCAAAGTTCTCCATTGAAACGCTAAGTTGACCACACAAACGCTAAGTTCTCCAATGAAAAAAATACATCTAAATTTAAATGCCAAGTTCTCCATTGAAATGCTAAGTTTTCCAATGAAAAACATACATCTAAATTGAAATGCTAAGTTCTAAAGTGAAAAGCAAAGTTGTCCATTGAAACGCTAAGTTGAACACTCAAACGTTAAGTTCTCCAATGAAAAAGATAGATTTGAACTGAAATGCTACGTTCTCCATTGAAATGCTAAGTTTTCCAATGAAAAACATACATCTAAATTGAAATACTAAGTTCTAAAGTGAAAAGCAATGTTCTCCATTGAAACGCTAAGTAGACCACTCAAACGCTAAGTTCTCCAAAGAAAAACATAGATTTGAACTCAAATGCCAAGTTCTCCATTGAAATGCTAAGTTTTCCAATAAAAAACATACATCTAAATTGAAATGCTTAATTCTCAATTGAAAAACATGGATATAACTTGAAATGCTGAGTTCTCGTCGAAACACTAAGTTCTCCACTCAAATGCTACGTTCTACAATGAAAACCATAGACCTAAAGTGAAATGCTAAGTTCTAAAGTGAAAAGCAAAGTTCTCCATTGAAACGCTAAGTTGTCCACTCAAACGCTAAGTTCTCCAAAGAAAATATAGATTTGAATTGAAATGCCAAGTTCTCCATTGAAATGCTAAGGTTTCCAATGAAAAACATACATCTAAATTGAAATGCTAAGTTCCAAAGTGAAAAGCAAAGTTCTCCATTGAAACGCTAAGTTGTCCACTGAAACGCTAAGTTCTCCAATGAAAAAAATACATCTAAATTGAAATGCCAGGTTCTCCATTGAAATGCTAAGTTTTCCAACGAAAAACATACATCTAAATTGAAATGCTAAGTTCTAAAGTGAAAAGCAAAGTTCTCAATTGAAATGCTAAGTTGAACACTCAATCATTAACTTCTCCAATGAAAAACATAGATTTGAACTGAAATGCCAAGTTCTCCATTGAAAAGCTAAGTTCTCCACTGAAAAACCTAGATCTAAATGGAAGAAGTTAAGTTCTCAATTGAAAAACATGGATATAACTTGAAATGCTGTGTTCTCGTTGAAACACTAATTTCTCCACTCAAATGCTACGTTCTGCAATGAAAAACATAGACCTAAAGTGAAATGCTAAGTTCTAAATTTAAAAGCTATGTTCTCCATTAAAATGCTAAGTTGTCCACTCAAACGCTAAGTTCTCCATTGAAAAAGATAGATTTGAACTGAAATGCCAAGTTCTCCATTGAAATGCTAAGTTTTCCAATGAAAAACATACATGTAAATTGAAATGCTAAGTTCTAAAGTGAAAAGCAAAGTTCTCCATTGAAACGCTAAGTTGACCACTCAAACGCTAAGTTCTCCAATGAAAAACATAGATTTGAACTGAAATGCCAAGTTCTCAATTGAAATGCTAAGTTTTCCAATGAAAAACATACATGTAAATTGAAATGCTAAGTTCTCAATTGAAAAACATAGATATAACTTGAAATGCTGAGTTCTCGTCGAAACACTAAGTTCTCCACTCAAATGCTACGTTCTACAATGAAAACCATAGACCTAAAATGAAATGCTAAGTTCTAAAGTGAAAAGCAAAGTTCTCCATTGAAACGCTAAGTTGACCACTGAAACGCTAAGTTCTCCAATGAAAAAAATACATCTGAATTGAAATGCCAGGTTCTCCATTGAAATGCTAAGTTTTCCAGTGAAAAACATACATCTAAATTGAAATGCTAAGTTCTAAAGTGAAAAGCAACGTTCTCTATTGAAACGCTAAGTTGAACACTCAAACGTTAAGTTCTCCAATGAAAAAGATAGATTTGAACTGAAATGCCAAGTTCTCCAATGAAACGCTAAGTTCTCCACTGAAAAACCTAGATCTAAATGGAAGAAGCTAAGTTGTCAATTGAAAAACATGGATATAACTTGAAATGCTGAGTTCTCGTCGAAACACTAAGTTCTCCACTCAAATGCTACGTTCTACAATGAAAACCATAGACCTAAAGTGAAATGCTAAGTTCTAAAGTGAAAAGCAAAGTTCTCCATTGAAACGCTAAGTTGACCACTCAAACGCTAAGTTCTCCAAAGAAAATATAGATTTGAATTGAAATGCCAAGTTCTCCATTGAAATGCTAAGGTTTCCAATGAAAAACATACATCTAAATTGAAATGCTAAGTTCCAAAGTGAAAAGCAAAGTTCTCCATTGAAACGCTAAGTTGTCCACTGAAACGCTAAGTTCTCCAATGAAAAAAATACATCTAAATTGAAATGCCAGGTTCTCCATTGAAATGCTAAGTTTTCCAACGAAAAACATACATCTAAATTGAAATGCTAAGTTCTAAAGTGAAAAGAAAAGTTCTCAATTGAAACGCTAAGTTGAACACTCAAACATTAACTTCTCCAATGAAAAAGATAGATTTGAACTGAAATGCCAAGTTCTCCATTGAAACGCTAAGTTCTCCACTGAAAAACCTAGATCTAAATGGAAGAAGCCAAGTTCTCAATTTAAAAACATGGATATAACTTGAAATGCTGAGTTCTCGTTGAAACACTAAGTTCTCCACTCAAATGCTACGTTCTGCAATGAAAAACATAGACCTAAAGAGAAATGCTAAGTTCTAAATTTAAAAGCTATGGTCTCCATTAAAACGCTAAGTTGTCCACTCAAACGCTAAGTTCTCCACTGAAAAACATAGGTCTAAACTGAAACGGTAAGTTCTACACTGAAACGCGAAGTTCCCCATTGAAAGACTAAGTTCTGCATTGAAATGCAAACTTCTCCATTGAAACGCTAATTTCTCCAATGAAAAACATACATCTAAAGTGAAATGCTAAGTTCTAAATTGAAAAGCTACGTTCTCCATTGAAACGCTAAGTTGAACACTCAAACGCTAACTTCTCCAATGAAAAAGATAGATTTGAACTGAAATGTCAAGTTCTCCATTGAAATGCTAAGTTTTCCAATGAAAAACATACATCTAAATTGAAATGCTAACTTCTAAAGTGAAAAGCAAAGTTCTCCATTGAAACGCTGTCCTGGGTTCAGCAGTAGCAGTCATTTTTCCTCCTTCTTAGTAGCTGTTGCAGCACTGTGTTTTTGACTTGCAGCCTGGGAACAGAGCTCGTAACACCGATGTTTAGACTGACCAAGGACTCTGTGAGTCTCATGCTCTGCCAGGGAGGAGGAGAAGCCGGGAGGAAGCAGGGACAGGACACCTGACCCAAACTAGCCAAAGAGGTATTCCATACCACAGCACGTTATGCCCAGGATGTAGAACTGAGAGTTCCCGGAAGGGCTGGATCGCTGTGGGGTGAGGGTGAGGTACCGGTTGGTGAGCAGTTGTATTCTCTTGCTTGTTATTTCTTTTATCATTATTACTATTAGTGGTAGCAGTAGTGATTTGTGTTATACATTAGTTATTAAACGGTTCTTATCTCAACCCGTGGGAGTTGCATTCTTTTGATTCTCCTCCCCGTCCCTGCAGAAGCGGAGGGAAGAAAGGTGTGGGGGGGGGCAGTAGATTGCGTGGTTCTGATTTACGGCCTGGGCTTAAACCACGACAGAACTGAAATGCCAAGTTCTCCATTGAAACGCTAAGTTCTCCATAGAAACGCGAAGTTGTCCACTCAAACGCTAAGTTCTACAATAAAAAACATAGACCTAAATTGAAATGCTAAGTTCTACATTGAAAAGCTAAGTTCTAAATTGAAACGCTAAGTTGTCCACTCAAACGCTAAGTTCCCCAATGAAAAAGAAAGATTTGAACTGAAATGCCAAGTTCTCCATATAAACGCTAAGTTCTCCACTGAAAAACATAGATCTAAATGGAAGAAGCCAAGTTCTCAATTGAAAAACATGGATATAACTTGAAATGCTGAGTTCTCGTTGAAACACTAAGTTCTCCACTAAAATGCTACGTTCTGCAATGAAAAACATAGACCTAAAGTGAAATGCTAAGTTCTAAATTTAAAAGCTATGTTCTCCATTAAAACGCTAAGTTCTCCACTGAAAAACATAGGTCTAAACTGAAACGGTAAGTTCTACACTGAAACGCTAAGTTCCCCATTGAAAGACGAAGTTCTGCATTGAAATGCGAACTTCTCCATTGAAACGCTATTTCTCCAATGAAAAACATACATCTAAATTGAAATGCTAAGTTCTAAATTGAAAAGCTAAGTTCTCCATTGAAACGCTAAGATGTCCACTGAAACGCTAAGTTCTCCAATGAAAAAGATAGATTTGAACTGAAATGCCAAGTTCTCCATTGAAATGCTAAGTTTTCCAATGAAAAACATACATCTAAATTGAAATGCTAAGTTCCAAACTGAAAAGCAAAGTTCTCCATTGAAACGCTAAGTTGTCCACTGAAACGCTAAGTTCTCCAATGAAAAAGATAGATTTGAACTGAAATGCCAAGTTCTCCATTGAAATGCTAAGTTTTCCAATGAAAAACATACATCTAAATTGTAATGCTAAGTTCTAAAGTGAAAAGCAAAGTTCTCCATTGAAACTCTAAGTTGTCCACTCAAACGCTAAGTTCTCCATTGAAAAAGATAGATTTGAACTGTAATGCCAAGTTCTCCATTGAAATGCTAAGTTTTCCAATGAAAAACATACATCTAAATTGAAATGCTAAGTTCTAAAGTGAAAAGCAACGTTCTCCATTGAAACGCTAAGTTGTCCACTGAAACGCTAAGTTCTCCAATGAAAAAAATACATCTAAATTGAAATGCCAGGTTCTCCATAGAAATGCTAAGTTTTCCAATGAAAAACATACATCTAAATTGAAATGCTAAGTTCTAAAGTGAAAAGAAAAGTTCTCAATTGAAACGCTAAGTTGAACACTCAATCATTAACTTCTCCAATGAAAAACATAGATTTGAACTGAAATGCCAAGTTCTCCATTGAAACGCTAAGTTCTCCACTGAAAAACCTAGATCTAAATGGAAGAAGCTAAGTTCTCAATTGAAAAACATGGATATAACTTGAAATGCTGTGTTCTCGTTGAAACACTAATTTCTCCACTCAAATGCTACGTTCTGCAATGAAAAACAGAGACCTAAAGTGAAATGCTAAGTTCTAAATTTAAAAGCTATGTTCTCCATTAAAATGCTAAGTTGTTCACTGAAACGCTAAGTTCTCCATTGAAAAAGATAGATTTGAACTGAAATGCCAAGTTCTCCATTGAAATGCTAAGTTTTCCAATGAAAAACATACATCTAAATTGAAATGCTAAGTTCCAAAGTGAAAAGCAAAGTTCTCCATTGAAACGCTAAGTTGACCACTCAAACGCTAAGTTCTCCAATGAAAAACATAGATTTGAACTGAAATGCCAAGTTCTCCATTGAAATGCTAAGTTTTCCAATGAAAAACATACATCTAAATTGAAATGCTAAGTTCTCAATTGAAAAACATAGATATAACTTGAAATGCTGAGTTCTCGTCGAAACACTAAGTTCTCCACTCAAATGCTACGTTCTACAATGAAAACCATAGACCTAACGTGAAATGCTAAGTTCTAAAGTGAAAAGCAAAGTTCTCCATTGAAACGCTAAGTTGACCACACAAACGCTAAGTTCTCCAATGAAAAAAATACATCTGAATTGAAATGCCAGGTTCTCCATTGAAATGCTAAGTTTTCCAGTGAAAAACATACATCTAAATTGAAATGCTAAGTTCTAAAGTGAAAAGCAACGTTCTCTATTGAAACGCTAAGTTGAACACTCAAACGTTAAGTTCTCCAATGAAAAAGATAGATTTGAACTGAAATGCCAAGTTCTCCAATGAAACGCTAAGTTCTCCACTGAAAAACCTAGATCTAAATGGAAGAAGCTAAGTTGTCAATTGAAAAACATGGATATAACTTGAAATGCTGAGTTCTCGTCGAAACACTAAGTTCTCCACTCAAATGCTACGTTCTACAATGAAAACCATAGACCTAAAGTGAAATGCTAAGTTCTAAAGTGAAAAGCAAAGTTCTCCATTGAAACGCTAAGTTGTCCACTCAAACGCTAAGTTCTCCAAAGAAAATATAGATTTGAATTGAAATGCCAAGTTCTCCATTGAAATGCTAAGGTTTCCAATGAAAAACATACATCTAAATTGAAATGCTAAGTTCCAAAGTGAAAAGCAAAGTTCTCCATTGAAACGCTAAGTTGTCCACTGAAACGCTAAGTTCTCCAATGAAAAAAATACATCTAAATTGAAATGCCAGGTTCTCCATTGAAATGCTAAGTTTTCCAACGAAAAACATACATCTAAATTGAAATGCTAAGTTCTAAAGTGAAAAGAAAAGTTCTCAATTGAAACGCTAAGTTGAACACTCAAACATTAACTTCTCCAATGAAAAAGATAGATTTGAACTGAAATGCCAAGTTCTCCATTGAAACGCTAAGTTCTCCACTGAAAAACCTAGATCTAAATGGAAGAAGCCAAGTTCTCAATTGAAAAACATGGATATAACTTGAAATGCTGAGTTCTCGTTGAAACACTAAGTTCTCCACTCAAATGCTACGTTCTGCAATGAAAAACATAGACCTAAAGAGAAATGCTAAGTTCTAAATTTAAAAGCTATGGTCTCCATTAAAACGCTAAGTTGTCCACTCAAACGCTAAGTTCTCCACTGAAAAACATAGGTCTAAACTGAAACGGTAAGTTCTACACTGAAACTCGAAGTTCCCCATTGAAAGACTAAGTTCTGCATTGAAATGCAAACTTCTCCATTGAAACGCTAATTTCTCCAATGAAAAACATACATCTAAAGTGAAATGCTAAGTTCTAAATTGAAAAGCTACGTTCTCCATTGAAACGCTAAGTTGAACACTCAAACGCTAACTTCTCCAATGAAAAAGATAGATTTGAACTGAAATGTCAAGTTCTCCATTGAAATGCTAAGTTTTCCAATGAAAAACATACATCTAAATTGAAATGCTAAGTTCTAAAGTGAAAAGCAAAGTTCTCCATTGAAACGCTGTCCTGGGTTCAGCAGTAGCAGTCATTTTTCCTCCTTCTTAGTAGCTGTTGCAGCACTGTGTTTTTGACTTGCAGCCTGGGAACAGAGCTCGTAACACCGATGTTTAGACTGACCAAGGACTCTGTGAGTCTCATGCTCTGCCAGGGAGGAGGAGAAGCCGGGAGGAAGCAGGGACAGGACACCTGACCCAAACTAGCCAAAGAGGTATTCCATACCACAGCACGTTATGCCCAGGATGTAGAACTGAGAGTTCCCGGAAGGGCTGGATCGCTGTGGGGTGAGGGTGAGGTACCGGTTGGTGAGCAGTTGTATTCTCTTGCTTGTTATTTCTTTTATCATTATTACTATTAGTGGTAGCAGTAGTGATTTGTGTTATACATTAGTTATTAAACGGTTCTTATCTCAACCCGTGGGAGTTGCATTCTTTTGATTCTCCTCCCCGTCCCTGCAGAAGCGGAGGGAAGAAAGGTGTGGGGGGGGGCAGTAGATTGCGTGGTTCTGATTTACGGCCTGGGCTTAAACCACGACAGAACTGAAATGCCAAGTTCTCCATTGAAACGCTAAGTTCTCCATAGAAACGCGAAGTTGTCCACTCAAACGCTAAGTTCTACAATAAAAAACATAGACCTAAATTGAAATGCTAAGTTCTACATTGAAAAGCTAAGTTCTAAATTGAAACGCTAAGTTGTCCACTCAAACGCTAAGTTCCCCAATGAAAAAGAAAGATTTGAACTGAAATGCCAAGTTCTCCATATAAACGCTAAGTTCTCCACTGAAAAACATAGATCTAAATGGAAGAAGCCAAGTTCTCAATTGAAAAACATGGATATAACTTGAAATGCTGAGTTCTCGTTGAAACACTAAGTTCTCCACTAAAATGCTACGTTCTGCAATGAAAAACATAGACCTAAAGTGAAATGCTAAGTTCTAAATTTAAAAGCTATGTTCTCCATTAAAACGCTAAGTTCTCCACTGAAAAACATAGGTCTAAACTGAAACGGTAAGTTCTACACTGAAACGCTAAGTTCCCCATTGAAAGACTAAGTTCTGCATTGAAATGCGAACTTCTCCATTGAAACGCTATTTTCTCCAATGAAAAACATACATCTAAATTGAAATGCTAAGTTCCAAACTGAAAAGCAAAGTTCTCCATTGAAACGCTAAGTTGTCCACTGAAACGCTAAGTTCTCCAATGAAAAAGATAGATTTGAACTGAAATGCCAAGTTCTCCATTGAAATGCTAAGTTTTCCAATGAAAAACATACATCTAAATTGTAATGCTAAGTTCCAAAGTGAAAAGCAAAGTTCTCCATTGAAACTCTAAGTTGTCCACTCAAACGCTAAGTTCTCCATTGAAAAAGATAGATTTGAACTGTAATGCCAAGTTCTCCATTGAAATGCTAAGTTTTCCAATGAAAAACATACATCTAAATTGAAATGCTAAGTTCTAAAGTGAAAAGCAACGTTCTCCATTGAAACGCTAAGTTGTCCACTGAAACGCTAAGTTCTCCAATGAAAAAAATACATCTAAATTGAAATGCCAGGTTCTCCATAGAAATGCTAAGTTTTCCAATGAAAAACATACATCTAAATTGAAATGCTAAGTTCTAAAGTGAAAAGAAAAGTTCTCAATTGAAACGCTAAGTTGAACACTCAATCATTAACTTCTCCAATGAAAAACATAGATTTGAACTGAAATGCCAAGTTCTCCATATAAACGCTAAGTTCTCCACTGAAAAACATAGATCTAAATGGAAGAAGCCAAGTTCTCAATTGAAAAACATGGATATAACTTGAAATGCTGAGTTCTCGTTGAAACACTAAGTTCTCCACTAAAATGCTACGTTCTGCAATGAAAAACATAGACCTAAAGTGAAATGCTAAGTTCTAAATTTAAAAGCTATGTTCTCCATTAAAACGCTAAGTTCTCCACTGAAAAACATAGGTCTAAACTGAAACGGTAAGTTCTACACTGAAACGCTAAGTTCCCCATTGAAAGACTAAGTTCTGCATTGAAATGCGAACTTCTCCATTGAAACGCTATTTCTCCAATGAAAAACATACATCTAAATTGAAATGCTAAGTTCTAAATTGAAAAGCTAAGTTCTCCATTGAAACGCTAAGATGTCCACTGAAACGCTAAGTTCTCCAATGAAAAAGATAGATTTGAACTGAAATGCCAAGTTCTCCATTGAAATGCTAAGTTTTCCAATGAAAAACATACATCTAAATTGAAATGCTAAGTTCCAAACTGAAAAGCAAAGTTCTCCATTGAAACGCTAAGTTGTCCACTGAAACGCTAAGTTCTCCAATGAAAAAGATAGATTTGAACTGAAATGCCAAGTTCTCCATTGAAATGCTAAGTTTTCCAATGAAAAACATACATCTAAATTGTAATGCTAAGTTCCAAAGTGAAAAGCAAAGTTCTCCATTGAAACTCTAAGTTGTCCACTGAAACGCTAAGTTCTCCATTGAAAAAGATAGATTTGAACTGTAATGCCAAGTTCTCCATTGAAATGCTAAGTTTTCCAATGAAAAACATACATCTAAATTGAAATGCTAAGTTCTAAAGTGAAAAGCAACGTTCTCCATTGAAACGCTAAGTTGTCCACTGAAACGCTAAGTTCTCCAATGAAAAAAATACATCTAAATTGAAATGCCAGGTTCTCCATAGAAATGCTAAGTTTTCCAATGAAAAACATACATCTAAATTGAAATGCTAAGTTCTAAAGTGAAAAGAAAAGTTCTCAATTGAAACGCTAAGTTGAACACTCAATCATTAACTTCTCCAATGAAAAACATAGATTTGAACTGAAATGCCAAGTTCTCCATTGAAACGCTAAGTTCTCCACTGAAAAACCTAGATCTAAATGGAAGAAGCTAAGTTGTCAATTGAAAAACATGGATATAACTTGAAATGCTGTGTTCTCGTTGAAACACTAATTTCTCCACTCAAATGCTACGTTCTGCAATGAAAAACAGAGACCTAAAGTGAAATGCTAAGTTCTAAATTTAAAAGCTATGTTCTCCATTAAAATGCTAAGTTGTTCACTGAAACGCTAAGTTCTCCATTGAAAAAGATAGATTTGAACTGAAATGCCAAGTTCTCCATTGAAATGCTAAGTTTTCCAATGAAAAACATACATCTAAATTGAAATGCTAAGTTCCAAAGTGAAAAGCAAAGTTCTCCATTGAAACGCTAAGTTGACCACTCAAACGCTAAGTTCTCCAATGAAAAACATAGATTTGAACTGAAATGCCAAGTTCTCCATTGAAATGCTAAGTTTTCCAATGAAAAACATACATGTAAATTGAAATGCTAAGTTCTCAATTGAAAAACATAGATATAACTTGAAATGCTGAGTTCTCGTCGAAACACTAAGTTCTCCACTCAAATGCTACGTTCTACAATGAAAACTATAGACCTAAAATGAAATGCTAAGTTCTAAAGTGAAAAGCAAAGTTCTCCATTGAAACGCTAAGTTGACCACTGAAAAGCTAAGTTCTCCAATGAAAAAAATACATCTGAATTGAAATGCCAGGTTCTCCATTGAAATGCTAAGTTTTCCAGTGAAAAACATACATCTAAATTGAAATGCTAAGTTCTAAAGTGAAAAGCAACGTTCTCTATTGAAACGCTAAGTTGAACACTCAAACGTTAAGTTCTCCAATGAAAAAGATAGATTTGAACTGAAATGCCAAGTTCTCCAATGAAACGCTAAGTTCTCCACTGAAAAACCTAGATCTAAATGGAAGAAGCTAAGTTGTCAATTGAAAAACATGGATATAACTTGAAATGCTGAGTTCTCGTCGAAACACTAAGTTCTCCACTCAAATGCTACGTTCTACAATGAAAACCATAGACCTAAAGTGAAATGCTAAGTTCTAAAGTGAAAAGCAAAGTTCTCCATTGAAACGCTAAGTTGTCCACTCAAACGCTAAGTTCTCCAAAGAAAATATAGATTTGAATTGAAATGCCAAGTTCTCCATTGAAATGCTAAGGTTTCCAATGAAAAACATACATCTAAATTGAAATGCTAAGTTCCAAAGTGAAAAGCAAAGTTCTCCATTGAAACGCTAAGTTCTGCATTGAAAAAGATAGATTTGAACTGAAATGCCAAGTTCTCCATTGAAATGCTAAGTTTTCCAATGAAAAACATACATCTAAATTGAAATGCTAAGTTCTAAAGTGAAAAGCAAAGTTCTCCATTGAAACCCTAAGTTGACCACTCAAACGCTAAGTTCTCCAATGAAAAACATAGATTTGAACTGAAATGCCAAGATCTCCATTGAAATGCTAAGTTTTCCAATAAAAAACATACATCTAAATTGAAATGCTAAGTTCTAAAGTGAAAAGCAAAGTTCTCCATTGAAACGCTAAGTTGTCCACTGAAACGCTAAGTTCTCCATTGAAAAAGATAGATTTGAACTGAAATGCCAAGTTCTCCATTGAAATGCTAAGTTTTCAAATGAAAAACATACATCTAAATTGAAATGCTAAGTTCTAAAGTGAAAAGAAAAGTTCTCCATTGAAACGCTAAGTTGAACACTCAAACGTTAAGTTCTCCAATGAAAAAGATAGATTTGAACTGAAATGCTACGTTCTCCATTGAGATGCTAAGTTTTCCAATGAAAAACATACATCTAAATTGAAATGCTAAGTTCCAAAGTGAAAAGCAATGTTCTCCATTGAAACGCTAAGTAGACCACTCAAACGCTAAGTTCTCCAATGAAAAACATAGATTTGAACTGAAATTCCAAGTTCTCCATTGAAATGCTAAGTTTTCCAATAAAAAACATACATCTAAATTGAAATGCTTAATTCTCAATTGAAAAACATGGATATAACTTGAAATGCTGAGTTCTCGTCAAAACACTAAGTTCTCCACTCAAATGCTACGTTCTACAATGAAAACCATAGACCTAAAGTGAAATGCTAAGTTCTAAAGTGAAAAGCAAAGTTCTCCATTGAAACGCTAAATTATCCACTGAAACGCTAAGTTCTCCAAAGAAAATACAGATTTGAATTGAAATGCCAAGTTCTCCATTGAAATGCTAAGGTTTCCAATGAAAAACATACATCTAAATTGAAATGCTAAGTTCCAAAGTGAAAAGCAAAGTTCTCCATTGAAACGCTAAGTTGTCCACTGAAACGCTAAGTTCTCCAATGAAAAAAATACATCTAAATTGAAATGCGAGGTTCTCCATTGAAATGCTAAGTTTTCCAATGAAAAACATACATCTAAATTGAAATGCTAAGTTCTAAAGTGAAAAGAAAAGTTCTCAATTGAAACGCTAAGTTGAACACTCAATCATTAACTTCTCCAATGAAAAACATAGATTTGAACTGAAATGCCAAGTTCTCCATTGAAACGCTAAGTTCTCCAATGAAAAACCTAGATCTAAATGGAAGAAGCTAAGTTCTCAATTGAAAAACATGGATATAACTTGAAATGCTGTGTTCTCATTGAAACACTAATTTCTCCACTCAAATGCTACGTTCTGCAATGAAAAACATAGACCTAAAGTGAAATGCTAAGTTCTAAATTTAAAAGCTATGTTCTCCATTAAAATGCTAAGTTGTTCACTGAAACGCTAAGTTCTCCATTGAAAAAGATAGATTTGAACTGAAATGCCAAGTTCTCCATTGAAATGCTAAGTTTTCCAATGAAAAACATACATCTAAATTGAAATGCTAAGTTCTAAAGTGAAAAGAAAAGTTCTCCATTGAAACGCTAAGTTGAACACTCAAACGTTAAGTTCTCCAATGAAAAAGATAGATTTGAACTGAAATGCCAAGTTCTCCAATGAAACGCTAAGTTCTCCACTGAAAAACCTAGATCTAAATGGAAGAAGCTAAGTTGTCAATTGAAAAACATGGATATAACTCGAAATGCTGAGTTCTCGTCGAAACACTAAGTTCTCCACTCAAATGCTACGTTCTACAATGAAAACCATAGACCTAAAGTGAAATGCTAAGTTCTAAAGTGAAAAGCAAAGTTCTCCATTGAAACGCTAAGTTGTCCACTCAAACGCTAAGTTCTCCAAAGAAAATATAGATTTGAATTGAAATGCCAAGTTCTCCATTGAAATGCTAAGGTTTCCAATGAAAAACATACATCTAAATTGAAATGCTAAGTTCTAAAGTGAAAAGCAAAGTTCTCCATTGAAACGCTAAGTTGAACACTCAAACGTTAAGTTCTCCAAAGAAAAAGATAGATTTGAACTGAAATGCCAAGTTCTCCATTGAAATGCTAAGTTCTCCACTGAAAAACGCAGATCTAAATGGAAGAAGCTAAGTTGTCAATTGAAAAACATGGATATAACTTGAAATGCTGAGTTCTCGTCGAAACACTAAGTTCTCCACTCAAATGCTACGTTCTACAATGAAAACCATAGACCTAAAGTGAAATGCTAAGTTCTAAAGTGAAAAGCAAAGTTCTCCATTGAAACGCTAAGTTGTCCACTCAAACGCTAAGTTCTCCAAAGAAAATATAGATTTGAATTGAAATGCCAAGTTCTCCATTGAAATGCTAAGGTTTCCAATGAAAAACATACATCTACATTGAAATGCTAAGTTCCAAAGTGAAAAGCAAAGTTCTCCATTAAAATGCTAAGATTTCCAATGAAAAACATATATCTAGATTGAAATGCTAAGTTCCAAAGTGAAAAGCAAAGTTCTCCATTGAAACGCTAAGTTGACCACACAAACGCTAAGTTCTCCAATGAAAAAAATACATCTAAATTTAAATGCCAAGTTCTCCATTGAAATGCTAAGTTTTCCAATGAAAACCATACATCTAAATTGAAATGCTAAGTTCTAAAGTGAAAAGCAAAGTTGTCCATTGAAACGCTAAGTTGAACACTCAAACGTTAAGTTCTCCAATGAAAAAGATAGATTTGAACTGAAATGCTACGTTCTCCATTGAAATGCTAAGTTTTCCAATGAAAAACATACATCTAAATTGAAATACTAAGTTCTAAAGTGAAAAGCAATGTTCTCCATTGAAACGCTAAGTAGACCACTCAAACGCTAAGTTCTCCAAAGAAAAACATAGATTTGAACTCAAATGCCAATTTCTCCATTGAAATGCTAAGTTTTCCAATAAAAAACATACATCTAAATTGAAATGCTTAATTCTCAATTGAAAAACATGGATATAACTTGAAATGCTGAGTTCTCGTCGAAACACTAAGTTCTCCACTCAAATGCTACGTTCTACAATGAAAACCATAGACCTAACGTGAAATGCTAAGTTCTAAAGTGAAAAGCAAAGTTCTCCATTGAAACGCTAAGTTGTCCACTCAAACGCTAAGTTCTCCAAAGAAAATATAGATTTGAATTGAAATGCCAAGTTCTCCATTGAAATGCTAAGGTTTCCAATGAAAAACATACATCTAAATTGAAATGCTAAGTTCCAAAGTGAAAAGCAAAGTTCTCCATTGAAACGCTAAGTTGTCCACTGAAACGCTAAGTTCTCCAATGAAAAAAATACATCTAAATTGAAATGCCAGGTTCTCCATTGAAATGCTAAGTTTTCCAACGAAAAACATACATCTAAATTGAAATGCTAAGTTCTAAAGTGAAAAGAAAAGTTCTCAATTGAAACGCTAAGTTGAACACTCAATCATTAACTTCTCCAATGAAAAACATAGATTTGAACTGAAATGCCAAGTTCTCCATTGAAAAGCTAAGTTCTCCACTGAAAAACCTAGATCTAAATGGAAGAAGCTAAGTTCTCAATTGAAAAACATAGATATAACTTGAAATGCTGTGTTCTCGTTGAAACACTAATTTCTCCACTCAAATGCTACGTTCTGCAATGAAAAACATAGACCTAAAGTGAAATGCTAAGTTCTAAATTTAAAAGCTATGTTCTCCATTAAAATGCTAAGTTGTCCACTCAAACGCTAAGTTCTCCATTGAAAAAGATAGATTTGAACTGAAATGCCAAGTTCTCCATTGAAATGCTAAGTTTTCCAATGAAAAACATACATCTAAATTGAAATGCTAAGTTCTAAAGTGAAAAGCAAAGTTCTCCATTGAAACGCTAAGTTGACCACTCAAACGCTAAGTTCTCCAATGAAAAACATAGATTTGAACTGAAATGCCAAGTTCTCCATTGAAATGCTAAGTTTTCCAATGAAAAACATACATCTAAATTGAAATGCTAAGTTCTCAATTGAAAAACATAGATATAACTTGAAATGCTGAGTTCTCGTCGAAACACTAAGTTCTCCACTCAAATGCTACGTTCTACAATGAAAACCATAGACCTAACGTGAAATGCTAAGTTCTAAAGTGAAAAGCAAAGTTCTCCATTGAAACGCTAAGTTGACCACACAAACGCTAAGTTCTCCAATGAAAAAAATACATCTGAATTGAAATGCCAGGTTCTCCATTGAAA
Organism: Psittacula echo; assembly: GCF_963264785.1. Classification (NCBI taxonomy): domain Eukaryota; kingdom Metazoa; phylum Chordata; class Aves; order Psittaciformes; family Psittacidae; genus Psittacula; species Psittacula echo. Next base: position 128,304,420 of record NC_137736.1, on the reverse strand, counting down.
TGCTAAGTTTTCCAGTGAAAAACATACATCTAAATTGAAATGCTAAGTTCTAAAGTGAAAAGCAACGTTCTCCATTGAAACGCTAAGTTGAACACTCAAACGTTAAGTTCTCCAATGAAAAAGATAGATTTGAACTGAAATGCCAAGTTCTCCAATGAAACGCTAAGTTCTCCACTGAAAAACCTAGATCTAAATGGAAGAAGCTAAGTTGTCAATTGAAAAACATGGATATAACTTGAAATGCTGAGTTCTCGTCGAAACACTAAGTTCTCCACTCAAATGCTACGTTCTACAATGAAAACCATAGACCTAAAGTGAAATGCTAAGTTCTAAAGTGAAAAGCAAAGTTCTCCATTGAAACGCTAAGTTGTCCACTCAAACGCTAAGTTCTCCAAAGAAAATATAGATTTGAATTGAAATGCCAAGTTCTCCATTGAAATGCTAAGGTTTCCAATGAAAAACATACATCTAAATTGAAATGCTAAGTTCCAAAGTGAAAAGCAAAGTTCTCCATTGAAACGCTAAGTTGTCCACTGAAACGCTAAGTTCTCCAATGAAAAAAATACATCTAAATTGAAATGCCAGGTTCTCCATTGAAATGCTAAGTTTTCCAACGAAAAACATACATCTAAATTGAAATGCTAAGTTCTAAAGTGAAAAGAAAAGTTCTCAATTGAAACGCTAAGTTGAACACTCAATCATTAACTTCTCCAATGAAAAACATAGATTTGAACTGAAATGCCAAGTTCTCCATTGAAAAGCTAAGTTCTCCACTGAAAAACCTAGATCTAAATGGAAGAAGCTAAGTTCTCAATTGAAAAACATAGATATAACTTGAAATGCTGTGTTCTCGTTGAAACACTAATTTCTCCACTCAAATGCTACGTTCTGCAATGAAAAACATAGACCTAAAGTGAAATGCTAAGTTCTAAATTTAAAAGCTATGTTCTCCATTAAAATGCTAAGTTGTCCACTCAAACGCTAAGTTCTCCATTGAAAAAGATAGATTTGAACTGAAATGCCAAGTTCTCCATTGAAATGCTAAGTTTTCCAATGAAAAACATACATCTAAATTGAAATGCTAAGTTCTAAAGTGAAAAGCAAAGTTCTCCATTGAAACGCTAAGTTGACCACTCAAACGCTAAGTTCTCCAATGAAAAACATAGATTTGAACTGAAATGCCAAGTTCTCCATTGAAATGCTAAGTTTTCCAATGAAAAACATACATCTAAATTGAAATGCTAAGTTCTCAATTGAAAAACATAGATATAACTTGAAATGCTGAGTTCTCGTCGAAACACTAAGTTCTCCACTCAAATGCTACGTTCTACAATGAAAACCATAGACCTAACGTGAAATGCTAAGTTCTAAAGTGAAAAGCAAAGTTCTCCATTGAAACGCTAAGTTGACCACACAAACGCTAAGTTCTCCAATGAAAAAAATACATCTGAATTGAAATGCCAGGTTCTCCATTGAAATGCTAAGTTTTCCAGTGAAAAACATACATCTAAATTGAAATGCTAAGTTCTAAAGTGAAAAGCAACGTTCTCTATTGAAACGCTAAGTTGAACACTCAAACGTTAAGTTCTCCAATGAAAAAGATAGATTTGAACTGAAATGCCAAGTTCTCCAATGAAACGCTAAGTTCTCCACTGAAAAACCTAGATCTAAATGGAAGAAGCTAAGTTGTCAATTGAAAAACATGGATATAACTTGAAATGCTGAGTTCTCGTCGAAACACTAAGTTCTCCACTCAAATGCTACGTTCTACAATGAAAACCATAGACCTAAAGTGAAATGCTAAGTTCTAAAGTGAAAAGCAAAGTTCTCCATTGAAACGCTAAGTTGTCCACTCAAACGCTAAGTTCTCCAAAGAAAATATAGATTTGAATTGAAATGCCAAGTTCTCCATTGAAATGCTAAGGTTTCCAATGAAAAACATACATCTAAATTGAAATGCTAAGTTCCAAAGTGAAAAGCAAAGTTCTCCATTGAAACGCTAAGTTGTCCACTGAAACGCTAAGTTCTCCAATGAAAAAAATACATCTAAATTGAAATGCCAGGTTCTCCATTGAAATGCTAAGTTTTCCAACGAAAAACATACATCTAAATTGAAATGCTAAGTTCTAAAGTGAAAAGAAAAGTTCTCAATTGAAACGCTAAGTTGAACACTCAAACATTAACTTCTCCAATGAAAAAGATAGATTTGAACTGAAATGCCAAGTTCTCCATTGAAACGCTAAGTTCTCCACTGAAAAACCTAGATCTAAATGGAAGAAGCCAAGTTCTCAATTTAAAAACATGGATATAACTTGAAATGCTGAGTTCTCGTTGAAACACTAAGTTCTCCACTCAAATGCTACGTTCTGCAATGAAAAACATAGACCTAAAGAGAAATGCTAAGTTCTAAATTTAAAAGCTATGGTCTCCATTAAAACGCTAAGTTGTCCACTCAAACGCTAAGTTCTCCACTGAAAAACATAGGTCTAAACTGAAACGGTAAGTTCTACACTGAAACTCGAAGTTCCCCATTGAAAGACTAAGTTCTGCATTGAAATGCAAACTTCTCCATTGAAACGCTAATTTCTCCAATGAAAAACATACATCTAAAGTGAAATGCTAAGTTCTAAATTGAAAAGCTACGTTCTCCATTGAAACGCTAAGTTGAACACTCAAACGCTAACTTCTCCAATGAAAAAGATAGATTTGAACTGAAATGTCAAGTTCTCCATTGAAATGCTAAGTTTTCCAATGAAAAACATACATCTAAATTGAAATGCTAAGTTCTAAAGTGAAAAGCAAAGTTCTCCATTGAAACGCTGTCCTGGGTTCAGCAGTAGCAGTCATTTTTCCTCCTTCTTAGTAGCTGTTGCAGCACTGTGTTTTTGACTTGCAGCCTGGGAACAGAGCTCGTAACACCGATGTTTAGACTGACCAAGGACTCTGTGAGTCTCATGCTCTGCCAGGGAGGAGGAGAAGCCGGGAGGAAGCAGGGACAGGACACCTGACCCAAACTAGCCAAAGAGGTATTCCATACCACAGCACGTTATGCCCAGGATGTAGAACTGAGAGTTCCCGGAAGGGCTGGATCGCTGTGGGGTGAGGGTGAGGTACCGGTTGGTGAGCAGTTGTATTCTCTTGCTTGTTATTTCTTTTATCATTATTACTATTAGTGGTAGCAGTAGTGATTTGTGTTATACATTAGTTATTAAACGGTTCTTATCTCAACCCGTGGGAGTTGCATTCTTTTGATTCTCCTCCCCGTCCCTGCAGAAGCGGAGGGAAGAAAGGTGTGGGGGGGGGCAGTAGATTGCGTGGTTCTGATTTACGGCCTGGGCTTAAACCACGACAGAACTGAAATGCCAAGTTCTCCATTGAAACGCTAAGTTCTCCATAGAAACGCGAAGTTGTCCACTCAAACGCTAAGTTCTACAATAAAAAACATAGACCTAAATTGAAATGCTAAGTTCTACATTGAAAAGCTAAGTTCTAAATTGAAACGCTAAGTTGTCCACTCAAACGCTAAGTTCCCCAATGAAAAAGAAAGATTTGAACTGAAATGCCAAGTTCTCCATATAAACGCTAAGTTCTCCACTGAAAAACATAGATCTAAATGGAAGAAGCCAAGTTCTCAATTGAAAAACATGGATATAACTTGAAATGCTGAGTTCTCGTTGAAACACTAATTTCTCCACTAAAATGCTACGTTCTGCAATGAAAAACATAGACCTAAAGTGAAATGCTAAGTTCTAAATTTAAAAGCTATGTTCTCCATTAAAACGCTAAGTTCTCCACTGAAAAACATAGGTCTAAACTGAAACGGTAAGTTCTACACTGAAACGCTAAGTTCCCCATTGAAAGACTAAGTTCTGCATTGAAATGCGAACTTCTCCATTGAAACGCTATTTTCTCCAATGAAAAACATACATCTAAATTGAAATGCTAAGTTCCAAACTGAAAAGCAAAGTTCTCCATTGAAACGCTAAGTTGTCCACTGAAACGCTAAGTTCTCCAATGAAAAAGATAGATTTGAACTGAAATGCCAAGTTCTCCATTGAAATGCTAAGTTTTCCAATGAAAAACATACATCTAAATTGTAATGCTAAGTTCCAAAGTGAAAAGCAAAGTTCTCCATTGAAACTCTAAGTTGTCCACTGAAACGCTAAGTTCTCCATTGAAAAAGATAGATTTGAACTGTAATGCCAAGTTCTCCATTGAAATGCTAAGTTTTCCAATGAAAAACATACATCTAAATTGAAATGCTAAGTTCTAAAGTGAAAAGCAACGTTCTCCATTGAAACGCTAAGTTGTCCACTGAAACGCTAAGTTCTCCAATGAAAAAAATACATCTAAATTGAAATGCCAGGTTCTCCATTGAAATGCTAAGTTTTCCAATGAAAAACATACATCTAAATTGAAATGCTAAGTTCTAAAGTGAAAAGAAAAGTTCTCAATTGAAACGCTAAGTTGAACACTCAATCATTAACTTCTCCAATGAAAAACATAGATTTGAACTGAAATGCCAAGTTCTCCATTGAAACGCTAAGTTCTCCACTGAAAAACCTAGATCTAAATGGAAGAAGCTAAGTTCTCAATTGAAAAACATGGATATAACTTGAAATGCTGTGTTCTCGTTGAAACACTAATTTCTCCACTCAAATGCTACGTTCTGCAATGAAAAACATAGACCTAAAGTGAAATGCTAAGTTCTAAATTTAAAAGCTATGTTCTCCATTAAAATGCTAAGTTGTTCACTGAAACGCTAAGTTCTCCATTGAAAAAGATAGATTTGAACTGAAATGCCAAGTTCTCCATTGAAATGATAAGTTTTCCAATGAAAAACATACATCTAAATTGAAATGCTAAGTTCCAAAGTGAAAAGCAAAGTTCTCCATTGAAACGCTAAGTTGACCACTCAAACGCTAAGTTCTCCAATGAAAAACATAGATTTGAACTGAAATGCCAAGTTCTCCATTGAAATGCTAAGTTTTCCAATGAAAAACATACATGTAAATTGAAATGCTAAGTTCTCAATTGAAAAACATAGATATAACTTGAAATGCTGAGTTCTCGTCGAAACACTAAGTTCTCCACTCAAATGCTACGTTCTACAATGAAAACCATAGACCTAAAATGAAATGCTAAGTTCTAAAGTGAAAAGCAAAGTTCTCCATTGAAACGCTAAGTTGACCACTGAAAAGCTAAGTTCTCCAAGGAAAAAAATACATCTGAATTGAAATGCCAGGTTCTCCATTGAAATGCTAAGTTTTCCAGTGAAAAACATACATCTAAATTGAAATGCTAAGTTCTAAAGTGAAAAGCAACGTTCTCTATTGAAACGCTAAGTTGAACACTCAAACGTTAAGTTCTCCAATGAAAAAGATAGATTTGAACTGAAATGCCAAGTTCTCCAATGAAACGCTAAGTTCTCCACTGAAAAACCTAGATCTAAATGGAAGAAGCTAAGTTGTCAATTGAAAAACATGGATATAACTTGAAATGCTGAGTTCTCGTCGAAACACTAAGTTCTCCACTCAAATGCTACGTTCTACAATGAAAACCATAGACCTAAAGTGAAATGCTAAGTTCTAAAGTGAAAAGCAAAGTTCTCCATTGAAACGCTAAGTTGACCACTCAAACGCTAAGTTCTCCAAAGAAAATATAGATTTGAATTGAAATGCCAAGTTCTCCATTGAAATGCTAAGGTTTCCAATGAAAAACATACATCTAAATTGAAATGCTAAGTTCCAAAGTGAAAAGCAAAGTTCTCCATTGAAACGCTAAGTTGTCTACTCAAACGCTAAGTTCTCCAATGAAAAAAATACATCTAAATTGAAATGCCAGGTTCTCCATTGAAATGCTAAGTTTTCCAACGAAAAACATACATCTAAATTGAAATGCTAAGTTCCAAAGTGAAAAGCAAAGTTCTCCATTGAAACGCTAAGTTCTGCATTGAAAAAGATAGATTTGAACTGAAATGCCAAGTTCTCCATTGAAATGCTAAGTTTTCCAATGAAAAACATACATCTAAATTGAAATGCTAAGTTCTAAAGTGAAAAGCAAAGTTCTCCATTGAAACCCTAAGTTGACCACTGAAACGCTAAGTTCTCCAATGAAAAACATAGATTTGAACTGAAATGCCAAGATCTCCATTGAAATGCTAAGTTTTCCAATAAAAAACATACATCTAAATTGAAATGCTACGTTCTAAAGTGAAAAGCAAAGTTCTCCATTGAAACGCTAATTTGTCCACTGAAACGCTAAGTTCTCCATTGAAAAAGATAGATTTGAACTGAAATGCCAAGTTCTCCATTGAAATGCTAAGTTTTCCAATGAAAAACATACATCTAAATTGAAATGCTAAGTTCTAAAGTGAAAAGCAAAGTTCTCCATTGAAACGCAAAGATTTCCAATGAAAAACATATATCTAGATTGAAATGCTAAGTTCCAAAGTGAAAAGCAAAGTTCTCCATTGAAACGCTAAGTTGACCACACAAACGCTAAGTTCTCCAATGAAAAAAATACATCTAAATTTAAATGCCAAGTTCTCCATTGAAATGCTAAGTTTTCCAATGAAAAACATACATCTAAATTGAAATGCTAAGTTCTAAAGTGAAAAGCAAAGTTGTCCATTGAAACGCTAAGTTGAACACTCAAACGTTAAGTTCTCCAATGAAAAAGATAGATTTGAATTGAAATGCTACGTTCTCCATTGAAATGCTAAGTTTTCCAATGAAAAACATACATCTAAATTGAAATACTAAGTTCTAAAGTGAAAAGCAATGTTCTCCATTGAAACGCTAAGTAGACCACTCAAACGCTAAGTTCTCCAAAGAAAAACATAGATTTGAACTCAAATGCCAAGTTCTCCATTGAAATGCTAAGTTTTCCAATAAAAAACATACATCTAAATTGAAATGCTTAATTCTCAATTGAAAAACATGGATATAACTTGAAATGCTGAGTTCTCGTCGAAACACTAAGTTCTCCACTCAAATGCTACGTTCTACAATGAAAACCATAGACCTAAAGTGAAATGCTAAGTTCTAAAGTGAAAAGCAAAGTTCTCCATTGAAACGCTAAGTTGTCCACTCAAACGCTAAGTTCTCCAAAGAAAATATAGATTTGAATTGAAATGCCAAGTTCTCCATTGAAATGCTAAGGTTTCCAATGAAAAACATACATCTAAATTGAAATGCTAAGTTCCAAAGTGAAAAGCAAAGTTCTCCATTGAAACGCTAAGTTGTCCACTGAAACGCTAAGTTCTCCAATGAAAAAAATACATCTAAATTGAAATGCCAGGTTCTCCATTGAAATGCTAAGTTTTCCAACGAAAAACATACATCTAAATTGAAATGCTAAGTTCTAAAGTGAAAAGAAAAGTTCTCAATTGAAACGCTAAGTTGAACACTCAATCATTAACTTCTCCAATGAAAAACATAGATTTGAACTGAAATGCCAAGTTCTCCATGGAAAAGCTAAGTTCTCCACTGAAAAACCTAGATCTAAATGGAAGAAGCTAAGTTCTCAATTGAAAAACATGGATATAACTTGAAATGCTGTGTTCTCGTTGAAACACTAATTTCTCCACTCAAATGCTACGTTCTGCAATGAAAAACATAGACCTAAAGTGAAATGCTAAGTTCTAAATTTAAAAGCTATGTTCTCCATTAAAATGCTAAGTTGTCCACTCAAACGCTAAGTTCTCCATTGAAAAAGATAGATTTGAACTGAAATGCCAAGTTCTCCATTGAAATGCTAAGTTTTCCAATGAAAAACATACATGTAAATTGAAATGCTAAGTTCTAAAGTGAAAAGCAAAGTTCTCCATTGAAACGCTAAGTTGACCACTCAAACGCTAAGTTCTCCAATGAAAAACATAGATTTGAACTGAAATGCCAAGTTCTCCATTGAAATGCTAAGTTTTCCAATGAAAAACATACATGTAAATTGAAATGCTAAGTTCTCAATTGAAAAACATAGATATAACTTGAAATGCTGAGTTCTCGTCGAAACACTAAGTTCTCCACTCAAATGCTACGTTCTACAATGAAAACCATAGACCTAACGTGAAATGCTAAGTTCTAAAGTGAAAAGCAAAGTTCTCCATTGAAACGCTAAGTTGACCACTGAAAAGCTAAGTTCTCCAAGGAAAAAAATACATCTGAATTGAAATGCCAGGTTCTCCATTGAAATGCTAAGTTTTCCAGTGAAAAACATACATCTAAATTGAAATGCTAAGTTCTAAAGTGAAAAGCAACGTTCTCTATTGAAACGCTAAGTTGAACACTCAAACGTTAAGTTCTCCAATGAAAAAGATAGATTTGAACTGAAATGCCAAGTTCTCCAATGAAACGCTAAGTTCTCCACTGAAAAACCTAGATCTAAATGGAAGAAGCTAAGTTGTCAATTGAAAAACATGGATATAACTTGAAATGCTGAGTTCTCGTCGAAACACTAAGTTCTCCACTCAAATGCTACGTTCTACAATGAAAACCATAGACCTAAAGTGAAATGCTAAGTTCTAAAGTGAAAAGCAAAGTTCTCCATTGAAACGCTAAGTTGTCCACTCAAACGCTAAGTTCTCCAAAGAAAATATAGATTTGAATTGAAATGCCAAGTTCTCCATTGAAATGCTAAGGTTTCCAATGAAAAACATACATCTAAATTGAAATGCTAAGTTCCAAAGTGAAAAGCAAAGTTCTCCATTGAAACGCTAAGTTGTCCACTCAAACGCTAAGTTCTCCAATGAAAAAAATACATCTAAATTGAAATGCCAGGTTCTCCATTGAAATGCTAAGTTTTCCAACGAAAAACATACATCTAAATTGAAATGCTAAGTTCTAAAGTGAAAAGAAAAGTTCTCAATTGAAACGCTAAGTTGAACACTCAAACATTAACTTCTCCAATGAAAAAGATAGATTTGAACTGAAATGCCAAGTTCTCCATTGAAACGCTAAGTTCTCCACTGAAAAACCTAGATCTAAATGGAAGAAGCCAAGTTCTCAATTGAAAAACATGGATATAACTTGAAATGCTGAGTTCTCGTCGAAACACTAAGTTCTCCACTCAAATGCTACGTTCTACAATGAAAACCATAGACCTAAAGTGAAATGCTAAGTTCTAAATTTAAAAGCTATGGTCTCCATTAAAACGCTAAGTTGTCCACTCAAACGCTAAGTTCTCCACTGAAAAACATAGGTCTAAACTGAAACGGTAAGTTCTACACTGAAACGCGAAGTTCCCCATTGAAAGACTAAGTTCTGCATTGAAATGCAAACTTCTCCATTGAAACGCTAATTTCTCCAATGAAAAACATACATCTAAAGTGAAATGCTAAGTTCTAAATTGAAAAGCTACGTTCTCCATTGAAACGCTAAGTTAAACACTCAAACGCTAACTTCTCCAATGAAAAAGATAGATTTGAACTGAAATGTCAAGTTCTCCATTGAAATGCTAAGTTTTCCAATGAAAAACATACATCTAAATTGAAATGCTAAGTTCTAAAGTGAAAAGCAAAGTTCTCCATTGAAACGCTGTCCTGGGTTCAGCAGTAGCAGTCATTTTTCCTCCTTCTTAGTAGCTGTTGCAGCACTGTGTTTCTGACTTGCAGCCTGGGAACAGAGCTCGTAACACCGATGTTTAGACTGACCAAGGACTCTGTGAGTCTCATGCTCTGCCAGGGAGGAGGAGAAGCCGGGAGGAAGCAGGGACAGGACACCTGACCCAAACTAGCCAAAGAGGTATTCCATACCACAGCACGTTATGCCCAGGATGTAGAACTGAGAGTTCCCGGAAGGGCTGGATCGCTGTGGGGTGAGGGTGAGGTACCGGTTGGTGAGCAGTTGTATTCTCTTGCTTGTTATTTCTTTTATCATTATTACTATTAGTGGTAGCAGTAGTGATTTGTGTTATACATTAGTTATTAAACGGTTCTTATCTCAACCCGTGGGAGTTGCATTCTTTTGATTCTCCTCCCCGTCCCTGCAGAAGCGGAGGGAAGAAAGGTGTGGGGGGGGGCAGTAGATTGCGTGGTTCTGATTTACGGCCTGGGCTTAAACCACGACAGAACTGAAATGCCAAGTTCTCCATTGAAACGCTAAGTTCTCCATAGAAACGCGAAGTTGTCCACTCAAACGCTAAGTTCTACAATAAAAAACATAGACCTAAATTGAAATGCTAAGTTCTACATTGAAAAGCTAAGTTCTAAATTGAAACGCTAAGTTGTCCACTCAAACGCTAAGTTCCCCAATGAAAAAGAAAGATTTGAACTGAAATGCCAAGTTCTCCATATAAACGCTAAGTTCTCCACTGAAAAACATAGATCTAAATGGAAGAAGCCAAGTTCTCAATTGAAAAACATGGATATAACTTGAAATGCTGAGTTCTCGTTGAAACACTAAGTTCTCCACTAAAATGCTACGTTCTGCAATGAAAAACATAGACCTAAAGTGAAATGCTAAGTTCTAAATTTAAAAGCTATGTTCTCCATTAAAACGCTAAGTTCTCCACTGAAAAACATAGGTCTAAACTGAAACGGTAAGTTCTACACTGAAACGCTAAGTTCCCCATTGAAAGACTAAGTTCTGCATTGAAATGCGAACTTCTCCATTGAAACGCTATTTCTCCAATGAAAAACATACATCTAAATTGAAATGCTAAGTTCTAAATTGAAAAGCTAAGTTCTCCATTGAAACGCTAAGATGTCCACTGAAACGCTAAGTTCTCCAATGAAAAAGATAGATTTGAACTGAAATGCCAAGTTCTCCATTGAAATGCTAAGTTTTCCAATGAAAAACATACATCTAAATTGAAATGCTAAGTTCCAAACTGAAAAGCAAAGTTCTCCATTGAAACGCTAAGTTGTCCACTGAAACGCTAAGTTCTCCAATGAAAAAGATAGATTTGAACTGAAATGCCAAGTTCTCCATTGAAATGCTAAGTTTTCCAATGAAAAACATACATCTAAATTGTAATGCTAAGTTCCAAAGTGAAAAGCAAAGTTCTCCATTGAAACTCTAAGTTGTCCACTGAAACGCTAAGTTCTCCATTGAAAAAGATAGATTTGAACTGTAATGCCAAGTTCTCCATTGAAATGCTAAGTTTTCCAATGAAAAACATACATCTAAATTGAAATGCTAAGTTCTAAAGTGAAAAGCAACGTTCTCCATTGAAACGCTAAGTTGTCCACTGAAACGCTAAGTTCTCCAATGAAAAAAATACATCTAAATTGAAATGCCAGGTTCTCCATAGAAATGCTAAGTTTTCCAATGAAAAACATACATCTAAATTGAAATGCTAAGTTCTAAAGTGAAAAGAAAAGTTCTCAATTGAAACGCTAAGTTGAACACTCAATCATTAACTTCTCCAATGAAAAACATAGATTTGAACTGAAATGCCAAGTTCTCCATTGAAACGCTAAGTTCTCCACTGAAAAACCTAGATCTAAATGGAAGAAGCTAAGTTCTCAATTGAAAAACATGGATATAACTTGAAATGCTGTGTTCTCGTTGAAACACTAATTTCTCCACTCAAATGCTACGTTCTGCAATGAAAAACAGAGACCTAAAGTGAAATGCTAAGTTCTAAATTTAAAAGCTATGTTCTCCATTAAAATGCTAAGTTGTTCACTGAAACGCTAAGTTCTCCATTGAAAAAGATAGATTTGAACTGAAATGCCAAGTTCTCCATTGAAATGCTAAGTTTTCCAATGAAAAACATACATCTAAATTGAAATGCTAAGTTCCAAAGTGAAAAGCAAAGTTCTCCATTGAAACGCTAAGTTGACCACTCAAACGCTAAGTTCTCCAATGAAAAACATAGATTTGAACTGAAATGCCAAGTTCTCCATTGAAATGCTAAGTTTTCCAATGAAAAACATACATGTAAATTGAAATGCTAAGTTCTCAATTGAAAAACATAGATATAACTTGAAATGCTGAGTTCTCGTCGAAACACTAAGTTCTCCACTCAAATGCTACGTTCTACAATGAAAACCATAGACCTAACGTGAAATGCTAAGTTCTAAAGTGAAAAGCAAAGTTCTCCATTGAAACGCTAAGTTGACCACACAAACGCTAAGTTCTCCAATGAAAAAAATACATCTGAATTGAAATGCCAGGTTCTCCATTGAAATGCTAAGTTTTCCAGTGAAAAACATACATCTAAATTCAAATGCTAAGTTCTAAAGTGAAAAGCAACGTTCTCTATTGAAACGCTAAGTTGAACACTCAAACGTTAAGTTCTCCAATGAAAAAGATAGATTTGAACTGAAATGCCAAGTTCTCCAATGAAACGCTAAGTTCTCCACTGAAAAACCTAGATCTAAATGGAAGAAGCTAAGTTGTCAATTGAAAAACATGGATATAACTTGAAATGCTGAGTTCTCGTCGAAACACTAAGTTCTCCACTCAAATGCTACGTTCTACAATGAAAACCATAGACCTAAAGTGAAATGCTAAGTTCTAAAGTGAAAAGCAAAGTTCTCCATTGAAACGCTAAGTTGTCCACTCAAACGCTAAGTTCTCCAAAGAAAATATAGATTTGAATTGAAATGCCAAGTTCTCCATTGAAATGCTAAGGTTTCCAATGAAAAACATACATCTAAATTGAAATGCTAAGTTCCAAAGTGAAAAGCAAAGTTCTCCATTGAAACGCTAAGTTCTGCATTGAAAAAGATAGATTTGAACTGAAATGCCAAGTTCTCCATTGAAATGCTAAGTTTTCCAATGAAAAACATACATCTAAATTGAAATGCTAAGTTCTAAAGTGAAAAGCAAAGTTCTCCATTGAAACCCTAAGTTGACCACTCAAACGCTAAGTTCTCCAATGAAAAACATAGATTTGAACTGAAATGCCAAGATCTCCATTGAAATGCTAAGTTTTCTAATAAAAAACATACATCTAAATTGAAATGCTACGTTCTAAAGTGAAAAGCAAAGTTCTCCATTGAAACGCTAAGTTGTCCACTGAAACGCTAAGTTCTCCATTGAAAAAGATAGATTTGAACTGAAATGCCAAGTTCTCCATTGAAATGCTAAGTTTTCCAATGAAAAACATACATCTAAATTGAAATGCTAAGTTCTAAAGTGAAAAGCAAAGTTCTCCATTGAAACGCTAAGTTGAACACTCAAACGTTAAGTTCTCCAATGAAAAAGATAGATTTGAACTGAAATGACAAGTTCTCCATTGAAATGCTAAGTTCTCCACTGAAAAACCCAGATCTAAATGGAAGAAGCTAAGTTCTCAATTGAAAAACATGGATATAACTTGAAATGCTGAGTTCTCGTTGAAACACTAAGTTCTCCACTCAAGTGCTACGTTCTACAATGAAAACCATAGACCTAAAATGAAATGCTAAGTTCTAAATTTAAAAGCTATGTTCTCCATTAAAATGCTAAGTTGTTCACTGAAACGCTAAGTTCTCCATTGAAAAAGATAGATTTGAACTGAAATGCCAAGTTCTCCATTGAAATGCTAAGTTTTCCAATGAAAAACATACATCTAAAGTGAAATGCTAAGTTCCAAAGTGAAAAGCAAAGTTCTCCATTGAAACGCTAAGTTGTCCACTGAAACGCTAAGTTCTCCAATGAAAAAGATAGATTTGAACTGAAATGCCAAGTTCTCCATTGAAATGCTAAGTTTTCCAATGAAAAACATACATCTAAATTGAAATGCTAAGTTCCAAAGTGAAAAGCAAAGTTCTCCATTGAAACGCTAAGTTGTCCACTGAAACGCTAAGTTCTCCAATGAAAAAGATAGATTTGAACTGAAATGCCAAGTTCTCCATTGAAATGCTAAGTTTTCCAATGAAAAACATACATCTAAAGTGAAATGCTAAGTTCCAAAGTGAAAAGCAAAGTTCTCCATTGAAACGCTAAGTTGTCCACTGAAACGCTAAGTTCTCCAATGAAAAAGATAGATTTGAACTGAAATGCCAAGTTCTCCATTGAAATGCTAAGTTTTCCAATGAAAAACATACATCTAAATTGAAATGCTAAGTTCCAAAGTGAAAAGCAAAGTTCTCCACTGAAACGCTAAGTTCTCCATTGAAAAAGATAGTTTTGAACTGAAATGCCAAGATCTCCATTGAAATGCTAAGTTTTCCAATGAAAAACATACATCTAAATTGAAATGCTAAGTTCTAAAGTGAAAAGCAAAGTTCTCCATTGAAACCCTAAGTTGACCACTCAAACGCTAAGTTCTCCAATGAAAAAACATAGATTTGAACTGAAATGCCAAGATCTCCATTGAAATGCTAAGTTTTCCAATGAAAAACATACATCTAAATTGAAATGCTACGTTCTAAAGTGAAAAGCAAAGTTCTCCATTGAAACGCTAAGTTGAACACTCAAACGTTAAGTTCTCCAATGAAAAAGATAGATTTGAACTGAAATGACAAGTTCTCCATTGAAATGCTAAGTTCTCCACTGAAAAACGCAGATCTAAATGGAAGAAGCTAAGTTCTCAATTGAAAAACATGGATATAACTTGAAATGCTGAGTTCTCGTTGAAACACTAAGTTCTCCACTCAAATGCTACGTTCTACAATGAAAACCATAGACCTAAAGTGAAATGCTAAGTTCTAAAGTGAAAAGCAAAGTTCTCCATTGAAACGCTAAGTTGTCCACTCAAAAGCTAAGTTCTCCAATGAAAAACATACATCTAAAATGAAATGCTAAGTTCTAAAGTGAAAAGCAAAGTTCTCCATTGAAACGCTAAGTTGAACACTCAAACGCTAAGTTCTCCAATGAAAAAGATAGATTTGAACTGAAATTCCAAGTTCTCCATTGAAATGCTAAGTTTTCCAATAAAAAACATAGATTTAAATTGAAATGCTAAGTTCTAAAGTGAAAAGCAAAGTTCTCCATTGAAACGCTAAGTTGAACACTCAAACGCTAAGTTCTCCATTGAAAAAGATAGATTTGAACTGAAATGCCAAGTTCTCCATTGAAATGCTAAGTTTTCCAATGAAAAACATACATCTAAATTGAAATGCTAAGTTCTAAAGTGAAAAGCAAAGTTCTCCATTGAAACGCTAAGTTGAACACTCAAACGCTAAGTTCTCCAATGAAAAAGATAGATTTGAATTGAAATTCCAAGATCTCCATTGAAATGCTAAGTTTTCCAATGAAAAACATACATCTAAAGTGAAATGCTAAGTTCCAAAGTGAAAAGCAAAGTTCTCCATTGAAACGCTAAGTTGTCCACTGAAACGCTAAGTTCTCCAATGAAAAAGATAGATTTGAACTGAAATGCCAAGTTCTCCATTGAAATGCTAAGTTTTCCAATGAAAAACATACATCTAAAGTGAAATGCTAAGTTCTAAAGTGAAAAGCAAAGTTCTCCATTGAAACGCTAAGTTGTCCACTGAAACGCTAAGTTCTCCAATGAAAAAGATAGATTTGAACTGAAATGCCGAGTTCTCCATTGAAATGCTAAGTTTTCCAATGAAATTCATACATCTAAATTGAAATGCTAAGTTCCAAAGTGAAAAGCAAAGTTCTCCACTGAAACGCTAAGTTCTCCATTGAAAAAGATAGATTTGAACTGAAATGCCAAGTTCTCCATTGAAATGCTAAGTTTTCCAATGAAAAACATACATCTAAATTGAAATGCTAAGTTCTAAAGTGAAAAGCAAAGTTCTCCATTGAAACCCTAAGTTGACCACTCAAACGCTAAGTTCTCCAATGAAAAACATAGATTTGAACTGAAATGCCAAGATCTCCATTGAAATGCTAAGTTTTCCAATGAAAAACATACATCTAAATTGAAATGCTACGTTCTAAAGTGAAAAGCAAAGTTCTCCATTGAAACGCTAAGTTGTCCACTGAAACGCTAAGTTCTCCATTGAAAAAGATAGATTTGAACTGAAATGCCAAGTTCTCCATTGAAATGCTAAGTTTTCCAATGAAAAACATACATCTAAATTGAAATGCTAAGTTCTAAAGTGAAAAGCAAAGTTCTCTATTGAAACGCTAAGTTGAACACTCAAACGTTAAGTTCTCCAATGAAAAAGATAGATTTGAACTGAAATGCCAAGTTCTCCATTGAAATGCTAAGTTTTCCAATGAAAAACATACATCTAAAGTGAAATGCTAAGTTCTAAAGTGAAAAGCAATGTTCTCCATTGAAACGCTAAGTTGACCACTCAAACGCTAAGTTCTCCAATGAAAAACATAGATTTGAACTGAAATGCCAAGTTCTCCATTGAAATGCTAAGTTTTGCAATGAAAAACATACATGTAAATTGAAATGCTAAGTTCTCAATTGAAAAACATAGATATAACTTGAAATGCTGAGTTCTCGTCGAAACACTAAGTTCTCAACTCAAATCCTACGTTCTACAATGAAAACCATAGACCTAAAATGAAATGCTAAGTTCTAAAGTGAAAAGCAAAGTTCTCCATTGAAACGCTAAGTTGACCACTGAAACGCTAAGTTCTCCAATGAAAAAAATACATCTGAATTGAAATGCCAGGTTCTCCATTGAAATGCTAAGTTTTCCAATGAAAAACATACATCTAAAGTGAAATGCTAAGTTCTAAAGTGAAAAGCAAAGTTCTCTATTGAAACGCTAAGTTGAACACTCACACGTTAAGTTCTCCAATGAAAAAGATAGATTTGAACTCAAATGCCAAGTTCTCCAATGAAACGCTAAGATCTCCACTGAAAAACCTAGATCTAAATGGAAGAAGCTAAGTTGTCAATTGAAAAACATGGATATAACTTGAAATGCTGAGTTCTCGTTGAAACACTAATTTCTCCACTCAAATGCTACGTTCCACAATGAAAACCATAGACCTAAAGTGAAATGCTAAGTTCTAAAGTGAAAAGCAAAGTTCTCCATTGAAACGCTAAGTTGTCCACTCAAACGCTAAGTTCTCCAAAGAAAATATAGATTTGAATTGAAATGCCAAGTTCTCCATTGAAATGCTAAGGTTTCCAATGAAAAACATACATCTAAAGTGAAATGCTAAGTTCCAAAGTGAAAAGCAAAGTTCTCCATTGAAACGCTAAGTTGTCCACTGAAACGCTAAGTTCTCCAATGAAAAAAATACATCTAAATTGAAATGCCAGGTTCTCCATTGAAATGCTAAGTTTTCCAACGAAAAACATACATCTAAATTGAAATGCTAAGTTCTAAAGTGAAAAGAAAAGTTCTCAATTGATACGCTAAGTTGAACACTCAATCATTAACTTCTCCAATGAAAAACATAGATTTGAACTGAAATGCCAAGTTCTCCATTGAAACGCTAAGTTCTCCACTGAAAAACCTAGATCTAAATGGAAGAAGCTAAGTTGTCAATTGAAAAACATGGATATAACTTGAAATGCTGAGTTCTCGTTGAAACACTAATTTCTCCACTCAAATGCTACGTTCTGCAATGAAAAACATAGACCTAAAGTGAAATGCTAAGTTCTAAATTTAAAAGCTATGTTCTCCATTAAAATGCTAAGTTGTCCACTGAAACGCTAAGTTCTCCATTGAAAAAGATAGATTTGAACTGAAATGCCAAGTTCTCCATTGAAATGCTAAGTTTTCCAATGAAAAACATAGACCTAAAGTGAAATGCTAAGTTCTAAAGTGAAAAGCAAAATTCTTCATTGAAGCGCTAAGTTGACCACACAAACGCTAAGTTATCCAATGAAAAAAATACATCTGAATTGAAATGCCAGGTTCTCCATTGAAATGCTAAGTTTTCCAGTGAAAAACATACATCTAAATTGAAATGCTAAGTTCCAAAGTGAAAAGCAAAGTTCTCCATTGAAACGCTAAGTTGAACACTCAAACGCTAAGTTCTCCAATGAAAAAGATAGATTTGAACTGAAATTCCAAGATCTCCATTGAAATGCTAAGTTTTCCAATGAAAAACATACATCTAAAGTGAAATGCTAAGTTCCAAAGTGAAAAGCAAAGTTCTCCATTGAAACGCTAAGTTGTCCACTGAAACGCTAAGTTCTCCAATGAAAAAGATAGATTTGAACTGAAATGCCAAGTTCTCCATTGAAATGCTAAGTTTTCCAATGAAAAACATACATCTAAAGTGAAATGCTAAGTTCCAAAGTGAAAAGCAAAGTTCTCCATTGAAACGCTAAGTTGTCCACTGAAACGCTAAGTTCTCCAATGAAAAAGATAGATTTGAACTGAAATGCCGAGTTCTCCATTGAAATGCTAAGTTTTCCAATGAAAAACATACATCTAAATTGAAATGCTAAGTTCCAAAATGAAAAGCAAAGTTCTCCACTGAAACGCTAAGTTCTCCATTGAAAAAGATAGATTTGAACTGAAATGCCAAGTTCTCCATTGAAATGCTAAGTTTTCCAATGAAAAACATACATCTAAATTGAAATGCTAAGTTCTAAAGTGAAAAGCAAAGTTCTCCATTGAAACCCTAAGTTGACCACTCAAACGCTAAGTTCTCCAATGAAAAACATAGATTTGAACTGAAATGCCAAGATCTCCATTGAAATGCTAAGTTTTCCAATGAAAAACATACATCTAAATTGAAATGCTACGTTCTAAAGTGAAAAGCAAAGTTCTCCATTGAAACGCTAAGTTGTCCACTGAAACGCTAAGTTCTCCATTGAAAAAGATAGATTTGAACTGAAATGCCAAGTTCTCCATTGAAATGCTAAGTTTTCCAATGAAAAACATACATCTAAATTGAAATGCTAAGTTCTAAAGTGAAAAGCAAAGTTCTCCATTGAAACGCTAAGTTGAACACTCAAACGTTAAGTTCTCCAATGAAAAAGATAGATTTGAACTGAAATGCCAAGTTCTCCATTGAAATGCTAAGTTTTCCAATGAAAAACATACATCTAAAGTGAAATGCTAAGTTCTAAAGTGAAAAGCAATGTTCTCCATTGAAACGCTAAGTTGACCACTCAAACGCTAAGTTCTCCAATGAAAAAGATAGATTTGAACTGAAATGCCAAGTTCTCCATTGAAATGCTAAGTTTTGCAATGAAAAACATACATGTAAATTGAAATGCTAAGTTCTCAATTGAAAAACATAGATATAACTTGAAATGCTGAGTTCTCGTCGAAACACTAAATTCTCAACTCAAATCCTACGTTCTACAATGAAAACCATAGACCTAAAATGAAATGCTAAGTTCTAAAGTGAAAAGCAAAGTTCTCCATTGAAACGCTAAGTTGACCACTGAAACGCTAAGTTCTCCAATGAAAAAAATACATCTGAATTGAAATGCCAGGTTCTCCATTGAAATGCTAAGTTTTCCAATGAAAAACATACATCTAAAGTGAAATGCTAAGTTCTAAAGTGAAAAGCAAAGTTCTCTATTGAAACGCTAAGTTGAACACTCAAACGTTAAGTTCTCCAATGAAAAAGATAGATTTGAACTCAAATGCCAAGTTCTCCAATGAAACGCTAAGATCTCCACTGAAAAACCTAGATCTAAATGGAAGAAGCTAAGTTGTCAATTGAAAAACATGGATATAACTTGAAATGCTGAGTTCTCGTTGAAACACTAATTTCTCCACTCAAATGCTACGTTCCACAATGAAAACCATAGACCTAAAGTGAAATGCTAAGTTCTAAAGTGAAAAGCAAAGTTCTCCATTGAAACGCTAAGTTGTCCACTCAAACGCTAAGTTCTCCAAAGAAAATATAGATTTGAATTGAAATGCCAAGTTCTCCATTGAAATGCTAAGGTTTCCAATGAAAAACATACATCTAAATTGAAATGCTAAGTTCCAAAGTGAAAAGCAAAGTTCTCCATTGAAACGCTAAGTTGTCCACTGAAACGCTAAGTTCTCCAATGAAAAAAATACATCTAAATTGAAATGCCAGGTTCTCCATTGAAATGCTAAGTTTTCCAACGAAAAACATACATCTAAATTGAAATGCTAAGTTCTAAAGTGAAAAGAAAAGTTCTCAATTGATACGCTAAGTTGAACACTCAATCATTAACTTCTCCAATGAAAAAGATAGATTTGAACTGAAATGCCAAGTTCTCCATTGAAACGCTAAGTTCTCCACTGAAAAACCTAGATCTAAATGGAAGAAGCTAAGTTCTCAATTGAAAAACATGGATATAACTTGAAATGCTGTGTTCTCGTTGAAACACTAATTTCTCCACTCAAATGCTACGTTCTGCAATGAAAAACATAGACCTAAAGTGAAATGCTAAGTTCTAAATTTAAAAGCTATGTTCTCCATTAAAATGCTAAGTTGTCCACTGAAACGCTAAGTTCTCCATTGAAAAAGATAGATTTGAACTGAAATGCCAAGTTCTCCATTGAAATGCTAAGTTTTCCAATGAAAAACATAGACCGAAAGTGAAATGCTAAGTTCTAAAGTGAAAAGCAAAATTCTTCATTGAAGCGCTAAGTTGACCACACAAACGCTAAGTTCTCCAATGAAAAAAATACATCTGAATTGAAATGCCAGGTTCTCCATTGAAATGCTAAGTTTTCCAGTGAAAAACATACATCTAAATTGAAATGCTAAGTTCTAAAGTGAAAAGCAACGTTCTCTATTGAAACGCTAAGTTGAACATTCAAACGTTAAGTTCTCCAATGAAAAAGATAGATTTGAACTCAAATGCCAAGTTCTCCAATGAAACGCTAAGTTTTCCACTGAAAAACCTAGATCTAAGTGGAAGAAGCTAAGTTGTCAATTGAAAAACATGGATATAACTTGAAATGCTGAGTTCTCGTCAAAACACTAAGTTCTCCACTCAAATGCTACGTTCTACAATGAAAACCATAGACCTAAAGTGAAATGCTAAGTTCTAAGTTTAAAAGCTATGGTCTCCATTGAAACGCTAAGTTGTCCACTCAAACGCTAAGTTCTCCACTGAAAAACATAGGTCTAAACTGAAACGGTAAGTTCTACACTGAAACGCTAAGTTCCCCATTGAAAGACTAAGTTCTGCATTGAAATGCGAACTTCTCCATTGAAACGCTAATTTCTCCAATGAAAAACATACATCTAAATTGAAATGCTAAGTTCTAAAGTGAAAAGCAAAGTTCTCCATTGAAACGCTAAGATGTCCACTCAAACGCTAAGTTCTCCAATGAAAAAGATAGATTTGAACTGAAATGCCAAGATCTCCATTGAAATGCTAAGTTTTCCAATGAAAAACATACATCTAAATTGAAATGCTAAGTTCCAAAGTGAAAAGCAATGTTCTCCACTGAAACGCTAAGTAGACCACTCAAACGCTAAGTTCTCCAAAGAAAAACATAGATTTGAACTGAAATGCCAAGTTCTCCATTGAAATGCTAAGTTTTCCAATAAAAAACATACATCTAAATTGAAATGCTAAGTTCTAAAGTGAAAAACATGGATATAACTTGAAATGCTGTGTTCTCGTCGAAACACTAATTTCTCCACTCAAATGCTACGTTCTGCAATGAAAAACATAGACCTAAAGTGAAATGCTAAGTTCTAAATTTAAAAGCTATGTTCTCCATTGAAACGCTAAGTTCTCCACTGAAAAACCTAGATCTAAATGGAAGAAGCTAAGTTCTCAATTGAAAAACATGGATATAACTTGAAATGCTGTGTTCTCATTGAAACACTAATTTCTCCACTCAAATGCTAGGTTCTGCAATGAAAAACATAGACCTAAAGTGAAATGCTAAGTTCTAAATTTAAAAGCTATGTTCTGCATTAAAACGCTAAGTTGTCCACTGAAACGCTAAGTTCTCCATTGAAAAAGATAGATTTGAACTGAAATGCCAAGTTGTCCATTGAAATGCTAAGTTTTCCAATGAAAAACATACATCTAAATTGAAATGCTAAGTTCTAAAGTGAAAAGCAAAGTTCTCCATTGAAACGCTAAGTTGACCACTCAAACGCTAAGTTCTCCAATGAAAAAGATAGATTTGAACTGAAATGCCAAGTTCTCCATTGAAACGCTAAGTTCTCCACTGAAAAACCTAGATCTAAATGGAAGAAGCCAAGTTCTCAATTGAAAACCATGGATATAACTTGAAATGCTGAGTTCTCGTTGAAACACTAAGTTCTCCACTCAAATGCTACGTTCTGAAATGAAAAACATAGACCTAAAGTGAAATGCTAAGTTCTAAGTTTAAAAGCTATGGTCTCCATTAAAACGCTAAGTTGTCCACTCAAACGCTAAGTTCTCCACTGAAAAACATAGGTCTAAACTGAAACGGTAAGTTCTACACTGAAACGCTAAGTTCCCCATTGAAAGACTAAGTTCTGCATTGAAATGCGAACTTCTCCATTGAAACGCTCATTTCTCCAATGAAAAACATACATCTAAATTGACATGCTAAGTTCCAAAGTGAAAAGCTAAGTTCTCCATTGAAACGCTAAGATGTCCACTCAAACGCTAAGTTCTCCAATGAAAAAGATAGATTTGAACTGAAATGCCAAGATCTCCATTGAAATGCTAAGTTTTCCAATGAAAAACATACATCTAAATTGAAATGCTAAGTTCTAAAGTGAAAAGCAAAGTTCTCCATTGAAACGCTAAGTTGACCACTCAAACGCTAAGTTCTCCAATGAAAAAGATAGATTTGAACTGAAATGCCAAGTTCTCCATTGAAACGCTAAGTTCTCCACTGAAAAACCTAGATCTAAATGGAAGAAGCCAAGTTCTCAATTGAAAACCATGGATATAACTTGAAATGCTGAGTTCTCGTTGAAACACTAAGTTCTCCACTCAAATGCTACGTTCTGCAATGAAAAACATAGACCTAAAGTGAAATGCTAAGTTCTAAGTTTAAAAGCTATGGTCTCCATTAAAACGCTAAGTTGTCCACTCAAACGCTAAGTTCTCCACTGAAAAACATAGGTCTAAACTGAAACCGTAATTTCTACACTGAAACGCTAAGTTCCCCATTGAAAGACTAAGTTCTGCATTGAAATGCGAACTTCTCCATTGAAACGCTAATTTCTCCAATGAAAAACATACATCTAAATTGACATGCTAAGTTCTAAAGTGAAAAGCTAAGTTCTCCATTGAAACGCTAAGATGTCCACTCAAACGCTAAGTTCTCCAATGAAAAAGATAGATTTGAACTGAAATGCCAAGATCTCCATTGAAATGCTAAGTTTTCCAATGAAAAACATACATCTCAATTGAAATGCTAAGTTCTAAAGTGAAAAGCAAAGTTCTCCATTGAAACGCTAAGTTGACCACTCAAACGCTAAGTTCTCCAATGAAAAACATAGATTTGAACTGAAATGCCAAGTTCTCCATTGAAACGCTAAGTTCTCCA
This sequence comes from Psittacula echo, assembly GCF_963264785.1. Taxonomy (NCBI): domain Eukaryota; kingdom Metazoa; phylum Chordata; class Aves; order Psittaciformes; family Psittacidae; genus Psittacula; species Psittacula echo. Next base: position 128,281,196 of record NC_137736.1, on the reverse strand, counting down.
CTGAAAAACCTAGATCTAAATGGAAGAAGCCAAGTTCTCAATTGAAAACCATGGATATAACTTGAAATGCTGAGTTCTCGTTGAAACACTAAGTTCTCCACTCAAATGCTACGTTCTGAAATGAAAAACATAGACCTAAAGTGAAATGCTAAGTTCTAAGTTTAAAAGCTATGGTCTCCATTAAAACGCTAAGTTGTCCACTCAAACGCTAAGTTCTCCACTGAAAAACATAGGTCTAAACTGAAACGGCAATTTCTACACTGAAACGCTAAGTTCCCCATTGAAAGACTAAGTTCTGCATTGAAATGCGAACTTCTCCATTGAAACGCTAATTTCTCCAATGAAAAACATACATCTAAATTGACATGCTAAGTTCTAAAGTGAAAAGCTAAGTTCTCCATTGAAACGCTAAGATGTCCACTCAAACGCTAAGTTCTCCAATGAAAAAGATAGATTTGAACTGAAATGCCAAGATCTCCATTGAAATGCTAAGTTTTCCAATGAAAAACATACATCTAAATTGAAATGCTAAGTTCTAAAGTGAAAAGCTAAGTTCTCCATTGAAACGCTAAGATGTCCACTCAAACGCTAAGTTCTCCATTGAAAAAGAGAGATTTGAACTGAAATGCGAAGTTCTCCATTGAAATGCTAAGTTTTCCAATGAAAAACATACATCTAAATTGAAATGCTAAGTTCTAAAGTGAAAAGCAAAGTTCTCCATTGAAACGCTAAGTTGACCACTCAAACGCTAAGTTCTCCAATGAAAAACATAGATTTGAACTGAAATGCCAAGTTCTCCATTGAAACGCTAAGTTCTCCACTGAAAAACCTAGATCTAAATGGAAGAAGCCAAGTTCTCAATTGAAAACCATGGATATAACTTGAAATGCTGAGTTCTCGTTGAAACACTAAGTTCTCCACTCAAATGCTACGTTCTGAAATGAAAAACATAGACCTAAAGTGAAATGCTAAGTTCTAAGTTTAAAAGCTATGGTCTCCATTAAAACGCTAAGTTGTCCACTCAAACGCTAAGTTCTCCACTGAAAAACATAGGTCTAAACTGAAACGGTAATTTCTACACTGAAACGCTAAGTTCCCCATTGAAAGACTAAGTTCTGCATTGAAAAGCGAACTTCTCCATTGAAACGCTAATTTCTCCAATGAAAAACATACATCTAAATTGACATGCTAAGTTCTAAAGTGAAAAGCTAAGTTCTCCATTGAAACGCTAAGATGTCCACTCAAACGCTAAGTTCTCCAATGAAAAAGATAGATTTGAACTGAAATGCCAAGATCTCCATTGAAATGCTAAGTTTTCCAATGAAAAACATACATCTAAATTGAAATGCTAAGTTCTAAAGTGAAAAGCAAAGTTCTCCATTGAAACGCTAAGTTGACCACTCAAACGCTAAGTTCTCCATTGAAAAAGAGAGATTTGAACTGAAATGCGAAGTTCTCCATTGAAATGCTAAGTTTTCCAATGAAAAACATACATCTAAATTGAAATGCTAAGTTCCAAAGTGAAAAGCAAAGTTCTCCATTGAAACGCTAAGTTGACCACTCAAACACTAAGTTCTCCAATGAAAAACATAGATTTGAACTGAAATGCCAAGATCTCCATTGAAATGCTAAGTTTTCCAATGAAAAACATACATCTAAATTGAAAGGCTAAGTTCTACATTGAAAACCATGGATATAACTTGAAATGCTGAGTTCTCGTTGAAACACTAAGTTCTCCACTCAAATGCTACGTTCTACAATGAAAACCATAGACCTAAAGTGAAATGCTGAGTTCTAAAGTGAAAAGCAAAGTTCTCCATTGAAACGCTAAGTTGACCACACAAACGCTAAGTTCTCCAATGAAAAAAATACATCTGAATTGAAATGCCAGGTTCTCCATTGAAATGCTAAGTTTTCCAGTGAAAAACATACATCTAAATTGAAATGCTAAGTTCTAAAGTGAAAAGCAAAGTTCTCCATTGAAACGCTAAGTTGACAACTCAAACGCTAAGTTCTCCAATGAAAAACATAGATTTGAACTGAAATGCCAAGATCTCCATTGAAATACTAAGTTTTCCAAAGAAAAACATACATCTAAATTGAAATGCTAAGTTCTAAAGTGAAAAGCAAAGTTCTCCATTGAAACGCTAAGTTGACCACTCAAACGCTAAGTTCTCCAATGAAAAAGATAGATTTGAACTGAAATGCCAAGATCTCCATTGAAATGCTAAGTTTTCCAATGAAAAACATACATCTAAATTGAAATGCTAAGTTCCAAAGTGAAAAGCAAAGTTCTCCATTGAAACGCTAAGTTGACCACTCAAACGCTAAGTTCTCCAATGAAAAAGATAGATTTGAATTGAAATGCAAAGTTCTCCATTGAAATGCTAAGTTTTCCAATGAAAAACATATATCTAAATTGAAATGCTAAGTTCTAAAGTGAAAAGCTATGTTCTCCATTGAAACGCTAAGATGTCCACTCAAACGCTAAGTTCTCCAATGAAAAAGATAGATTTGAACTGAAATGCCAAGATCTCCATTGAAATGCTAAGTTTTCCAATGAAAAACATACATCTAAATTGAAATGCTAAGTTCTAAAGTGAAAAGCAAAGTTCTCCATTGAAACGCTAAGTTGACCACTCAAACGCTAAGTTCTCCAATGAAAAACATAGATTTGAACTGAAATGCCCAGATCTCCATTGAAATGCTAAGTTTTCCAATGAAAAACATACATCTAAATTGAAATGCTAAGTTCCAAAGTGAAAAGCAAAGTTCTCCATTGAAACGCTAAGTTGACCACTCAAACGCTAAGTTCTCCAATAAAAAAGATAGATTTGAACTGAAATGCCAAGATCTCCATTGAAATGCTAAGTTTTCCAATGAAAAACATACATCTAAATTGAAATGCTAAGTTCCAAAGTGAAAAGTAAAATTCTCCATTGAAACGCTAAGTTGTCCACTCAAACGCTAAGTTCTCAATTGAAAAAGATAGATTTGAACTGAAATGCCAAGTTCTCCATTGAAATGCTAAGTTCTCCAATGAAAAACATACATCTAAATTGACATGCTAAGTTCTAAAGTGAAAAGCTAAGTTCTCCATTGAAACGCTAAGATGTCCACTCAAACGCTAAGTTCTCCAATGAAAAAGATAGATTTGAACTGAAATGCCAAGTTCTCCATTGAAATGCTAAGTTTTCCAATGAAAAACATACATCTAAATTGAAATGCTAAGTTCTAATATGAAAAACATAGATATAACTTGAAATGCTGAGTTCTCGTCGAAACACTAAGTTCTCCACTCAAATGCTACGTTCTACAATGAAAACCATAGACCTAAAGTGAAATGCTAAGTTCCAAAGTGAAAAGCAAAGTTCTCCATTGAAATGCTAAGATTTCCAAAGAAAAACATATATCTAGATTGAAATGCTAAGTTCTAAAGTGAAAAGCAAAGTTCTCCACTGAAAAACACTAAGTTGACCACTCAAACGCTAAGTTCTCCAATGAAAAAAATACATCTAAATTTAAATGCCAAGTTCTCCATTGAAATGCTAAGTTTTCCAATGAAAAACATACATCTAAAGTGAAATGCTAAGTTCTAAAGTGAAAAGCAAAGTTGTCCATTGAAATGCTAAGTTGACCACTCAAACGCTAAGTTCTCCAATGAAAAACATAGATTTGAACTGAAATGCCAAGTTCTCCATTGAAATGCTAAGTTTTCCAATAAAAAACATACATCTAAATTGAAATGCTAAATTCTCAATTGAAAAACATGGATATAACTTGAAATGCTGAGTTCTCGTCGAAACACTAAGTTCTCCACTCAAATGCTACGTTCTACAATGAAAACCATAGACCTAAAGTGAAATGCTAAGTTCTAAAGTGAAAAGCAAAGTTCTCCATTGAAATGCTAAGATTTCCAATGAAAAACATATATCTAGATTGAAATGCTAAGTTCTAAAGTGAAAAGCAAAGTTCTCCACTGAAAAACACTAAGTTGACCACTCAAACGCTAAGTTCTCCAATGAAAAAAATACATCTAAATTTAAATGCCAAGTTCTCCATTGAAATGCTAAGTTTTCCAATGAAAAACATACATCTAAAGTGAAATGCTAAGTTCTAAAGTGAAAAGCAAAGTTGTCCATTGAAATGCTAAGTTGACCACTCAAACGCTAAGTTCTCCAATGAAAAACATAGATTTGAACTGAAATGCCAAGTTCTCCATTGAAATGCTAAGTTTTCCAATAAAAAACATACATCTAAATTGAAATGCTAAATTCTCAATTGAAAAACATGGATATAACTTGAAATGCTGAGTTCTCGTCGAAACACTAAGTTCTCCACTCAAATGCTACGTTCTACAATGAAAACCGTAGACCTAAAGTGAAATGCTAAGTTCTAAAGTGAAAAGCAAAGTTCTCCACTGAAACGCTAAGTTGTCCACTGAAACGCTAAGTTCTCCAATGAAAAAAATACATCTAAATTGAAATGCCAGGTTCTCCATTGAAATGCTAAGTTTTCCAATGAAAAACATACATCTAAATTGAAATGCTAAGTTCTAAAGTGAAAAGAAAAGTTCTCAATTGAAACGCTAAGTTGAACACTCAAACATTAACTTCTCCAATGAAAAAGATAGATTTGAACTGAAATGCCAAGTTCTCCATTGAAACGCTAAGTTCTCCACTGAAAAACCTAGATCTAAATGGAAGAAGCTAAGTTCTCAATTGAAAAACATAGATATAACTTGAAATGCTGAGTTCTCGTCGAAACACTAATTTCTCCACTCAAATGCTATGTTCTACAATGAAAACCATAGACCTAAAGTGAAATGCTGAGTTCTAAAGTGAAAAGCAAAGTTCTCCATTGAAACGCTAAGTTGTCCACTGAAACGCTAAGTTCTCCAATGAAAAAAATACATCTGAATTGAAATGCCAGGTTCTCCATTGAAATGCTAAGTTTTCCAGTGAAAAACATACATCTAAATTGAAATGCTAAGTTCTAAAGTGAAAAGCAACGTTCTCTATTGAAACGCTAAGTTGAACACTCAAACGTTAAGTTCTCCAATGAAAAAGATAGATTTGAACTGAAATGCCAAGTTCTCCAATGAAACGCTAAGTTCTCCACTGAAAAACCTAGATCTAAATGGAAGAAGCTAAGTTCTCAATTGAAAAACATGGATATAACTTGAAATGCTGTGTTCTCGTTGAAACACTAATTTCTCCACTCAAATGCTAGGTTCTGCAATGAAAAACATAGACCTAAAGTGAAATGCTAAGTTCTAAATTTAAAAGCTATGTTCTCCATTAAAACGCTAAGTTGTCCACTGAAACGCTAAGTTCTCCATTGAAAAAGACAGATTTGAACTGAAATGCCAAGTTCTCCATTGAAATGCTAAGTTTTCCAATGAAAAACATACATCTAAATTGAAATGCTAAGTTCTAAAGTGAAAAGCAAAGTTCTCCATTGAAACGCTAAGTTGTCCACTGAAACGCTAAGTTCTCCAATGAAAAAGATAGATTTGAACTGAAATGCCAAGTTCTCCATTGAAATGCTAAGTTTTCCAATGAAAAACATACATCTAAATTGAAATGCTAAGTTCTCAATTGAAAAACATAGATATAACTTGAAATGCTGAGTTCTCGTTGAAACACTAAGTTCTCCACTCAAATGGTACGTTCTGCAATGAAAAACATAGACCTAAAGTGAAATGCTAAGTTCTAAAGTGAAAAGCAAAGTTCTCCATTGAAACGCTAAGTTGACCACACAAACGCTAAGTTCTCCAATGAAAAAAATACATCTGAATTGAAATGCCAGGTTCTCCATTGAAATGCTAAGTTTTCCAGTGAAAAACATACATCTAAATTGAAATGCTAAGTTCTAAAGTGAAAAGCAACGTTCTCTATTGAAACGCTAAGTTGAACACTCAAACGTTAAGTTCTCCAATGAAAAAGATAGATTTGAACTGAAATGCCAAGTTCTCCACTGAAACGCTAAGTTCTCCACTGAAAAACCTAGATCTAAATGGAAGAAGCCAAGTTCTCAATTGAAAACCATGGATATAACTTGAAATGCTGAGTTCTCGTTGAAACACTAAGTTCTCGACTCAAATGCTACGTTCTACAATGAAAACCATAGACCTAAAGTGAAATGCTAAGTTCTAAGTTTAAAAGCTATGGTCTCCATTAAAACGCTAAGTTGTCCACTCAAACGCTAAGTTCTCCACTGAAAAACATAGGTCTAAACTGAAACGGTAAGTTCTACACTGAAACGCTAAGTTCCCCATTGAAAGACTAAGTTCTTCATTGAAATGCGAACTTCTCCATTGAAATGCTAATTTCTCCAATGAAAAACATACATCTAAATTGAAATGCTAAGTTCTAAAGTGAAAAGCAAAGTTCTCCATTGAAACGCTAAGATGTCCACTCAAACGCTAAGTTCTCCAATGAAAAAGATAGATTTGAACGGAAATGCCAAGTTCTCCATTGAAATGCTAAGTTTTCCAATGAAAAACATACATCTAAATTGAAATGCTAAGTTCTAAAGTGAAAAGCAAAGTTCTCCATTGAAACGCTAAGTTGACCACTCAAACGCTAAGTTCTCCAATGAAAAAGATAGATTTGAACTGAAATGCCAAGTTCTCCATTGAAATGCTAAGTTTTCCAATGAAAAACATACATCTAAATTGAAATGCTAAGTTCTAAAGTGAAAAGCAAAGTTCTCCATTGAAACGCTAAGTTGAACACTCAAACGCTAAGTTCTCCAATGAGAAAGATAGATTTGAACTGAAATGCCAAGTTCTCCATTGAAATGCTAAGTTTTCCAATGAAAAACATACATCTAAATTGAAATGCTAAGTTCTAAAGTGAAAAGCAAAGTTCTCCATTGAAATGCTGTCCTGGGTTCAGCAGTAGCAGTCATTTTTCCTCCTTCTTAGTAGCTGTTGCAGCACTATGTTTTTGACTTGCAGCCTGGGAACAGAGCTCATAACACCGATGTTTAGACTGACCAAGGACTTTGTGAGTCTCATGCTCTGCCAGGGAGGAGGAGAAGCCGGGAGGAAGCAGGGACAGGACACCTGACCCAAACTAGCCAAAGAGGTATTCCATACCACAGCACATTGTGCCCAGGATGTAGAACTGAGAGTTCCCAGAAGGGCTGGATCACTGCAGGGTGGGGGTGAGGTACCGGTTGGTGAGCAGTTGTATTCTCTTGCTTGTTATTTCTTTTATCATTATTACTATTAGTGGTAGCAGTAGTGATTTGTGTTATACATTAGTTATTAAACGGTTCTTATCTCAACCCGTGGGAGTTGCATTCTTTTGATTCTCCTCCCCGTCCCTGCAGAAGCGGAGGGAAGAAAGGTGTGGGGGGGGGCAGTAGATTGCGTGGTTCTGATTTACGGCCTGGGCTTAAACCACGACAGAACTGAAATGCCAAGTTCTCCATAGAAACGCGAAGTTGTCCACTCAAACGCTAAGTTCTACAATAAAAAACGTAGATCTAAATTGAAATGCTAAGTTCTACATTGAAAAGCTAAGTTCTAAATTGAAACGCTAAGTTGTCCACTCAAACGCTAAGTTCCCCAATGAAAAAGAAAGATTTGAACTGAAATGCCAAGTTCTCCATTGAAACGCTAAGTTTTCCACCGAAAAACTTAGATCTAAATGGAAGAAGCTAAGTTCTCAATTGAAAAACATAGATATAACTTGAAATGCTGAGTTCTCGTTGAAACACTAAGTTCTTCACTCAAATGCTTAGTTCTACAACGAAAAACACAGACCTAAAGTGAAATGCTAAGTTCTAAATTGAAAAGCTAAGTTCTCCATTAAAACGCTAAGTTGTCCACTGAAACGCTAAGTTCTGCATTGAAAAAGATAGATTTGAACTGAAATGCCAAGTTCTCCATTGAAACGCTAAGTTTTCCAATGAAAAACATACATCTAAATTGAAATGCTAAGTTCCAAAGTGAAAAGCAAAGTTCTCCATTGAAACGCTAAGTTGAACACTGAAACGCTAAGTTCTCCAATGAAAAAGATAGATTTGAACGGAAATGCCAAGTTCTCCATTGAAATGCTAAGTTTTCCAATGAAAAACATACATCTAAATTGAAATGCTAAGTTCTCAATTGAAAAACATAGATATAACTTGAAATGCTGAGTTCTCGTCGAAACACTAAGTTCTCCACTCAAATGCTACGTTCTACAATGAAAACCATAGACCTAAAGTGAAATTCTAAGTTCTAAAGTGAAAAGCAAAGTTCTCCATTGAAACGCTAAGTTGTCCACTCAAACGCTAAGTTCTCCAATGAAAATATAGATTTGAATTGAAATGCCAAGTTCTCCATTGAAATGCTAAGGTTTCCAATGAAAAACATACATCTAAATTGAAATGCTAAGTTCCAAAGTGAAAAGCAAAGTTCTCCATTGAAATGCTGTCCTGGGTTCAGCAGTAGCAGTCATTTTTCCTCCTTCTTAGTAGCTGTTGCAGCACTGTGTTTTTGACTTGCAGCCTGGGAACAGAGCTCATAACACCGATGTTTAGACTGACCAAGGACTCTGTGAGTCTCATGCTCTGCCAGGGAGGAGGAGAAGCCGGGAGGAAGCAGGGACAGGACACCTGACCCAAACTAGCCAAAGAGGTATTCCATACCACAGCACGTTATGCCCAGGATGTAGAACTGAGAGTTCCCAGAAGGGCTGGATCACTGCAGGGTGGGGGTGAGGTACCGGTTGGTGAGCAGTTGTATTCTCTTGCTTGTTATTTCTTTTATCATTATTACTATTAGTGGTAGCAGTAGTGATTTGTGTTATACATTAGTTATTAAACGGTTCTTATCTCAACCCGTGGGAGTTGCATTCTTTTGATTCTCCTCCCCGTCCCTGCAGAAGCGGAGGGAAGAAAGGTGTGGGGGGGGGCAGTAGATTGCGTGGTTCTGATTTACGGCCTGGGCTTAAACCACGACAGAACTGAAATGCCAAGTTCTCCATAGAAACGCGAAGTTGTCCACTCAAACGCTAAGTTCTACAATAAAAAACGTAGATCTAAATTGAAATGCTAAGTTCTACATTGAAAAGCTAAGTTCTAAATTGAAACGCTAAGTTGTCCACTCAAACGCTAAGTTCCCCAATGAAAAAGAAAGATTTGAACTGAAATGCCAAGTTCTCCATTGAAACGCTAAGTTTTCCACCGAAAAACTTAGATCTAAATGGAAGAAGCTAAGTTCTCATTTGAAAAACATAGATATAACTTGAAATGCTGAGTTCTCGTTGAAACACTAAGTTCTTCACTCAAATGCTTAGTTCTACAACGAAAAACACAGACCTAAAGTGAAATGCTAAGTTCTAAATTGAAAAGCTAAGTTCTCCATTAAAACGCTAAGTTGTCCACTGAAACGCTAAGTTCTGCATTGAAAAAGATAGATTTGAACTGAAATGCCAAGTTCTCCATTGAAACGCTAAGTTTTCCAATGAAAAACATACATCTAAATTGAAATGCTAAGTTCCAAAGTGAAAAGCAAAGTTCTCCATTGAAACGCTAAGTTGAACACTGAAACGCTAAGTTCTCCAATGAAAAAGATAGATTTGAACGGAAATGCCAAGTTCTCCATTGAAATGCTAAGTTTTCCAATGAAAAACATACATCTAAATTGAAATGCTAAGTTCTCAATTGAAAAACATAGATATAACTTGAAATGCTGAGTTCTCGTCGAAACACTAAGTTCTCCACTCAAATGCTACGTTCTACAATGAAAACCATAGACCTAAAGTGAAATTCTAAGTTCTAAAGTGAAAAGCAAAGTTCTCCATTGAAACGCTAAGTTGTCCACTCAAACGCTAAGTTCTCCAATGAAAATATAGATTTGAATTGAAATGCCAAGTTCTCCATTGAAATGCTAAGGTTTCCAATGAAAAACATACATCTAAATTGAAATGCTAAGTTCCAAAGTGAAAAGCAAAGTTCTCCATTGAAATGCTGTCCTGGGTTCAGCAGTAGCAGTCATTTTTCCTCCTTCTTAGTAGCTGTTGCAGCACTGTGTTTTTGACTTGCAGCCTGGGAACAGAGCTCATAACACCGATGTTTAGACTGACCAAGGACTCTGTGAGTCTCATGCTCTGCCAGGGAGGAGGAGAAGCCGGGAGGAAGCAGGGACAGGACACCTGACCCAAACTAGCCAAAGAGGTATTCCATACCACAGCACGTTATGCCCAGGATGTAGAACTGAGAGTTCCCAGAAGGGCTGGATCACTGCAGGGTGGGGGTGAGGTACCGGTTGGTGAGCAGTTGTATTCTCTTGCTTGTTATTTCTTTTATCATTATTACTATTAGTGGTAGCAGTAGTGATTTGTGTTATACATTAGTTATTAAACGGTTCTTATCTCAACCCGTGGGAGTTGCATTCTTTTGATTCTCCTCCCCGTCCCTGCAGAAGCGGAGGGAAGAAAGGTGTGGGGGGGGGCAGTAGATTGCGTGGTTCTGATTTACGGCCTGGGCTTAAACCACGACAGAACTGAAATGCCAAGTTCTCCATAGAAACGCGAAGTTGTCCACTCAAACGCTAAGTTCTACAATAAAAAACGTAGATCTAAATTGAAATGCTAAGTTCTACATTGAAAAGCTAAGTTCTAAATTGAAACGCTAAGTTGTCCACTCAAACGCTAAGTTCCCCAATGAAAAAGAAAGATTTGAACTGAAATGCCAAGTTCTCCATTGAAACGCTAAGTTTTCCACCGAAAAACTTAGATCTAAATGGAAGAAGCTAAGTTCTCATTTGAAAAACATAGATATAACTTGAAATGCTGAGTTCTCGTTGAAACACTAAGTTCTTCACTCAAATGCTTAGTTCTACAACGAAAAACACAGACCTAAAGTGAAATGCTAAGTTCTAAATTGAAAAGCTAAGTTCTCCATTAAAACGCTAAGTTGTCCACTGAAACGCTAAGTTCTGCATTGAAAAAGATAGATTTGAACTGAAATGCCAAGTTCTCCATTGAAACGCTAAGTTTTCCAATGAAAAACATACATCTAAATTGAAATGCTAAGTTCCAAAGTGAAAAGCAAAGTTCTCCATTGAAACGCTAAGTTGAACACTCAAACGCTAAGTTCTCCAATGAAAAAGACAGATTTGAACGGAAATGCCAAGTTCTCCATTGAAATGCTAAGTTTTCCAATGAAAAACATACATCTAAATTGAAATGCTAAGTTCTCAATTGAAAAACATAGATATAACTTGAAATGCTGAGTTCTCGTCGAAACACTAAGTTCTCCACTCAAATGCTACGTTCTACAATGAAAACCATAGACCTAAAGTGAAATTCTAAGTTCTAAAGTGAAAAGCAAAGTTCTCCATTGAAACGCTAAGTTGTCCACTCAAACGCTAAGTTCTCCAATGAAAATATAGATTTGAATTGAAATGCCAAGTTCTCCATTGAAATGCTAAGGTTTCCAATGAAAAACATACATCTAAATTGAAATGCTAAGTTCCAAAGTGAAAAGCAAAGTTCTCCATTGAAATGCTGTCCTGGGTTCAGCAGTAGCAGTCATTTTTCCTCCTTCTTAGTAGCTGTTGCAGCACTGTGTTTTTGACTTGCAGCCTGGGAACAGAGCTCATAACACCGATGTTTAGACTGACCAAGGACTTTGTGAGTCTCATGCTCTGCCAGGGAGGAGGAGAAGCCGGGAGGAAGCAGGGACAGGACACCTGACCCAAACTAGCCAAAGAGGTATTCCATACCACAGCACGTTATGCCCAGGATGTAGAACTGAGAGTTCCCAGAAGGGCTGGATCACTGCAGGGTGGGGGTGAGGTACCGGTTGGTGAGCAGTTGTATTCTCTTGCTTGTTATTTCTTTTATCATTATTACTATTAGTGGTAGCAGTAGTGATTTGTGTTATACATTAGTTATTAAACGGTTCTTATCTCAACCCGTGGGAGTTGCATTCTTTTGATTCTCCTCCCCGTCCCTGCAGAAGCGGAGGGAAGAAAGGTGGGGGGGGGGGCAGTAGATTGCGTGGTTCTGATTTACGGCCTGGGCTTAAACCACGACAGAACTGAAATGCCAAGTTCTCCATAGAAACGCGAAGTTGTCCACTCAAACGCTAAGTTCTACAATAAAAAACGTAGATCTAAATTGAAATGCTAAGTTCTAAAGTGAAAAGCTAAGTTCTAAATTGAAACGCTAAGTTGTCCACTCAAACGCTAAGTTCCCCAATGAAAAAGAAAGATTTGAACTGAAATGCCAAGTTCTCCATTGAAACGCTAAGTTTTCCACCGAAAAACTTAGATCTAAATGGAAGAAGCTAAGTTCTCATTTGAAAAACATAGATATAACTTGAAATGCTGAGTTCTCGTTGAAACACTAAGTTCTTCACTCAAATGCTTAGTTCTACAACGAAAAACACAGACCTAAAGTGAAATGCTAAGTTCTAAATTGAAAAGCTAAGTTCTCCATTAAAACGCTAAGTTGTCCACTGAAACGCTAAGTTCTGCATTGAAAAAGATAGATTTGAACTGAAATGCCAAGTTCTCCATTGAAACGCTAAGTTTTCCAATGAAAAACATACATCTAAATTGAAATGCTAAGTTCCAAAGTGAAAAGCAAAGTTCTCCATTGAAACGCTAAGTTGAACACTCAAACGCTAAGTTCTCCAATGAAAAAGATAGATTTGAACGGAAATGCCAAGTTCTCCATTGAAATGCTAAGTTTTCCAATGAAAAACATACATCTAAATTGAAATGCTAAGTTCTCAATTGAAAAACATAGATATAACTTGAAATGCTGAGTTCTCGTCGAAACACTAAGTTCTCCACTCAAATGCTACGTTCTACAATGAAAACCATAGACCTAAAGTGAAATTCTAAGTTCTAAAGTGAAAAGCAAAGTTCTCCATTGAAACGCTAAGTTGTCCACTCAAACGCTAAGTTCTCCAATGAAAATATAGATTTGAATTGAAATGCCAAGTTCTCCATTGAAATGCTAAGGTTTCCAATGAAAAACATACATCTAAATTGAAATGCTAAGTTCCAAAGTGAAAAGCAAAGTTCTCCATTGAAACGCTAAGTTGTCCACTCAAACGCTAAGTTCTCCAATGAAAAAGACAGATTTTAATTGATATGCCAATTTCTCCATTGAAATGCTAAGTTTTCCAATGAAAAACATACATCTAAATTGAAATGCTAAGTTCCAAAGTGAAAAGCAAAGTTCTCCATTGAAACGCTAAGTTGTCCACTCAAACGCTAAGTTCTCCAAAGAAAAAGATAGATTTGAACTGAAATGCCAAGCTCTCCATTGAAATGCTAATTTCTAAAATGAAACACTAAGTTCTGCATTGAAACGCTAAGTTCTCTATTGAAACGCTAAGGTTTCCACTGAAAAACTTAGATCTAAATTGAAAAGCTAAGTTCTGAATTTAAAAACATAGATATAACTTGAAATGCTAAGTTCTCATCGAAACACTAAGTTCTCCACTCAAATGTTACGTTCTCCAATGAAAAACATACATCTAAATTGAAACGCTAAATTCTAAATTGAAACGGTAAGTTCTAAATTAAAATGGTAAGTTCTCCACTGAAACGCTATGTTATCCATTGAAACGCTAAGTTCTCCATTGAAATGCTAAGTTCTCCAATGAAAAACATACATCTAAATTGAAATGCTAAGTTCTAAAATAAGAAGCTAAGTTCTTCATTGTAACGGTAAGTTCTGCAGTCAAACACTACGTTCTCCAATGAAAAACATAGATCTAAATTGAAACGGTAAGTTCTCCACTGAAACGCTAAGTTCCCCATTGAATCACTAAGTTCACCATTGAAATGCTAAGTTCTCCATTGAAACACTATGTTCTCCACTGAATAACTTAGTTCTAAATTGAAAACCTAAGTTCTCATTTGAAAAACATAGACATAACTTGAAATGCTAAGTTCTCGTCGAGACACTAAGTTCTCCACTCAAATGTTGTGTTCTCCACTGAAAAACTTAGATCTAAATTGAAATGCTAAGTTCTAAATTGAAAGACTCAGTTCTCCATTGAAACGCTAAGTTTTCCACTCAAAAGGTACGTTCTCCAATGAAAACCATACACGTAAATTGAAATGCTAAGTTCTAAATTGAAACGGGAAGCTCTCCCTTGAAACGCTAAGTTCTCTGTTGAAACGGTAATTTATGCATAGAAACATTAAGTTCTGCGTTGAAAAGCTAAGTTATTCAATCAAACGCTAAGTTCCCCACTGAAAAACTTAGATCTAAATTGAAAAGCTAAATTATCAATTGAAAAACATAGATATAACTTGAAATGCTAAGCTCTCACTGAAACCCTAATTTCTCCATTGAAACGCTGAGTTCTCCATTGAAATGACAAGTTGTTCATTGAAAACCTAAGTTCTCCATTGAAACGGTAACTACTCCAATGAAAAGCTAAGTTCTCCATTGAAACTCTAAGTTCTCCATTGAAACGCTAAGTTCTCCAATGAAAAACATACATCTCAGTTGAAATGCTAAGTTCTAAATTAAGAAGCTAAGTTCTCCATTGAAACTCTAAGTTCTCCAGTCAAACACTACGTTCTCCAATGAAAAACATACATCTAAATTGAAACGCTAAGTTCTCCACAAAAACGCTAAGATCCCCATTGAAACACTAAGTTCTGCATTGAAATCCTAAGTTCTCCATTGAAACGCTAAATTCTCCATTGAAACGCTAAGTTCTCCATTGAAGAGAAGACTGAGGGGTGACCTCATCAATGTTTACAAATATGTAAAGGGTGAGCGTCAGGATGATGGAGCTAGGCTTTTCTCAGTGATGTCCAGTGACAGGACAAGGGGTAATGCGTGTAAACTAGAGCATAAGAGGTTCCATGTCAACATCAGGAAGAACTTTACTGTGAAAGCGACAGAGCACTGGAACAGGTTGCCCAGGAGGTTGTGGAGTCTCCTACGTTGGAGATATTCAAGGCCCGGCTGGACAAGTTTCTGTGTGATGTACTCTAGGTTACCCTGCTCTTGCAGGGGGGTTGGAGTAGATGATCTTTTCAGGTCCCTTCCAACCCTCAGGATTCTGTGAAACTCTAAGTAATCCAGTGAAACACTAAGTTCTCCATTGAAATGCTAACTTCTTCATTGAAAAGATAAGTTGTCCTATGAAAAACTCAGATCTAAATTGAAATGCTAAGTTCTCATTGAAACACTAAGTTCTCCACTCAAACACTAAGTTCTTCAATGAACAACATAAATCTAAACTGAAATGCTAAGTTCTAAATTGAAACACTATGTTCTTCATTAAAACACTAAGTCTTCCATTGAAACGCTAAGTTCTCCATTGAAACCTTAACTAAGCTAAGCCACTGGCCATCATATTTGAAAAATCATGGCAGTCAGGTGAAGTTCCCGATGACTGGAAAAAGGGGAATATAACCGCCATTTTCAAGAAGGGGAAAATGGATGACCCAGGGAATTACAGACCAGTCAGTCTCACCTCTTTGCCTGGTAAACTCTTGGAGCAGATTCTCCTGGAAGACATGCTAAGGCACATGAAATCCAAGGAGGTGGTTGGTGACAACCAGTATGGCTTTACTAAAGGAAATCCTGCCTGACCAATTTGGTGGCCTTCTAGGATGGGGCTACGAAACTGATGGACAGGGGCAGAGCAGTTGACGTCATCTATCTGGACTTGTGCAAAGCCTTTGACGCTGTCCCACATGACATCCTTGTCTCTAAATTGGAGAGACATCAATTTGATGGGTGGACTGCTCGGTGTATAAAGAACTGGCTGGATGGCCGCATGCAAAGAGTTGTGGTCAATGCCTCGATGTCTGGCTGGAGACCGGTAATGAGCGGTGTCCCTCAGGGATTGGTGTTGGGACCCGTCTTATTCAACATCTTTGCCCGTGACATGGACAGTGGGATTGAGTGCGCCCTCAGCAAGTTTGCCGATGACACCAAGCTGTGTGGTTCGGTTGGTACGCCAGAGGGAAGGGATGCCATCCAGAGGGACCTTGACACGCTTGTGAGGTGGGCTGATGCCAACCTGATGAAGTTTAACCATGCCAAGTGCAAGGTCCTACACCTGGGTGGGAGCAATCCCAGGCACAGCTACAGGTTGGGCAGAGAAGAGATTCAGAGCAGCTCTGCAAAGAAGGACTTGGGGGTGATGGTCAATGAAAAAGTGAACATGAGCCAGCAGTGTGCGCTCGCAGCCCAACCGTATCCTGGGCTGCATCAAAAGGAGCGTGACCAGCTGGTCAAAGGAGGTGATCCTGCCCCTCTACTCTGCTCTTGTGAGACCTCACTTGGAGTATTGTGTGCCGTTCTGCTGTCCTCAACATAAAAAGGACATGGAACTGTTGGAACAAGTCCAGAGGAGGGCCACGAGGATGATAAGGGGATTGGAGCACCTCCCATATGGAGACGGGCTGAGAAAGTTGGGGCTGTTCAGCCTGGAAAAGAGAAGGCTGCGTGGAGACCTCACAGCAACCTTCCAGTATCTGAAGGGGGCCTACAAGGATGCTGGGGAAGGACTATTCATCAGGGACTGTAGTGACAGGACAAGGGGTAAGGGGTTCAAACTTAAACAGGGGAAGTAATGATTGGATATAAGGGAGAAATTCTTTACTGAGAGGGTGGTGAGGCACTGGAATGGGTTGCCCAGGGAGGTTGTAAATGCTCCATCCTTGGCAGTGTTCAAGGCCAGGTTGGATGAGGCCTCAGGTGACATGGTTTAGTGTGGTGTGTCCCTGCCCATGGCAGGGGGGTTGGAACTAGATGACCTCAAGATCCTTTCCAAACCTAACTATTCTATGATTCTATGCTTCTATTGAAACGCTAAGTTCTCCATTGAAACGCTAAGTTCTCCATTGAAACGCTAAGTTCTCCATTGAAACGCTAAGTTCTCCATTGAAACGCTAAGTTCTCCATTGAAACGCTTACTCTCCACAAAAACGCTATGTTCTCCATTAAAATGCTAAGTTCTCCATTGAAACGCTAAATTCTCCAATGGAACACTAAGTTCTCCACTGAAAAAATTAGATCTAAATTGAAAAGTTAAGTTCTCAATTGAAAAGCACAGACATAACTTGAAATGCTAAGTTCTCTTTGAAATACTAAATTCTCATTGAAAGGCTAAGTTCTCCATTGAAACAATAAGTTGTCCATTGAAACACTAACTTTTCCATTGAAATGCTAAGTTCTGCATTGAAACGCTAAGTTCTTCATTGAAATGCTAAGTTCTCCACTGAAAAACTTAGATCTAAATTGAAAAGTTAAGTTCTCAATTGAAAAACATAGATACAACTTGAAATGTGTCCTGGTTTAGAAGTAGCAGTCATTTTTTTCTCCTTCTTTGTAGCTGGTGCAGCTCTGTGGTTTTGACTTTCGGACTGGGAATAATACTGATAAAGCCGATGTTTTCAGTTGCTGGTCAGAATATTTACCCTGACCAAGGCCTTTGTGAGTCTCATGCTCTGCCAGGGAGGAGGGGAAGCCGGGAGGAAGCAGAGACAGGACACCTGACCCAAACTAGCCAAAGAGGTATTCCATACCACAGCACATCATGCCCGAGATGTAGAACTGAGAGTTCCCGGAAGGGCTGGAACTCTGAGGGGTGGTGGTCAGGTTGGTCAGTTGGTGAGCACTTGTATTCTCTTCCTTGTTATTTCCGTTAGCATTATTATTATTGCTGGTAGCAGTAGTGGTTTGTGTTATACCGTAGTTACTGGACTGTTCTTATCTCAACCTGTGGGAGTTGCATTTTTTCGATTCTCCTCCCTGTCCCTCCAGGAAGAAAAGTTGAGGGGGAAAACAGACTGCACGGTTCTGATTTATGGCCTGGGCTTAAATCATGACAAAATGCTAAGTTCTCATTGAAACACTAAATTCTCAACTCAAATGCTAAGTTCTCCAATGAAAAGCTAATTTGCTCACTCAAACGCTAAGTTCTCCACTGAAAAACTTAGATCTAAATTGAAACGCTAAGATTGAAATTGAAATGCTAACTTCTCGAGTGAAACTCGAAGTTCTACACTGAAAAACTTGGATCTATATTGAGAAGTTTAGTTCTCAATTGAAAAATACAGATATAAATTGAAACGCTAAGTTCTCCACTGAAACGCTAAGTTCTCCACTCAAACGCTAAGTTCTACAATGAAAAACATAGATCTAATTTGAAATGATAATTTCTAAATTGAAAACCTAAGTTCTCCATTGAAACGCTAAGTTCTCCCTTGAAACGCTGTTTTCCACTCAAACGCTAAGTTCTCCAGTGAAAATCATAGATATAAATGGAAACACTAAGTTCTCCATTGACACGCAAAGTTCTCCATTGAAACACTAAGTTTCCCAATGAAAACCATAGATGTGAATTGAAATGCTAAGTTCTCCATTGAAACACTAAGTTCTCCATTGACACGCAAAGTTCTCCATTGAAATGCTAAGTTCCCCAACGAAAACCATAGATGTGAATTGAAACGCTAAGTTCTCCATTGAAACACTAAGTTCTCCATTGACACGCAAAGTTCTCCATTGAAATGCTAAGTTCCCCAATGAAAACCATAGATGTGAATTGAAACGCTAAGTTCTCCATTGAAACACTAAGTTCTCCACTGAAACGCTAAGTTCTCCACTGAAACGCTAAGTTCTCCACTGAAACGCTAAGGTCTCCACTGAAACGCTAAGGTCTCCACTGAAACGCTAAGGTCTCCACTGAAACGCTAAGGTCTCTATTGAAAAACATAGATCAAAATTGTAACACTAACTTCTTCATTGAAAAGCTATGTTCTCCATTGAAATGCTAAGTTCTGCATTGAAACACTAATGTCTGCATTGAAACCCTGAGTTTTTGATTGAACAGCCAAGTTCTCTATTGAAATGCCAAGTGGTCCATTGAAACGGTAAGTTCTCCACTGAAACGTTAAGTTCTCCATTGAAACACTGAGTTCTCCATTGAATCGCTAAGTTCTCCTTTGAAACACTAAGTTCCCCAAGCAGACACTAAGTTCTCCATTTAGACACTAACTACTCCTATCAGAGACCAAGTTCTCCAAGCAGACACTAAGTTTTCCAAGCAGACACTAATTTCTAAACCATTTCAGTTCTAAAAACATCTAAGTTCTAGAAACATCTAAGTTCTAAAAACCTTTTAAATTGACAACCCACATCCCATGCATACAGACAAGGCCTAAGCCTGCAGCTATCCACACACTCATGTTGATGTGCATTCTAAACCGAACACCACTATTCTGAGACTAAGAGCAGCATTCTAACACTAAGTCATGGATTCAAAGACTGACATGCACTTTAAGATTAACACTGGCATTCTAAGTCTCACACGTTCATTTTAAGACTAATACCAGCATTCGAAGACTTACATGCATTTTAAGGCAGACACCACCATTCCAAGCGTAACACCAGCATTCGAACACCACCAGCAGCATTCTACAAGCAGTACCATTAACATTTACTTTGCATAAACTTTGTGTATTACTAATATGATACATTTCATTTAAATGCATTTACATACATAAATGACATTCTTCACAATTTACAATTCTTCCTTAGCAATCCAATAACACTTCACTACTTACACAAGACGCTCGACAGGTCGCACGCTTGGTCACGTAACTATCAACAGACATGCTTTTATGTACGGCAACGTGGCCTTCCATGTGACACAGACCGCTTTCACGCGCCTGACTGAAATCTTCTACGTCCTGGGTATTGCTGTCCAGAAGCAGATGGAGCTCTTCTCGACTCCACAGGTTCTCTGCATACTAACCTGCAGACAAAAATACATTCTGATTGATATCCTTACAATATGAACTCTAAACATCCTCCCCTCGCTTCAATTTTTTCTGTCTACAAAGCTAACTAATTGTACCCAACAGACAACACTCACTACACCTAAACATACCAAATACCGACACCCATCCATTATGGAGCAACTTAAGGGCTGCCACCCCAGCTGTCGTGGTTTAAGCCAGGGAGCAAGTCAGCCATGCAGTTCCTGTTCTCTAGCTGCTGTACTTGTTGCTGAGGTAGCTGCACTGTCTGTTGCAGTAGAAGTCTGAGTAGCTGCTGTATTTGCCGCTGGGGGTAGTGTAACAGCGCAGCTACTCCAGCTCCGTGCACAGCAATCTGTTGTTTCGCCCTCAGATCCAGGGACATTTTTTTCCTTTTCAAGGTGCTGGATAGAGTTGAACAAAGCCCTGTAAGCATAGACCAAGCCCCAGCATGTTGACATGATTTGTACGTCTCTGGTATGACCAGGATGACAACACACCTCATACAGGAAACCATAGATATAGTACAGGATGCAATAAAGTATACTTCAACTGTTACCTTCTCTTCCCAACCCCAAGGACCCTGTGAATACCATCAGCAAACCAGCTCCGAGAATCATCATCACGGCAGTGCGAGGCGGCAGGCTTAACCTCAGAGGGTGTCCCCGCGTAGGCAACGTTCGCCTGGGTGGGATGAGCTTCTGCCTCCCTCGCACAGCATGAGGCTCGGGCTTCCAGACTCACAAAAATGCACGCTCATTGCCACGCAGGGGGCCAGCCCACGTCAGAAGGAGCGGCCACCGAGAGCTACGGAGGTCTCCAAGGGTCGGGACTTTTCCAGGCACTTCTAAAGCACAACTTTCTGGGTAGGAACCAAAGCTCGACTTCTCGGGAAGCAGCCAAAGCAGAACACTCCGGGGAGGAGCCAAAGGGGACCAACAGTACTCTCCCACCTTTGTGTGTTTCGCCACGGACCGTGACCAATCGTCCCTCACGCAACACCCCGGACTTAAGCCCCACAAACGTCACCTTTTCATCCTGGCATTTCACTCCAAGTCCCTACCTTCACTAGAGCTGACCCTGCCCCTCCCAGGCACCTCGGAGCGCGTTCTCCGACCTTCTGACATTCCGGCTCAGATGCTACATCCGAACGCTACATTTCAAACCCCTTCCTGCCATTCTGACATTCTCCCCCACCCCCTGCCCCGTAAAGGTGTCCCTCTACTGCACAGTGCCATGGCTCACGAGGCAGCCTCACTGCTCACAACTCCTGCAGCAGACTCCAGCCATGTTGCGGCCGTTGCCAAGTTCCTCTTCATCATCTGCCACAAAACAAACAAACAAACAAACTGGAACACACCGTGCTGGCCGCCATCACCATCACTCCACCTGAACCACACCGGCCTGTCCCGGGAAAACCGTCTGCCTCCTCCAAAGCTCCTCGACATTGTGCTCGCCTTGTTTGTCCCAAATCGGTGCCAAAGTGTGATGCCGGGCCTCCCCTGCCCTCCGCGCCCTAGGAGGACAGCAGAGAGAAATGACCAGGGAGTCTGGAAAAAGGGACCGACTCCACCGTCCTTCTCCTTACCTCCCTGACTCACCTCCAGCGCTCATCCGACTCCAAAGGTAGAGGGCAGGCCCTGCAATCCCAAACACAAATACTGACCCCTTTGCCACCTTCTCCTCAACGCCCACCCAACACACACACACAAACCCCTTACCTCCTCTCAACTCTCCGCAGTTTGCGCCATCACCTCTCCAGGCTTGCCTGCGCCACCTGAAAAAGAAACAGATACACGCTCAGAGAGGGCTCAAAGCTGCACCCTCACCAAGCACGCCAAGCGGACACCAAGCGCGCCAAGCGGACCCGAAGATCCCAAATTAGACCCTGAGAACACAAATTAGACCCTAAGTCCTCCAAGCACACCTTAAGATCTCCAATGAGACACTAAGACCTGCAAGCAGACTCTAAGATCACAACTTAGACCCCGAGTCCTCCAAGCAGACCCTAAGAACACAAATGAGACACCAAGCTCACAAAGTAGAACTTAAGCTCAAAAATTAGACACTAAGCACACAAATTAGAAACTAAGTCATCCAAGTAGACACGAAGATCACAAATTAGACACTAAGTCCTCCAAGCAGACACTAAGATCACAAATTAGACATTCAGTCCTCCAAGCAGACATCAAGATCACAACTTAGAACCTACGATCACAACTTAAACCCTAAGATCACAACTTAGATCCTAAGATCACAACTTAGATACTACACCCTCCAAACAGACACTAAGATCACAAAATAGACACTAAGATCACAAAATAGACACTAAATCCACCATGAAGACACTAAGATCACCAACTGGACACTAAGTCCTCCAAGCAGACCCTAAGATCACAAGTTAGACACCGAGACCACAAGTTACACACTATGACCTCCAAGCAGACACTAAGATCACATATTAGACCACAAGATGACAAATTAGATCCTAAGATGACAAATTAGACCCTACGATAACAAATTAGACCCTAACAACACAAAGTAGACACTAAGACCTCCAAGCTGGTCCTAAGATCACAAATTAGAAACCAAGACCTCCAAGGATATCCTAATCTCACAAATTAGACACTCAGTCCACCAAGCAGACCCCGAGACCACAAATTAAACCCTAAGCTCACCTACTGGACCCTAAGCTCACATATTGGACGCTTAGACCTCCAAACAGACCCTAACCTCACAAATCATACACTAAGTCCTCCAAGCAGACCCTGAGCTCACACTTTAGACCCCAAGTCGTCCAAGCAGACCCTGAGATCATACCTTAAACCCCAGGTCACAAATTAGACCCTAAGGTCACAAATGAGACCCTAATTCCTCCAAGCAGACCCTGAGATCACAAATTGGACACTAAGACCTCCAAGCAGACCCTAAACTCACAAATGAGACCCTAATGTCACAAATTTCACCCTAAGTCCTCCAAGCAGACCCTGAGCTTATACATTAGACACCAAGCCCTCCAAGCAGACCCTAAGCTCACACACTACACCCTCACCCTGCAATCCCAAACACAAATACTGAGACCCTTTGCCACGTTCTCCTCAACGCCCACCCAACACACACACACACACACACACACACACACAAACCCCTTACCTCCTCTTAGCTCTCCGCAGTTTGTGCCATCACCTCTCTAGGCTTGGCTGTGCCACCTGAAAAAGAAACAGAAACAGATACACGCTCAGAGAGGGCTCAAAACAGTAACCTCCCAAAGCATACCAAGCAGACACCTAGTGTGCCAAACAGACTCGAAGATCCCAAATTAGACCCTGAGAACAAAAATTAGACTTTAAGTCCTCCAAGCACACCTTAAGATCTCAAAAAAGACTGTAAGTCCTCCAAGCAGACACCAAGACCACAACTTACACCCTAAGTTTGCAACTTACATCCCAAGTCCGCAACTTACACCCCAAGTCCGCAACTTACACCCCAAGTCCGCAACTTACACCCCAAGTCCGCAACTTACACCCCAAGTCCACAGCTTAGACCCCAAGTCCGCAACTTAGACACCAAGTCCGCAACTCAGACAACAAGTCTTCTAAGGAGACATCAAGTCCACAACTTAGACACCAAGTCCACAACGTAGACACCAAGTCCACATCTTAGAAACCAAGACCTCCAAGCAGACACTAAGATCATTCATTAGCCTCTAAGTCCGCAACTTAGACAACTAGTCCACAACTTAGAGACCCAGTTCACAACTTAGACCCCAAGTCCGCAACTTAGACCCCAAGTCCGCAACTTAGACCCCAAGTCCGCAACTTAGACCCCAAGTCCGCAACTTAGACCCCAAGTCCGCAACTTAGACCCCAAGTCCGCAACTTTGACTCTAAGGTCATAAATTAGACTCTAAGTCCACAACTTAGACACCAAGCTCACAACTTAGAAACCAAGCCCACAATTTAGATACCAAGCCCACAACTTAGGCACCAAGGCCACAACTTAGGCACCAAGTCCTCCAAGCAGACCCTAAGGTCATAAATTGTACCCTAGGGACACAAATGGGACAGAAATCCTCCAAGCTGAACCTAAGCTCATGCATTAGACCCTAAATCCTCCAAGCAGACTCTGAGCTCCCACTTTAGACACCCAGTCCTTCAAGTAGCCCCTGACTCCCCCACGCAGCCCTTCATTTCTAAAAACATGTAAGTTCTGGAAATATCTAAAACCTAAACACGTTTTAAATCCACAAGCCACGTCCCACTCATACAGACAAGCCCTAAGCCTGCAACCGCCCACACACTAACTTGGACATGTATTCTAAAACTAACACCTCCATTCTGAGACTGAGAGCAGCATTCTAACACTGAGCCACGCCTTCTAAAACTAACATATTCTTTTTAAGACTAATACCAGCATTCTAAGGCTGACATGGATTTTAAGGCCAACACCAGCATTCCAAGCCTAACACCGACATTCTAAGACCACCAGCAGCATTCTAAGACCAATACGACCAACATTTACTTCACATAAACTTAGGAAATTACTAACATCATACATTTCTTTTAAATGCATTTACAGAAATGACATTCTTCACCATTTACAATTCATTCTTACAAATCCAATAACACTTCACTACTTACACAAGACGCTCGACAGGTCGCACGCTCGGTCACGTCACCGTCATCAGACGTCCTTTACGTACGGCAACGCAGCCTTCCACGTGACACGGACCGCTTTCACGCGCCTGACTGAAATCTTCTACGTCCCGGGTATTGCTGTCCAGAAGCAGACAGAGCTCCTCTCGACTCCACAGCTTCTGTGCATACTAACCTGCAGACAAAAAACCATTCCTATTGATACCCTTACAATATGACCTCTAAACATCCTCCCCTCCCTTCCATTTTTTTCCATGTATGCAAAGCTAACGAATTGCACCCAACAGACAACACTCACTAGACCTAAACATACTTACCAACTACCTACACCCATAGATGAGACAGCAACTTCAGGGCTGCCACACCAACTCTCCCATTTTCTTTCCTAACGCACAAGCAACATCCCCCCAGGCAGGCTTCAGGAATCACGAGGAACTGAACTCCCTGAAGCTTCAAAATTACCCAGCCTGGAAACCTCGCCTCATGCAGAGTGCCATGGGTCTCAAAGCAGCCTCGCTGCCCACAACTCCCGCACCAGACTCCAGCCATGTTGCAGCCATTGCCAAGTTCCTCTTCATCATCTGCCAGAAACAAACAAAGAAGGGGGAGCACGCTCTGCTGGCTGCCATCACCATCACTCCAGCCCGGCCTCTTCCATACCAACCCTCGGCCTCCTCCAAAGCTCCTTAACACTCTGCCGACCTGCCCCAAAGAGATTCCGCAGTCCAACGCCGGGCCTCCCTTGTCCTCCGTGACCTAGGACTGCAACAGGGACAAATGACCCCAGTTCTTACAACACTGACCGACCCCACAACCATTCTCCTTACCTCCCTGACTCACCTCCAGCGCTCATCCGACTCCTAAGGGTAGAGGGCAGGCCCTGCAATCCCAAACACAAACACTGAATCTTTTTGCCACCTTCTCCTCAACGCCCATCCACCACACACACACACACACACACACACACAAACTTCTTAGCTCTTCACAGCTTCACATGCAGCCTGAAGCAATGCTCCAGAAAGCTATTGATGAGGTGACTGAAGACAAAAGCCTTACTCTGCTTTGTACTTTTATATCATGACAAGAAATGCCTGACCCTTCGTTAAGCAACCGACGTGAACAGTCAGGATACGAAGAACAAGGTCCAAGGACCAGGCTGAGCATCTTCAGCTCAAGCAGCAATGTGGAAGCGCCAATGCAGAAAACAAGGGAAGGTACTCAATAACACAGTCAAGCTGTACCGCCCTGCCGACTGTAAGATGATGCTATAAAAAGTCGCCATTATTTATCCTCATCCCCATGGTACATTGCAAACCTGTGCCTCCTATCCTGATGCTGTCCCCCCCCCCGCTGCCAAAAATTAGTCTTTCTACTTTATCTCTATAGTGCCATAGGTCTCAAGCCAAACTTATTGCTCAGAACTTCCATACTAAACATCTGGGAGTTTGCTGCATCCACCCAATTCATCTTCATCACCTGCAATAACAGGACTAAAAGAAAAAAAACAACAAGAACCAAAACCGAGCCACACCCCAGTCTATAGACAGACAAACACAGAGAAGTCACTGTTCTGGCTGTCATTCTCACCATCAGCATACCAGTCAATGCTCATCTTTTTCTGTAACACCTTACTGCCTCAGCTGTAACTCTGCAGACACATGCTCATCTGGTCCTCCGTAATTCCTGCACGGTACACCGAGGTTCTCCTACCCTGCTACACTTAAAAACCTACACGCAATTAATCATTGTTCGGGTGACAGGAAATTAACCCCCAATCCTTGTCCTTAACTCCCCTGCTCACTGGAAATGGCCAGCTAACTCTACAAGCAACTGCACAATACACAGAAAGAACATACAAGCTAAACCCCTCCCCCCCCGTTACACTTACCTTTTAGTCTGTAGCCTCACACTAAATACCCTTAACTTCTTACAGCCCTCCTCCCTGCGGAAGTTCAATTCTCAGTCCTTGGATGTGACTCTTCACCAAAAAAATTAAAACACATGCACGCTAAGACTAGGCTAAAAGCAACTAGTTTTGCTGCGAATTGCCTATCTGCTGCTTAATCACATTGCCTGCTCCTGAACCACGTCTCCAATATTTATGTCCACCACGTATTGTACATACAGCTTCTAAGTCACTTTATAAACAGCAACAGAAAATAACTTATTGTATTGAGAGCCAACTGCCATTGACTAATTATTATAGACACATGGTCAGTGTTCACATAAACCAGTAACACAATTAGACAGCCACCTCTGGGAAAACAAAACCTTACAGAACAGAGCTACAAAAACTACAGCCCTGAAATATTAATTTCATGCAGACTGTAAGGAACAAACCCCTCTCCACTTTGAACTTTGAAAGTGGAAATATGTAAGCTAAGAAGTATTCTTTTACCTTTCCCTGCCCCAAAACATAAGATTTTTAAGAAACTCTACATCACAAAACAACTTGAAAATTATGGTTTGCTCTTCTTTAAACCCAAACACTCAACTTAGCTTTTAAAAAAGTAAAAAGCTAACAGCATCCTCAAGAAACACTCCTAGCCCCATAAGTGGAGTGTTTCCTCAGCAGACACCAGCATCATTGTTATACACAAAATGGAACAGAAACAATACAAAAGTAATGAAGACATTGACCAAAATCAACATTTGCCATGGTTTCTGTACCTGAGAAGGACCACAAAAACATCCATCACTCAACACCAAAAATAAAAACAAAACCCTAGAGAAAACCACAGCACAAAAAAGCTGAGTAATTATCTGTCCTGGGTTCAGCAGCAGCAGTCAGTTATTCTTCTTCTTAGTAGCTGGTGCAGCGCTGTGGTTTTGACTTTCGGCCTGGGAAAAATACTGATAAAGCTGATGTTTTCAGTTGCTGGTCAGAATGTTTACCCTGACCAAGGACTTTGTGAGTCTCATGCTCTGACAGGGAGGAGGAGAAGCCGGGAGGAAGCATAGACAGGACACCTGACCCAAACTAGCCAAAGAGGTATTCCATACCACAGCACGTCATGCCCAGGATGTAGAACTGAGAGTTCCCAGAAGGGCTGGATCACTGCAGGGTGGGGGTGAGGTACCGGTTGGTGAGCAGTTGTATTCTCTTCCTTGTTATTTCCTTTATCATTATTATTATTGGTGGTAGCAGTAGTGGTTTCTGTTATACCTTAGTTATTAAACTGTTCTTATCTCAACCCGTGGGAGTTGCATTCTTTTGATTCTCCTCCCCGTCCCTGCAGAAGCGGACGGAAGAAAGGTGGGGGGGGAAGTAGACTTCATGGTTCTGATTTACGGCCTGGGCTTAAACCACGACATTATCGCACACATAAAAACTAGAGTAGCTTAAAACACATAGCTCTGAAAAAAACTCCCCCCAAAAAAAAACCAAAACCCCCCCAAACACCTTACCTTGAAGAGAGCCAAACCCTATAGGAACTGCCTGCAGGAAAGCTGAGCCTTATATACCCCAGGTCCTACCCACCACCCCTCCCACAATGCCCTGGCTCAGGGCTGGGGCAAACCACCAGCTGGGACAGAAGCACCCTGACAAGGTACAGTTGGGTCTGATTTTATTTGGGTTTGGCCTTTTGGCTGCTTTTGGTCTTTAGTTTTTTGGTTTTATTTTTCTGGCTTAGATTCACATTCAAAACTCACAGACAACACAGTTCTACAGAATTAGGCTCAGAATTATATTTGGTTTCAGACCATGCAGGGATTCTCTGTCTGAGCTCCCGGGGCCCAGGCTCACACAGGGTTACTTCCTCACAGCCTGGCTCAGACTCAAACATTTCAACTGCATGGACACTCTAGCTCAGGCTTAGGCTCGTGCTCACTGAGGCTCCATCTGCCGTGGTCTGGCTCCCACATCCACACGAATCTCATGTTGAGACTAACACAGACTCCCTGGCTCAGACTCACTCTCACGTGTTAACTAAAGAAAGGTATTCAGATGACTCAGCCCAGGTGACCTATGCTTACAACACCCAAGTAGCAACTTATTTCAGGGTTCTGTCATTTTCATACAACTACAGTCACCTTTTCTTGTTAGTGTCTTCCAGGTGTGTCTGGGTTAGAATAAAAGGATGGAAAACCTCTGAAGGCCAGTGGATGAGCAGCAAAGCTCTGGGAGCAGGAGATGGGACTTTCTGAAGGAAGGGTGCAGCTTCCATCTGTCTCTCAGTCTGTGCATGTTTGCATTTCTGTTGGGTGCTGCAAGTAACTCTGGAGAGGTGAAGGTGCAAACTGAGGAGGGCTGTGAGGAGGTAAGGGGTTTCTGTGTGTGTGTGTGTGGTGGCTGGGTGCTGAGGAGAACGTGGCCAAGGGGCTCAGTATTTGTGGTTGAGATTGCAGGGCCTGCCCTCTACCTTTGGAGTCGGATGAGCGATGGAGGTGAGTCAGGATCACAACCGGATCAGGAGAAGGATCCTGGGTTTGGCCCCTTTTTGCAAACACCCTGGTTATTTGTCTTTATTGTCCTCGTAGGACCTGGAGGGAAGGAGAGGACCAGTGTCAGACCCTATTACCGGATTGGAATAGGCGAGCATAATGTGGAGGAGCTTTGAAGCAGGAAGAGGGTTGTCACAGATTAGGCCAGCACTGCGGAGTGGGGTGCTGGTGATGATGGTGGCCCCCACAGTGTGTTCCTGTTTGTTCACAACTTAGACACCTAACCCAAAACTCAGACATCAAGTATACAACTTAGACATCTACTCCTCCAAGCAGACACTAATGTCACAACTTAAGACACCAAGTCTACAATTTACACACCAAGTCATCCAAGCAGACACTAAGGTCATAAATTAGCCTTTAAGTCCACAACTTAGACACCAGGTCCACAACTGAGACACCAAGTCGTCCAGGAAGATACTAAGGTTGCGACTTATACATCAAGTCCACCAACACAACAGTAAGGTCATAAATTAACCTCTAAGTCCACAACTTAGACACCAAGCCCACAACTTGGACACCAAACCCACAAATTAGACACCAAGCCCACAAATTAGACACCAAGCCCACAAATTAGACACCAAGCCCACAACTTAGACACCAGGCCCAGAAATTAGACACCAAGACAACAACTTAGACACCAAGTCCACAACTTAAGACACCAAGTCCACAATTTAAGACACCAAGTCCACAACTTAAGACACTAAGGTCATAAATTAGCCCCTAATTCCAGAACTTAGACACCAAGCCCACAACAAAGACACCAAGTCCACAACTTAGACACCAAGTCCACAACTGAGACACCAAGTTCTCCAAGCAGATACTAAGGTTATAAATGAGCATCTCACTCCACAAATTAGACACCAAGCCCACAACTTAGACACCAAGCCCACAACTTAGACACCAAGTCCACAACTTAGACACCAAGTCCTCCAAGGAGACACCTAGCCCACAACTGAGACACCAAGTCCACAACTGAGACACCTAGACCACAACTGAGACACCTAGACCACAACTGAGACACCTAGACCACAACTGAGACACCAACTCCTCCAAGCAGACACTAAGGTCATAAATAAGCCTCAAATTCCACAACTCTAGACATCAGGTCCACAACATAGACACCAAGTCCTCCAAGAAGATACTAAGGTCACAACTTAAACAACAAGTCCTCCAACAAGACAATAAGGTAATAAATTAACCTCCAAGTCCACAACTTAGACACCAGGTCCACAACTTAGACAGCAAGACAACAACTTAGACACCAAGTCCACAACTTAGACACCAAGTCCACAACTTAGACACCAAGGTCATAAATTAGCCCCTAATTCCAGAACTTAGACACCAAGTAAACAAGTTAGACATCAAGTCCTCCAAGCAGACACTAAGGTTATAAATGATCATCTCAGTCCACAACTTAGACACCAAGTCCACAAATTAGACACCAAGCCCACAACTTAGACACCAAGCCCACAACTTAAGACACCAAGGTCATAAATTAGCCCCTAATTCCAGAACTTAGACACCAAGTCCACAAGTTAGACACCAAGTCCTCTAAGCAGACACTAAGGTTATAAATGAGCATCTCACTCCACAAATTAGACACCAAGCCCACAACTTAGACACCAAGCCCACAACTTAGACACCAAGTCCACAACATGGACATCAAGTCCTCCAAGGAGACACCAAGGTCACAACTGAGACACCTAGCCCACAACTGAGACACCAAGTCCACAACTGAGACACCAAGTCCACAACTGAGACACCTAGACCACAACTGAGACACCTAGACCACAACTGAGACACCAACTCCTCCAAGCAGACACTAAGGTCATAAATAAGCCTCAAATTCCACAACTCTAGACATCAGGTCCACAACATAGACACCAAGTCCTCCAAGAAGATACTAAGGTCACAACTTAAACATCAAGTCCTCCAACAAGACAATAAGGTAATAAATTAACCTCCAAGTCCACAACTTAGACACCAGGTCCACAACTTAGACACCAAGTCCACAACTTAGACACCAAGTCCAGAACTTAAGACACCAAGTCCACAACATAGACACCAGGGTCATAAATTAGCCCCTAATTCCACAACTTAGACACCAAGTCCACAAGTTAGACACCAAGTCCTCCAAGCAGACACTAAGGTCATAAATGATCATCTCAGTCCACAACTTAGACACCAAGTCCACAAATTAGACACGAAGTCTACAACTTAGACATCAAGTCCTCCAAGGAGACACCAAGGTCACAACTGAGACACCAAGGTCACAACTGAGACACCTAGTCCACAACTGAGACACCTAGCCCACAACTTAGACACCAAGCCCAAAACTTAGACACCAAGCCCACAACTTAGACACCAAGCCCACAACTTAGACACCAAGCCCACAACTTAGACACCAAGCCCACAACTTAGACACTCAGCCCACAATTTAGACACCAAGCCCACAACTTAGACACCAAGTCCACAACTTAAGACACCAAGTCCACAACTTAAGATACCAAGTCCAGAACTTAGACACCAAGGTCATAAATTAGCCCCTAATTTCACAACTTAGACACCAAGCCCTCCAAGCAGACACTAGGGTTATAAAAGCGCACCTCAGTCCACAACTTAGACACCAAGTCCACAAATCAGACACCAAGCCCACAACTTAGACACCAAGTCCACAACTTAGACACCAAGCCCACAACTTAGACACCAAGCCCACAACTTAGACACCAAGCCCACAACTTAGACACCAAGTCCACAACTTAAGACACCAAGTCCACAACTTAAGACACTAAGGTCATAAATTTGCCCCTAATTCCAGAACTTAGACACCAAGCCCACAACAAAGACAACAAGTCCACAACTTAGACACCAAGTCCACAACTGAGACACCAAGTCCTCCAAGCAGACACTAAGGTTATAAATGAGCATCTCACTCCACAAATTAGACACCAAGCCCACAACTTAGACACCAAGCCCACAACTTAGACACCAAGTCCACAACTTAGACACCAAGCCCACAACTTAAACACCAAGCCCACAACTTACACACCAAGTCCACAACTTAAGACACCAAGTCCACAACTTAAGACACTAAGGTCATAAATTAGCCCCTAATTCCAGAACTTAGACACAAAGTCCACAACTTAGATACCAAGTCCACAACTTAGACACCAAGTCCACAACTTAGACACCAAGGTCATAAATTAGCCCCTAATTCCAGAACTTAGACACCAAGTCCACAAGTTAGACATCAAGTCCTCCAAGCAGACACTAAGGTTATAAATGATCATCTCAGTCCACAACTTAGACACCAAGCCCACAAATTAGACACCAAGCCCACAACTTAGACACCAAGCCCACAACTTAAACACCAAGTCCACAACTTAAGACACTAAGGTCATAAATTAGCCCCTAATTCCAGAACTTAGACACCAAGCCCACAACAAAGACACCAAGTCCACAACAAAGACACCAAGTCCACAACTTAGACACCAAGGTCATAAATTAGCCCCTAATTCCAGAACTTAGACACCAAGTCCACAAGTTAGACACCAAGTACTCTAAGCAGACACTAAGGTTATAAATGAGCATCTCACTCCACAACTTAGACACCAAGTCCACAAATTAGACACGAAGTCTACAACTTAGATATCAAAGCCTCCAAGGAGACACAAATGTCACAACTATGACACCAAGGTCACAACTGAGACCCCTAGTCCACAACTGAGACACCTAGTCCACAACTGAGACACCTAGTCCACAACTGAGACACCTAGACCACAATTGAGACAGCTAGACCACAACTGAGACACCAACTCCTCCAAACAGACACTAAGGTCATAAATAAGCCTCAAATTCCACAACTCTAGACACCAGGTACACAACATAGACACCAAGTCCACAACTTAGACACCTAGTCCACAACTTAGACACCTAGTCCACAACTTAGACACCTAGTCCGCAACTTAGACGACAAGTCTTCCAAGCAGACACTAGGGTCATTAATTGCCCCTTATGTGCACAACTTGGACACAAAGGCCACAATTAAGACACCAAGACCACAAGTATGACACCAAGAACACAAGTTAGACACCAAGTCCTCCAGGCACACACTAAGGTCATAAGATAGCCTCTAAGTCCACCACTTAGACACCAAGTCCAAAACTTAGACAACAAGTTCTCCAAGGAGACACCTAGTCCACAACTTAGACACCTAGTCCACAACTTAGACAGAAAGTTCTCCAAGAAGACACCAAACTAACAACCTCGATGTCGTGGTTTAAGCCCAAGCTGTAAATCAGAACCACGCAGTCTACTGCCCCCCCCACCTTTCTTCCCTCCGCTTCTGGAGGGACGGGGAGGAGAATCAAAAGAATGCAGCTCCCACGGGTTGAGATAAGAACAGTTTAATAACTAAGGTATAACACAAATCACCACTGCCGCCACCAACAATAACAACGACAAGAGAAATAACAAGGGAAGAGAATACGATACCGCCCGCTGGAAAAACAGCCCAACCGACCAGGGGACGTGCCCTTCCGGGTAGCTCCCAGTTACATCCCCTGGCATGACGTGCTGTGGTATGGAACACCTCCTTGGCCAGTCTGGGTCAGGTGTCCTGTCCCCGCTTCCTCCCGGCCCCTCCTCCTCCCTGGCAGAGCATGAGACTCACAAAGTCCTTGGTCAGTCTAAACATCGGTGTTATCAGTTTTTTGTTCCCAAGCCAAAAGTCAAAAACGCAGCGCTGCAACAGCTACTAAGAAGGAAAAAAAAAAAACCAAAACTGACTGCCACTGCTGAACCCAGGACAGTATCCACCCCTTGTTCCATACCATTCACGTCATGCTCAGATCCCACATTTTCCACATACCCTCACTCTCATCTCGGTGCACTGTTATCTTAGTGCACGGACCAATTCCTATAAAGCTACTGAGTCCGTTCGGTTCATGATGTTGGGCTCCATCTCTTGGAACAGTCTTTCAGGGCAGAAGAAGCTGTATGCAGTGTTGGATCGTTGCCTGCTGATGCTGATCATTCCTTTACTGTAGAACTCGTCCGGTTCTATCAAAGTTCATTCTCTGTTGGGATGATGGTCGGAGGGAAGTCAGAGCCAGTCGCTGGTGCCCTGCAGACTTCTAGTTGATGGACTATAGCAGGCAACAGCGTACAATTGAGTTCATTGTCTGTTTTCCCCTAAAATCAAATCCCCTTGAGGTACACATCGGACTTCCCCATCTTCCCGCATTACCCACCAAGTATATCCAGGTCCCTGAGCAAAAGCAATCCCACGAGTGGGTTTGCCTTTACCTGAAGCAGGAATAACCCAGACTGTCTTCCCCAGCAAATTCTTCATGTGCACCACAGGAACTTTGTCCCCCTCTACAATATGTAAAAGTTCTGACTGGGCTGGGCCAGCCCTGTTGGCAGATCCTCTGGTGTTGACCAACCAGGTGGCCTTTGGTAAGTGTGTATCCCAATGCTTGAAAGTTCCCCCACCCATTGCTCTCAGTGTAGTTTTTAACAGCCCATTGTACCGTTCGATTTTCCCAGAGGCTGGTGCATGGTAGGGGATGTGATATACCCACTCAATGCCATGCTCTTTGGCCCAAGTGTCTATAAGGTTATTCCGGAAATGAGTCCCATTGTCTGATTCAATTCTTTCTGGGGTGCCATGTCGCCACAAAATCTGGTTCTCAAGGCCCAGGATAGTGTTCCGGGCAGTGGCATGGGGCACAGCGTATGTTTCCAGCCATCCGGTGGTTGCTTCCACCATGGTAAGCACATGGCGCTTGCCTTGGCGGGTTGGTGGGAGTGTGATATAATCAATTTGCCAGGCCTCCCCATATTTATACTTCAGCCATCGTCCTCCATACCAAAGAGGCTTTAACCGTTTGGCTTGTTTAATTGCAGCACATGTTTCACACTCGTGAATAACCTGGGCAATAGTGTCCATTGTTAAGTCCACCCCTCGATCACGGGCCCATCTGTATGTTGCATCTCTGCCCTGATGACCTGAAGTGTCATGGGCCCACCGGGCCAAAAATAATTCACCTTTATGTTGCCAATCTAAGTCCATCTGAGCCACTTCAATCTTAGCAGCTTTGTCCACTTGTTGGTTGTTCTGGTGTTCCTCAGTGGCCCGACTCTTGGGTACATGGGCGTCTACATGGCGTACCTTCACCACCAGGTTCTGCACCCGGGCAGCGATATCTTGCCACAGTGCAGCAGACCAGATGGGTTTACCTCTGCGTTGCCAGTTGCTCTGCTTCCATTGCTGCAACCACCCCCACAGGGCATTTGCCACCATCCATGAGTCAGTATAGAGATAAAGTACTGGCCACTTTTCTCGTTCAGCAATGTCCAGGGCCAGCTGGATGGCTTTCACCTCGGCAAACTGACTCGATTCACCCTCTCCTTCAGCAGTTTCTGCAACTTGTCGTTGAGGATTCCATACAGCTGCCTTCCATCTCCGATGTTTTCCCACAATACGGCAGGACCCATCAGTAAACAAGGCATACTGCTTTTCACTTTCTGATAGTTTATTATATGGTGGGGCCTCTTCAGCACGCATCACCTCCTCCTCTGGTGACATTCCAAAATCTTTGCCCTCTGGCCAGTCCATGATGACTTCTAGAATGCCTGGACGACTGGGATTTCCTATTCGAGCTCGTTGTGTAATTAGTGCAGCCCATTTACTCCATGTCGCATCGGTTGCATGATGTGTAGAGGAGACCCTGCCTTTGAACATCCAGCCCAGAACGGGCAACCTGGGTGCCAGGAGGAGCTGTGCTTCAGTGCCAATCACCTCCGAAGCAGCTCGAACCCCTTCATAGGCTGCCAGTATCTCTTTCTCAGTTGGGGTATAGCTGGCCTCAGATCCTTTGTATCCCCGACTCCAAAAGCCGAGGGGTCGACCTCGAGTCTCCCCTGGAGCTTTCTGCCAGAGGCTCCAGGTAGGACCATTCTCCCCAGCTGCGGTGTACAGTACATTTTTTACATCTGGCCCATTCCGGACTGGTCCAAGGGCTACTGCATGAACTATCTCACGTTTAATTTGCTCAAAGGCTTGTTGTTGCTCAGGGCCCCATTTAAAATCGTTCTTCTTCCGGGTTACATGATAGAGAGGGCTTACAATCGAACTGTAATTCGGGATGTGCATTCTCCAGAACCCCACAGCACCCAAGAAAGCTTGTGTTTCTTTCTTATTAGTTGGTGGAGACATTGCTATTATTTTGTTGATCACATCTGTAGGGATCTGGCGACGTCCATCTTGCCATTTTATTCCCAAAAATTGAATCTCCTGTGCAGGTCCCTTGACCTTACTCCGTTTTATGGCAAAACCAGCTTTCAGCAGGATTTGGATTATTTTCCTCCCTTTCTCAAAGACTTCTTCCGCTGTATCACCCCACACAATAATGTCATCAATGTACTGCAGGTGTTCTGGAGCTTGCCCCTGTTCCAGTGCAGTCTGGATCAGTCCATGGCAGATGGTAGGGCTGTGTTTCCACCCCTGGGGCAGTCGGTTCCAAGTGTACTGGACGCCCCTCCAAGTAAAAGCAAACTGTGGCCTGCATTCTGCTGCCAAAGGAATTGAGAAGAATGCATTGGCAATATCAATCGTGGCATACCACTTGGCTGCCTTTGACTCCAGTTCATACTGAAGTTCTAGCATGTCCGGTACGGCAGCACTCAATGGTGGTGTGACTTCATTCAGGCCACGATAGTCTACTGTTAGTCTCCACTCTCCATTAGACTTTCGCACTGGCCATATGGGGCTATTAAAGGGTGAGCGGGTCCTGCTGATCACTCCCTGACTCTCCAGACTACGGATCAGTTTATGGATGGGAATCAGGGAGTCTCGGTTGGTGCGATACTGCCGCCGGTGCACTGTTGTGGTTGCGATTGGCACTTGTTGTTCTTCGACCTTCAGCAACCCCACAACAGAGGGATCCTCTGAGAGACCAGGCAAGGTGGACAGCTGTTCATTTTCCTCAGTCTCCAAAGCAGCAATACCAAAAGCCCATCGATACCCTTTTGGGTCTTTGAAGTACCCTCTCCTGAGGTAATCTATGCCGAGGATGCATGGAGCCTCTGGACCAGTCACAATGGGGTGCTTTTGCCATTTCCTTCCAGTCAGGCTGATCTCAGCCTCCAGTACAGTCAACTCTTGGGATCCTCCTGTCACTCCAGAGATATAGATGGGTTCCACCCCTTGACAGCTTGACGGCATCAGGGTACACTGTGCACCGGTATCTACGAGAGCTTTATACTTCTGTGGGACTGATGTGCCAGGCCATCTGACCCACACAGTCCAGTAAATCTGATTGTCCCCTACCTCCACCTGGCTGGAGGCAGGGTCCCTCTAACAGTCATCACAACGTTGGACACCTAAGTCGTGTTGAAAGGAATTATTCTTCGTTATCACAGGAGCTGGAGTAAAATCAGCTCTTCCGCTCCATCTGGGAACCTGCTCACCAGAGACTGAAGCCGCAGCTCTCATGGGATGATTAGTCTTGACCCTTGTTCCTATTTTCAATTCATGCACCCGTTCCTCCAAAGCTGAAGTAGGTTTTCCATCCCACTTCGTCATGTCTTCTCCATGATCCCGCAGGTAAAACCATAGGGTGGCCCGTGGTGTTTGCCTTCTATATCTTCTGTCTTGAACAATAGGACGTCTTTTGTTAACAGCTGAGACGTATGTTGGTACACGTGAGGAGCTGGATAAATCAGATAGATTGTCCCTCAATTGTTTGACATCCTGGGACAGTTTTTCCACAGCTGAGATGATGGAAGGGGTGAGATTGTCTTCGAACTCTCGGAGTTTGTGAATCATTTCATCCACTGTTGGTGTTACTATGCCACCCCAGGTTACCGTTGCCAATGAATGGGCATATGATGACGGTGCATTCCGTGTAAGTTTTCGCCACATGGGTCGTGTACATTCGACTTCATCTGGGTCTATGGGTATATCTCCGTTATTCGGTTTGGTGTGATAGATCATCTCTACAATGGCTGATTCCCTCAGAGACTGGATGCCTTTGTCTAAAGTAGTCCACTTGGCCAAACGACTCGTAACATCATCCTTGTATGGAAACCTTTCTTTCACAGCTGCCAAGAGCCGCCTCCAAAGACTGAGGGACTTTTTCTCTCTTGCAATTGCTTTGTCAATTCCCCCTTCTCTAGCAAGTGATCCCAGCTGCTTGGCTTCCGTACCTCCTAGTTTGTGACCATCGGCCCCATTGTCCCAGCATCGTAGCAACCAGGTGATGATGTGCTCCCCTGGTTGACGGGTAAAATCTTTTCGCATATTCCGTAGCTCAGTTGAGGTCCGAGGTCGAGAAGTCACCTCTTCTTCTTCTTCTTCATCATGGGATGATGACTCCTGATCAGGTGGTGGCCCGGGTGGTGAATACATTGTTTCTTCATCTTGCTTCACCCTTCTTGCCTCTTTTTTGCTTTTTCTCTTGCATATGGGGGCAATCGATATTGGTACGAATTGGTCCTCTGGTTTAGCTGCAGTCATTATCACTGTGCTTTGAGTAGCAACTGTACTTGTCGCGGGGGGTGGTGTAGCTGCTGTGGTTGGGGCTGGGGTAGCTTCGCTATCTGTTGCAGTTGAAGTTTGAGTAGTGGCTGTACTTGTCGCTGGGAGTGGTGTAGCTGCTGTGGTTGGAGCTGGGGTAGCTTCGCTGTCTGTTGCAGTTGAAGTTTGAGTAGTGGCTGTACTTGTCGCTGGGGTAGCTGCACTGTCTGTTGCAGTCGAAGTTTGAGTAGTGGCTGTACTTGTCGCTAGGGGTGGTGTAGCTGCTGTGCTCGGAGCTGGAGTAGCTGCGCTGTCTGTTGCTTCGCCCTCAGATCCAGGGACATTTCTTTCCTTTTGAAGGTGCTGGATAGTGTTGAACAAGGCCCGGTAAGCATAGGCCAAGCCCCAGCACGTTGACATGATTTGTCCCTCTCTGGTATGACCAGGATGACAGCACACCTCATTTAAGTGTTTTACTAATTCTTCTGGATTTTGCACTTGTTCGGTGGTGAAGTTCCAAAACACTGGAGGGGCCCACTGACCTAAATACTTGCCCATACTATCCCACACACCCTGCCACTCATGGCTGTCCAGCCTCGGGGAAAATCTCTCGGTCCCCCTATTTTGTCGTCTAACCCCAGACAAGGCCCAAACCCGACTCTGCTTAACTCTTGAGATCAGACGTAATGGTTGTGGACAAAACACACTTTGTATGCGTGCCAACATGGTGACCCCCATCACAATCAGCAAACAGGTCTCAACAATATTAAAAGGCCACTCAAAAACTTCAAAACTCTCAAACGATGCTGTAAACGGTCTGGAAGGGGCACTGGGAGGGTAAAAGAATGTCTCCTTCATAGGTTGACCACCCAGGAAGGAGAAAAAAGATGTATAGTTGCTAAGCATTTGTATTATATACCTCCCAAAGTATAAAGGTGGTGACCACACTGGGAACATAAGCCAGATCAGTTTCATGATCAATTTTTCTATTGTATTACAAGTCATTACCATAAAATATAATGAGACAATAACCTTAGCCCAAGCCCCACACTTGAAAAACACTAACACAGCAAATACCGGCTCTAAGTAACCTACGGCATATTGAGACTGTGAGATCAAAAACAACAACTTTGAGAGCCAATAAATCAGCATTGTGACAAGTGACTATCAATCCAAAACACTGAATGCTTATCACAAATACGATCAGACACACTCCGGTCAGATCTGTCGTTATCTCAACCCTTCGTGCCCCACGTTGGGCGCCAAAATAGAACTGTCGTGGTTTAAGCCCAAGCTGTAAATCAGAACCACGCAGTCTACTGCCCCCCCCACCTTTCTTCCCTCCGCTTCTGGAGGGACGGGGAGGAGAATCAAAAGAATGCAGCTCCCACGGGTTGAGATAAGAACAGTTTAATAACTAAGGTATAACACAAATCACCACTGCCGCCACCAACAATAACAACGACAAGAGAAATAACAAGGGAAGAGAATACGATACCGCCCGCCGGAAAAACAGCCCAACCGACCAGGGGACGTGCCCTTCCGGGTAGCTCCCAGTTACATCCCCTGGCATGACGTGCTGTGGTATGGAACACCTCCTTGGCCAGTCTGGGTCAGGTGTCCTGTCCCCGCTTCCTCCCGGCCCCTCCTCCTCCCTGGCAGAGCATGAGACTCACAAAGTCCTTGGTCAGTCTAAACATCGGTGTTATCAGTTTTTTGTTCCCAAGCCAAAAGTCAAAAACACAGCACTGCAACAGCTACTAAGAAGGAAAAAAAAAAAAACAAAACTGACTGCCACTGCTGAACCCAGGACACTCGACATCAAGACCTCCAAGCAGACACTAAGGTCATAAATTAGCCAGAAAGTATACAACTTAGACACCTAGTCCACAACTTATAAACCTACTTCACAACTTAAACACCTAGTCCACAAATTAGACACTAAGTCTTCCAAGGAGACACTAAGGTCATAAATCAGCCTGAAAGACCACATCTTAGATGACAAGTCCACAACTTAGACGACAAGTCCACAACTTAGACGACAAGTCCACAACTTAGACGACAAGTCCACAACTTAGACACCAGGTACTCCAAGTAGACACCTAGTCCACAACTGAGACACCTAGTCCACAACTTAGATGGAAATTCCTCAAAGAAGACACTAAAGTCACAATTTAGACACCAAGGCCACAATTTAGACACCAAGGACACAACATAGACACCAAGTCCTCCAAACCGACATTAATATGCTAACTTTGCCTCTAAGCCCACACCTTAAACACCAAGCCCACTAGTTAGACACCAAGTCCGCAAGTTAGACACCAAGGTTAGAATATAGACACCAAGTGTTCCAAGCAGACACTAAGGTCATATATTAACCTCTAAGCCCACAACTTAGACACCAAGCCCACAACTTAGACACCAAAACCTCGAAGCAGACACTAAGGTCATAAATAAGCCTCAAATTCCACAACGTAGACATCAGGTCCACAACTTAGACACCAAGTCCACAAATTAGACACCAAGCCCACAACTTAGACACCAAGTCCTCCAAGAAGATACTAAGGTCACAACTTAAACATCAAGTCCTCCAACAAGACACTAAGGTCATAAATTATCCTCTAAGTCCACAACTTAGACACCAAGTCCACAACTTAGACACCAAGTCCACAACTTAGACACCAAGTCCACAACTTAGACACCAAGTCCACAACTTAGACACCAAGACCACAACAAAGACACCAAGTCCACAACTTAGACACCAAGTCCACAACTTAGACACCAAGTCCACAACTTAGACACCAAGTCCACACCTTAGACACCAAGTCTTCCAAGCAGACACTAAAGTCGTAACTGAGCATCTCAGTCCACAACTTAGTCACCAAGTCCACTACTTAGACACGAAGTCTACAACTTATTCATCAAGTCCTCCAAGCAGAGACTAAGGTCACAACTGAGACACCAAGGTCACAACTGAGACACCAAGGTCACAACTGAGACACCAAGTCCACAAATAGACACCAAGTCCACAACTTAGACACAAAGCTCACAACTTAGACACCATGCCCACAACTTAGACACCAAGCCCACAACTGAGACACCTAGCACACGACTTAGACACCTAGTAGACAACTGAGAAACCAAGTCCACAACACAGACACCAACTCCACCAAGCAGACACTAAAGTCATAAATAAGCCTCAAATTCCAAAACGTAGACACCAAGTCCACAACTTAGACACCAAGACCTCGAATAAGATACTAAGGTAACAACTTATACATCAAGGCCTCCAACAAGACAGTGAGGTCATAAATTAATGTCTAAGTCCACAACATAGACACCAAGGCCACAACTTAGACACCAAGTTCACAACTTAGACACCAAGTCCACACCTTAGACCCCGAGCCCAAAACTTAGACCCACAGCCCAAAATTAAAAACCCAAGCCTAAAACTAAAAACCCAAGCCCAGAACTAAACTCCCAAGGCCAAAATTTAAAACGCCAGCCCAAAACTCAGACACCAAGCCGAAAACTTAAAACCCAAACCCAAAACTTAGACCCCAAGCCCAAAACTTAGACCGCAAGCCCAAAACTCAGACCCCAAGCCCAAAACTTAGACCCCAAGCCCAAAACTCAGACCCCAAGACCAAAACTCAGACCCCAAGACCAAAACTTAGACCCCAAGCCCAAAACTTAAAACCCAAGCCCAAAACTAAAAACCCAAGCCCAAAACTTAGACTCCAATCCCAAAACTAAAAACCCAAGCCCAAAACATAGACCCCAAGCCCAAAACTAAAAACCCAAGCCCAAAACTTAGACCCCAAGCCCAAAACTCAGACCCCAAGACCAAAACTTAGACCCCAAGCCCAAAACTTAAAACCCAAGCCCAAAACTTAAAACCCAAGCCCAAAACTTAGACCGCAAGCCCAAAATTAAAAACCCAAGGCCAAAATATAGACGCCAAGCACAAAACTTTGACCCCAAGCCCAAAACTTTGACCCCAAGCCCAAAACGTAGACCCCAAGCCCAAAACTTAGACCCCAAGCCCAAAACTTAGACCCCAAGCCCAAAACGTAGACCCCAAACCCAAAACGTAGACCCCAAGCCCAAAATTTAGACCCCAAGCCCAAAACTTAGACCCCAAGCCCAAAACTTAGACCCCAAGCCCAAAACTTAGACCCCAAGCCCAAAACTCAGACCCCAAGCCCAAAACTCAGACCCCAAGCCCAAAACTTAAAACCCAAGCGCAAAATTAAAAATCCAAGCCCAAAACTCAGATCCCAAGCCCAAAACTCAGACCCCAAGCCCAAAACTCAGACCCCAAGCCCAAAACTCAGACCCCAAGCCCAAAACTAAAAACCCAAGCCCAAAACTCAGACCCCAAGCCCAAAACTCAGGCCCCAAGGCCAAAACTCAGACCCCAAGCCCAAAACTCAAACCCCAAGCACAAAACTTAAAAAAAAGCCCAAACCTCAGACCACAAGGCCAAAACTAAAAACCCAAAGCCGAAACTCAGACCCCAAGCCCAAAACTCAGACCCCAAGCCCAAAACTCAGACCCCAAGCCCAAAACTCAAACCCCAAGCCCAAAACTCAAACCCCAAGCCCAAAACTCAAACCCAAGCCCAAAACTCAAACCCCAAGCCCAAAACTCAGACCCCAAACCCAAAAACTCAGACCCCAAGCCCAACAATCAGACCCCAAGCCCAAAACTCAGACCTCAAGCCCAAAACTCAGACCCCAAACCCAAAACTAAGACCCCAAGCCCAAAATTTAAAACCCAAGCCCAAAACTAAGACACCAAGCCCAAAACTAAAAACCAAGCCCAAAACTCAGACCCCAAACCCAAAAACTCAGACCCCAAGCCCAAAACTCAGACCCCAAGCCCAAAACTCAGACCCCAAGCCCAAAACTCAAACCCCAAGCCCAAAACTCGGACCCAAAACCCAAAACTTAAAACCCAAGCCCCAAAATCAGACCCCAAGCCCGAAACTCAGCCCCCAAGCCCAAAACTCAGACCCCAAGCCCAAAACTCAGACCCCAAGCCCAAAACTCAGACCCCAAGCCCAAAACTCAGACCCCAAGCCCAAAACTTAAAACAAAAGCCCAAAAATCAGACCCCAAGCAGAAAACTCAGACCCCAAGCCCAAAACTCAGACCCCAAACCCAAAACTCAGACCCCAAGCCCAAAACTCAAACCCCAAGCCCAAAACTCGGACACAAAACCCAAAACTTAAAACTCAAGCCGAAAACTCAGATCCCAAGTCCAAAATAAAATCCTAAGGCAAACTTAAAACCCAAGCCCAAAACTCAGACCCCAAGCCCAAAACTCGGACCCCAAGCCCAAACCTCAGACCCCAAGCCCAAAACTAAAAACCCAAGCCCAAAACTTAAAACCCAAGCCCAAAACTTAAAACCCAAGCCCAAAACTTA
Source organism: Psittacula echo (assembly GCF_963264785.1). Classification (NCBI taxonomy): domain Eukaryota; kingdom Metazoa; phylum Chordata; class Aves; order Psittaciformes; family Psittacidae; genus Psittacula; species Psittacula echo. The sequence goes on along the minus strand of NC_137736.1, from coordinate 128,237,378 downwards.
AAACCCAAGCCCAAACCTCAGACCCCAAGACAAAAACTCAGACCCCAAGCCCAAAACTCGGACCCAAAACCCAAAACTTAAAACCCAAGCCCAAAACTCAGACCCCAAGCCCAAAACTAAAAACCCAAGCCCAAAACTTAAAGCAAAAGCCCAAAACTCAGACCCCAAGCCCACAACTCAGATCCCAAGCCCAAAACTCAGACCCCAAGCCCAAAACTCAGACCCCAAGCCCAAAACTCAGACCCCAAGCCCAAAACTCAAACCCCAAGCCCAAAACTCAAACCCCAAGCCCAAAACTCAAACCCCAAGCCCACAACTAAGACCCTAAGCCCAAAACTCAGACCCCAAGACCACAACTCAGACCCCAAGCCCAAAACGCAGACCCCAAGCCCAAAACTCAAACCCCAAGCCCAAAACTCAAACCCCAAGCCCAAAACTCAAACCCCAAGCCCAAAACTCAGACCCCAAGCCCAAAACTCAGACCCCAAGCCCAAAACTCAGACCCCAAGCCCAAAACTCAAACCCCAAGCCCAAAACTCAAACCCCAAGCCCACAACTAAGACCCTAAGCCCAAAACTCAGACCCCAAGACCACAACTCAGATCCCAAGCCCAAAACGCAGACCCCAAGCCCAAAACTCAGACCCCAAGCTCAAAACTAAAAATCCCAAGCCCAAAACTCGGAACCCAAGCCCAAAACTTAAAACCCAAGCCCAAAACTTAAAACCCAAGCCCAAAATTCAGACCCCAAACCCAAACCTCAGACCCCAAAACCAAAACTCGGACCCCAAGCCCAAAACTTAAAACCCAAGCCCAAAAATCAAACACCAAGCCCAAAACTAAAAACCCAAGCCCAAAACTCAGACCCCAAACCCAAAAACTCAGACCCAAGCCCAAACCTCAGACCCCAAGCCCAAAACTCAGACCCCAAGCCCAAACCTCAGACCCCAAGCCCAAAACTCAGACCCCAAGCCCAAAACTCAGACCCCAAGCCCAAAACTTAAAACCCAAGCCCAAAACTCAGACCCCAAGCCCAAAACTCAGACCCCAAGCCCAAAACTCAGACCCCAACCCCAAAACTCGGACCCGAAGCCCAAACCTCAGACCCCAAGCCCAAAACTAAAAACCCAAGCCCACAACTTAAAACCCAAGCCCACAACTCAGATCCCAGGCCCAAAACTCAGACCCCAAGCCCAAAACTTAAAACCCAAGCCCACAACTCAGATCCCAAGACCAAAACATAAATCCTAAGGCAAACTTAAAACCCAAGACCAAAACTCAGATCCCAAGACCAAAACTTAAATCCTAAGGCAAACTTAAAACCCAAGCCCAAAACTCAGATCCCAAGACCAAAACTTAAATCCTAAGGCAAACTTAAAACCCAAGCCCAAAACTCAGACCCCAAGCCCAAAACTTAAAACAAAACCCAAGCCCAAAACTCAGACCCCAAGCCCAAAACTCAGACCCCAAGCCCAAAACTCAGACCCCAAACCCAAAACTCAGACCCCAAGCCCAAAACTCAAACCCCAAGCCCAAAACTCAGACCCAAAACCCAAAACTTAAAACCCAAGCCTAAAACACAGATCCCAAAACCAAAACTTAAATCCTAAGGCAAACTTAAAACCCAAGCCCAAAAATCAGACACCAAGCCCAAAACTAAAAACCCAAGCCCAAAACTCAGACCCCAAACCCAAAAACTCAGACCCCAAGCCCAAAACTCGGACCCCAAGCCCAAACCTCAGACCCCAAGCCCAAAACTAAAAACCCAAGACCAAAACTTAAAACCCAATCCCAAAACTTAAAACCCAAGCCCAAAACTTAAAACCCAAGCCCAAACCTCAGACCCCAAGACAAAAACTCAGACCCCAAGCCCAAAACTCGGACCCAAAACCCAAAACTTAAAACCCAAGCCCAAAACTCAGACCCCAAGCCCAAAACTAAAAACCCAAGCCCAAAACTTAAAGCAAAAGCCCAAAACTCAGACCCCAAGCCCACAAATCAGATCCCAAGCCCAAAACTCAGACCCCAAGCCCAAAACTCAGACCCCAAGCCCAAAACTCAGACCCCAAGCCCAAAACTCAAACCCCAAGCCCAAAACTCAAACCCCAAGCCCACAACTAAGACCCTAAGCCCAAAACTCAGACCCCAAGCCCACAACTCAGATCCCAAGCCCAAAACGCAGACCCCAAGCCCAAAACTCAGACCCCAAGCTCAAAACTAAAAATCCCAAGCCCAAAACTCGGAACCCAAGCCCAAAACTTAAAACCCAAGCCCAAAACTTAAAACCCAAGCCCAAAATTCAGACCCCAAACCCAAACCTCAGACCCCAAAACCAAAACTCAGACCCCAAGCCCAAAACTTAAAACCCAAGCCCAAAACTCAGACACCAAGCCCAAAACTAAAAACCCAAGCCCAAAACTCAGACCCCAAACCCAAAAACTCAGACCCAAGCCCAAACCTCAGACCCCAAGCCCAAAACTCAGACCCCAAGCCCAAACCTCAGACCCCAAGCCCAAACCTCAGACCCCAAGCCCAAAACTCAGACCCCAAGCCCAAAACTAAAAACCCAAGCCCAAAACTCAGACCCCAAGCCCAAAACTCAGACCCCAAGCCCAAAACTCAGACCCCAAGCCCAAAACTCAGACCCCAAGCCCAAAACTCAGACCCCAAGCCCAAAACTCAGACCCCAAGCCCAAAACTTAAAACCCAAGCCCAAAACTCAGACCCCAAGCCCAAAACTCAGACCCCAAGCCCAAAACTCAGACCCCAACCCCAAAACTCGGACCCGAAGCCCAAACCTCAGACCCCAAGCCCAAAACTAAAAACCCAAGCCCACAACTTAAAACCCAAGCCCACAACTCAGATCCCAGGCCCAAAACTCAGACCCCAAGCCCAAAACTTAAAACCCAAGCCCAAAACTCAGATCCCAAGACCAAAACTTAAATCCTAAGGCAAACTTAAAACCCAAGCCCAAAACTCAGATCCCAAGACCAAAACTTAAATCCTAAGGCAAACTTAAAACCCAAGCCCAAAACTCAGACCCCAAGCCCAAAACTTAAAACAAAACCCAAGCCCAAAACTCAGACCCCAAGCAGAAAACTCAGACCCCAAGCCCAAAACTCAGACCCCAAACCCAAAACTCAGACCCCAAGCCCAAAACTCAAACCCCAAGCCCAAAACTCGGACCCAAAACCCAAAACTTAAAACCCAAGCCTAAAACACAGATCCCAAAACCAAAACTTAAATCCTAAGGCAAACTTAAAACCCAAGCCCAAAAATCAGACACCAAGCCCAAAACTAAAAACCCAAGCCCAAAACTCAGACCCCAAACCCAAAAACTAAGAACCCAAGCCCAAAACTCGGACCCCAAGCCCAAACCTCAGACCCCAAGCCCAAAACTAAAAACCCAAGCCCAAAACTTAAAACCCAAGCCCAAAACTTAAAACCCAAGCCCAAAACTTAAAACCCAAGCCCAAACCTCAGACCCCAAGACAAAAACTCAGACCCGAAGCCCAAAACTCGGACCCAAAACCCAAAACTTAAAACCCAAGCCCAAAACTCAGACCCCAAGCCCAAAACTAAAAACCCAAGCCCAAAACTTAAAGCAAAAGCCCAAAACTCAGACCCCAAGCCCACAACTCAGATCCCAAGCCCAAAACTCAGACCCCAAGCCCAAAACTCAAACCCCAAGCCCAAAACTCAAACCCCAAGCCCAAAACTCAAACCCCAAGCCCAAAACTCAGACCCCAAACCCAAAACTCAGACCCCAAGCCCAAAACTCAAACCCCAAGCCCAAAACTCGGACCCAAAACCCAAAACTTAAAACCCAAGCCTAAAACACAGATCCCAAAACCAAAACTTAAATCCTAAGGCAAACTTAAAACCCAAGCCCAAAAATCAGACACCAAGCCCAAAACTAAAAACCCAAGCCCAAAACTCAGACCCCAAACCCAAAAACTCAGACCCCAAGCCCAAAACTCGGACCCCAAGCCCAAACCTCAGACCCCAAGCCCAAAACTAAAAACCCAAGACCAAAACTTAAAACCCAAGCCCAAAACTTAAAACCCAAGCCCAAAACTTAAAACCCAAGCCCAAAACTCAGACCCCAAGACAAAAACTCAGACCCCAAGCCCAAAACTCGGACCCAAAACCCAAAACTTAAAACCCAAGCCCAAAACTCAGACCTCAAGCCCAAAACTAAAAACCCAAGCCCAAAACTTAAAGCAAAAGCCCAAAACTCAGACCCCAAGCCCACAAATCAGATCCCAAGCCCAAAACTCAGACCCCAAGCCCAAAACTCAGACCCCAAGCCCAAAACTCAGACCCCAAGCCCAAAACTCAAACCCCAAGCCCAAAACTCAAACCCCAAGCCCAAAACTCAAACCCCAAGCCCACAACTAAGACCCTAAGCCCAAAACTCAGACCCCAAGACCACAACTCAGATCCCAAGCCCAAAACGCAGACCCCAAGCCCAAAACTCAGACCCCAAGCTCAAAACTAAAAATCCCAAGCCCAAAACTCGGAACCCAAGCCCAAAACTTAAAACCCAAGCCCAAAACTTAAAACCCAAGCCCAAAATTCAGACCCCAAACCCAAACCTCAGACCCCAAAACCAAAACTCAGACCCCAAGCCAAAAACTTAAAACCCAAGCCCAAAACTCAGACACCAAGCCCAAAACTAAAAACCCAAGCCCAAAACTCAGACCCCAAACCCAAAAACTCAGACCCAAGCCCAAACCTCAGACCCCAAGCCCAAAACTCAGACCCCAAGCCCAAACCTCAGACCCCAAGCCCAAAACTCAGACCCCAAGCCCAAAACTCAGACCCCAAGGCCAAAACTTAAAACCCAAGCCCAAAACTCAGACCCCAAGCCCAAAACTCAGACCCCAAGCCCAAAACTCAGACCCCAAGCACAAAACTCAGACCCCAAGCTCAAAACTCAGACCCCAAGCCCAAAACTCAGACCCCAAGCCCAAAACTTAAAACCCAAGCCCAAAACTCAGACCCCAAGCCCAAAACTCAGACCCCAAGCCCAAAACTCAGACCCCAACCCCAAAACTCGGACCCGAAGCCCAAACCTCAGACCCCAAGCCCAAAACTAAAAACCCAAGCCCACAACTTAAAACCCAAGCCCACAACTCAGATCCCAGGCCCAAAACTCAGACCCCAAGCCCAAAACTTAAAACCCAACCCCAAAACTCAGATCCCAAGACCAAAACTTAAATCCTAAGGCAAACTTAAAACCCAAGCCCAAAACTCAGATCCCAAGACCAAAACTTAAATCCTAAGGCAAACTTAAAACCCAAGCCCAAAACTCAGACCCCAAGCCCAAAACTTAAAACAAAACCCAAGCCCAAAACTCAGACCCCAAACCCAAAACTCAGACCCCAAGCCCAAAACTCAAACCCCAAGCCCAAAACTCGGACCCAAAACCCAAAACTTAAAACCCAAGCCTAAAACACAGATCCCAAAACCAAAACTTAAATCCTAAGGCAAACTTAAAACCCAAGCCCAAAAATCAGACACCAAGCCCAAAACTAAAAACCCAAGCCCAAAACTCAGACCCCAAACCCAAAAACTCAGACCCCAAGCCCAAAACTCGGACCCCAAGCCCAAACCTCAGACCCCAAGCCCAAAACTAAAAACCCAAGCCCAAAACTTAAAACCCAAGCCCAAAACTTAAAACCCAAGCCCAAAACTTAAAACCCAAGCCCAAACTTCAGACCCCAAGACAAAAACTCAGACCCCAAGCCCAAAACTCGGACCCAAAACCCAAAACTTAAAACCCAAGCCCAAAACTCAGACCCCAAGCCCAAAACTAAAAACCCAAGCCCAAAACTTAAAGCAAAAGCCCAAAACTCAGACCCCAAGCCCACAACTCAGATCCCAAGCCCAAAACTCAGACCCCAAGCCCAAAACTCAAACCCCAAGCCCAAAACTCAAACCCCAAGCCCAAAACTCAAACCCCAAGCCCAAAACTCAGACCCCAAGCCCAAAACTCAGACCCCAAGCCCAAAACTCAAACCCCAAGCCCAAAACTCGGACCCAAAACCCAAAACTTAAAACCCAAGCCTAAAACACAGATCCCAAAACCAAAACTTAAATCCTAAGGCAAACTTAAAACCCAAGCCCAAAAATCAGACACCAAGCCCAAAACTAAAAACCCAAGCCCAAAACTCAGACCCCAAACCCAAAAACTCAGACCCCAAGCCCAAAACTCGGACCCCAAGCCCAAACCTCAGACCCCAAGCCCAAAACTAAAAACCCAAGCCCAAAACTTAAAACCCAAGCCCAAAACTTAAAACCCAAGCCCAAAACTTAAAACCCAAGCCCAAACCTCAGACCCCAAGACAAAAACTCAGACCCCAAGCCCAAAACTCGGACCCAAAACCCAAAACTTAAAACCCAAGCCCAAAACTCAGACCCCAAGCCCAAAACTAAAAACCCAAGCCCAAAACTTAAAGCAAAAGCCCAAAACTCAGACCCCAAGCCCACAAATCAGATCCCAAGCCCAAAACTCAGACCCCAAGCCCAAAACTCAGACCCCAAGACCAAAACTCAGACCCCAAGCCCAAAACTCAAACCCCAAGCCCAAAACTCAAACCCCAAGCCCAAAACTCAAACCCCAAGCCCACAACTAAGACCCTAAGCCCAAAACTCAGACCCCAAGCCCACAACTCAGATCCCAAGCCCAAAACGCAGACCCCAAGCCCAAAACTCAGACCCCAAGCTCAAAACTAAAAATCCCAAGCCCAAAACTCGGAACCCAAGCCCAAAACTTAAAACCCAAGCCCAAAACTTAAAACTCAAGCCCAAAATTCAGACCCCAAAACCAAACCTCAGACCCCAAAACCAAAACTCAGACCCCAAGCCCAAAACTTAAAACCCAAGCCCAAAACTCAGACACCAAGCCCAAAACTAAAAACCCAAGCCCAAAACTCAGACCCCAAACCCAAAAACTCAGACCCAAGCCCAAACCTCAGACCCCAAGCCCAAAACTCAGACCCCAAGCCCAAACCTCAGACCCCAAGCCCAAAACTCAGACCCCAAGCCCAAAACTCAGACCCCAAGCCCAAAACTTAAAACCCAAGCCCAAAACTCAGACCCCAAGCCCAAAACTCAGACCCCAAGCCCAAAACTCAGACCCCAAGCACAAAACTCAGACCCCAAGCCCAAAACTCAGACCCCAAGCCCAAAACTCAGACCCCAAGCCCAAAACTCAGACACCAAGCCCAAAACTCAGACCCCAAGCCCAAAACTAAAAACCCAAGCCCACCACTTAAAACCCAAGCCAAAAACTCAGACCCCAAGCCCAAAACTCAGACCCCAAGCCCAAAACTCGGACCCAAAACTCAAAACTTAAAACCGAAGCCCAAAACTCAGATCCCAAGACCAAAACTTAAATCCTAAGGCAAACTTAAAACCCAAGCCCAAAACTCAGACCCCAAGCCCAAAACTAAAAACCCAAGCCCAAAACTTAAAACAAAAGCCCAAAAATCAGACCCCAAACCCAAAACACAGACCCCAAGCCCAAAACTCAGACCCCAAACCCAAAACTCAGACCCCAAGCCCAAAACTCAAACCCCAAGCCCAAAACTCGGACCCAAAACCCAAAACATAAAACGCAAGCCGAAAACTCAGATCCCAAGTCCAAAATAAAATCCTAAGGCAAACTTAAAACCCAAGCCCAAAACTCAGACCCCAAGCCCAAAACTCAGACCCCAAGCCCAAAACTCAGACCCCAAGCCCAAAACTCAGACCCCAAGCCCAAAACTCAGACCCCAAGCCCAAAACTCAAACCCCAAGCCCAAAACTCAGACCCTAAGCCCAAAACTCAGACCCTAAGCCCAAAACTCAGACCCCAAGCCCACAACTCAGAGCCCAAGCCCAAAACGCAGACCCCAAGCTTAAAACTCCGACCCCAAGCTCAAAACTAAAAACCCCACGCCCAAAACTCAGAACCCAAGCCCAAAACTCAGAACCCAAACCCAAAACTTAAAACCCAAGCCCAAAATTCAGACCCCAAACCCAAACCTCAGACCCCAAAACCAAAACTCAGACCCCAAGCCCAAAACTTAAAACCCAAGCCCAAAACTCAGACACCAAGCCCAAAACTAAAAACCCAAGCCCAAAACTCAGACCCCAAGCCCAAAAACTCAGACCCCAAGCCCAACAATCAGACCCCAAGCCCAAAACTCAGACCCCAAGCCCAAAACTCAGACCCGAAGCCCAAAACACAGACCCCAAGCCCAAAACACAGACCCCAACCCAAAACTCAGACCTCAAGCCCACAACTCAGACCTCAAGCCCAAAACTTAAAACCCAAGCTCAAAATTTAAAACCCAAGACCAACACTCAAACCCCAAGCCCAAAACTCAGCCCCCAAGCCCAAAACTCAGCCCCCAAGCCCAAAACTCAGCCCCCAAGCCCAAAACTCAGCCCCCAAGCCCAAAACTCAGCCCCCAAGCCCAAACCTCAGCCCCCAAGCCAAAACCTCAGACCCCAAGCCCAAAACTCGGATCCCAAGCCCAAACCTCAGACCCCAAGTCCAATACTAAAAACCCAAGCCCAAAACTCAGACCCCAAGCCCAAAACTTAAAACCCAAGCCCAAAACTTAAAACCCAAGCCCAAAACTCAGACCCCAAGCCCAAAACTCAGACCCCAAGCCCAAAACTCAGACCCCAACCCCAAAACTCGGACCTGAAGCCCAAACCTCAGACCCCAAGCCCGAAACTAAAAACCCAAGCCCACAACTTAAAACCCAAGCCCACAACTCAGATCCCAAGCCCAAAACTCAGATCCCAAGCCCAAAACTTAAAACCCAAGCCCAAAACTCAGATCCCAAGACCAAAACTTAAATCCTAAGGCAAACTTAAAACCCAAGCCCAAAACTCAGATCCCAAGACCAAAAATTAAATCCTAAGGCAAACTTAAAACCCAAGCCCAAAACTCAGACCCCAAGCCCAAAACTTAAAACAAAACCCAAGCCCAAAACTCAGACCCCAAGCAGAAAACTCAGACCCCAAGCCCAAAACTCAGACCCCAAACCCAAAACTCAGACCCCAAGCCCAAAACTCAGACCCCAAGCCCAAAACTCAAACCCCAAGCCCAAAACTCGGACCCAAAACCCAAAACTTAAAACCCAAGCCTAAAACACAGATCCCAAAACCAAAACTTAAATCCTAAGGCAAACTTAAAACCCAAGCCCAAAAATCAGACACCAAGCCCAAAACTAAAAACCCAAGCCCAAAACTCAGACCCCAAACCCAAAAACTCAGACCCCAAGCCCAAAACTCGGACCCCAAGCCCAAAACTCAGACCCCAAGCCCAAAACTAAAAACCCAAAACCCAAAACTTAAAACCCAAGCCCAAAACTCATACCCCAAGCCCAAAACTAAAAACCCAAAGCCCAAAACTTAAAGCAAAAGCCCAAAACTCAGACCCCAAGCCCACAACTCAGATCCCAAGCCCAAAACTCAGACCCCAAGCCCAAAACTCAAACCCCAAGCCCAAAACTCAAACCCCAAGCCCAAAACTCAAACCCCAAGCCCAAAACTCAGACCCCAAGCCCAAAACTCAGACCCCAAGCCCAAAACTCAGACCCCAAGCCCAAAACTCAGACCCCAAGCCCAAAACTCAAACCCCAAGCCCAAAAGTCAAACCCCAAGCCCAAAACTCAAACCCCAAGCCCACAACTAAGACCCTAAGCCCAAAACTCAGACCCCAAGACCACAACTCAGATCCCAAGCCCAAAACGCAGACCCCAAGCCCAAAACTCAAACCCCATGCCCAAAACTCAAACCCCAAGCCCAAAACTCAAACCCCAAGCCCAAAACTCAGACCCCAAGCCCAAAACTCAGACCCCAAGCCCAAAACTCAAACCCCAAGCCCAAAACTCAAACCCCAAGCCCAAAACTCAGACACCAAGCCCAAAACTTAAAACCCAAACCCAAAACTTAAAACCCAAGCCCAAAATTCAGACCCCAAACCCAAACCTCAGACCCCAAAACCAAAACTCAGACCCCAAGCCCAAAACTTAAAACCCAAGCCCAAAACTCAGACACCAAGCCCAAAACTAAAAACCCAAGCCCAAAACTCAGACCCCAAACCCAAAAACTCAGACCCAAGCCCAAACCTCAGACCCCAAGCCCAAAACTCAGACCCCAAGCCCAAACCTCAGACCCCAAGCCCAAACCTCAGACCCCAAGCCAAAACCTCAGACCCCAAGCCCAAAACTCGGACCCCAAGCCCAAACCTCAGACCCCAAGTCCAATACTAAAAACCCAAGCCCAAAACTCAGACCCCAAGCCCAAAACTCAGACCCCAAGCCCAAAACTTAAAACCCAAGCCCAAAACTCAGACCCCAAGCCCAAAACTCAGACCCCAAACCCAAAACTCAGACCCCAACCCCAAAACTCGGACCCGAAGCCCAAACCTCAGACCCCAAGCCCAAAACTAAAAACCCAAGCCCACAACTTAAAACCCAAGCCCACAACTCAGATCCCAGGCCCAAAACTCAGACCCCAAGCCCAAAACTTAAAACCCAAGCCCAAAACTCAGATCCCAAGACCAAAACTTAAATCCTAAGGCAAACTTAAAACCCAAGCCCAAAACTCAGATCCCAAGACCAAAACTTAAATCCTAAGGCAAACTTAAAACCCAAGCCCAAAACTCAGACCCCAAGCCCAAAACTTAGAACAAAACCCAAGCCCAAAACTCAGACCCCAAGCCCAAAACTCAGACCCCAAACCCAAAACTCAGACCCCAAGCCCAAAACTCAAACCCCAAGCCCAAAACTCGGACCCAAAACCCAAAACTTAAAACCCAAGCCTAAAACACAGATCCCAAAACCAAAACTTAAATCCTAAGGCAAACTTAAAACCCAAGCCCAAAAATCAGACACCAAGCCCAAAACTAAAAACCCAAGCCCAAAACTCAGACCCCAAACCCAAAAACTCAGACCCCAAGCCCAAAACTCGGACCCCAAGCCCAAACCTCAGACCCCAAGCCCAAAACTAAAAACCCAAGCCCAAAACTTAAAACCCAAGCCCAAAACTTAAAACCCAAGCCCAAACCTCAGACCCCAAGACAAAAACTCAGACCCCAAAACCCAAAACTTAAAACCCAAGCCCAAAACTCATACCCCAAGCCCAAAACTAAAAACCCAAGCCCAAAACTTAAAGGAAAAGCCCAAAACTCAGACTCCAAGCCCACAACTCAGATCCCAAGCCCAAAACTCAGACCCCAAGCCCAAAACTCAAACCCCATGCCCAAAACTCAAACCCCAAGCCCAAAACTCAAACCCCAAGCCCAAAACTCAGACCCCAAGCCCAAAACTCAGACCCCAAGCCCAAAACTCAAACCCCAAGCCCAAAACTCAAACCCCAAGCCCACAACTAAGACCCTAAGCCCAAAACTCAGACCCCAAGCCCACAACTCAGATCCCAAGCCCAAAACGCAGATCCCAAGCCCAAAACTCAGACCCCAAGCTCAAAACTAAAAATCCCAAGCCCAAAACTCGGAACCCAAGCCCAAAACTTAAAACCCAAACCCAAAACTTAAAACCCAAGCCCAAAATTCAGACCCCAAACCCAAACCTCAGACCCCAAAACCAAAACTCAGACCCCAAGCCCAAAACTTAAAACCCAAGCCCAAAACTCAGACACCAAGCCCAAAACTAAAAACCCAAGCCCAAAACTCAGACCCCAAACCCAAAAACTCAGACCCAAGCCCAAACCTCAGACCCCAAGCCCAAAACTCAGACCCCAAGCCCAAACCTCAGACCCCAAGCCCAAAACTCAGACCCCAAGCCCAAAACTCAGACCCCAAGCCCAAAACTTAAAACCCAAGCCCAAAACTCAGACCCCAAGCCCAAAACTCAGACCCCAAGCCCAAAACTCAGACCCCAAGCCCAAAACTCAGACCCCAAGCCCAAAACTCAGACCCCAAGCCCAAAACTCAGACCCCAAGCCCAAAACTCAGACCCCAAACCCAAAACTCAGACCCCAAGCCCAAAACTCAAACCCCAAGCCCAAAACTCGGACCCAAAACCCAAAACTTAAAACGCAAGCCGAAAACTCAGATCCGAAGTCCAAAATAAAATCCTAAGGCAAACTTAAAACCCAAGCCCAAAACTCAGACCCCAAGCCCAAAACTCAGACCCCAAACCCAAACCTCAGACCCCAAGCCCAAAACTCAAACCCCAAGCCCAAAACTCAGACCCCAAGCCCAAAACTCAGACCCCAAGCCCACAACTCAGAGCCCAAGCCCAAAACGCAGACCCCAAGCTTAAAACTCCGACCCCAAGCTCAAAACTAAAAACCCCACGCCCAAAACTCAGAACCCAAGCCCAAAACTCAGAACCCAAACCCAAAACTCAGACCCCAAAACCAAAACTCAGACCCCAAGCCCAAAACTTAAAACCCAAGCCCAAAACTCAGACACCAAGCCCAAAACTAAAAACCCAAGCCCCAAAACTCAGACCCCAAGCCCAAAAACTCAGACCCCAAGCCCAACAATCAGACCCCAAGCCCAAAACTCAGACCCCAAGCCCAAAACTCAGACCCCAAGCCCAAAACACAGACCCCAACCCAAAACTCAGACCTCAAGCCCACAACTCAGACCCCAAGCCCACAACTCAGCCCCCAAGCCCAAAACTCAGCCCCCAAGCCCAAACCTCAGACCCCAAGCCCAAACCTCAGACCCCAAGCCAAAACCTCAGACCCCAAGCCAAAACCTCAGACCCCAAGCCCAAAACTCGGACCCCAAGCCCAAACCTCAGACCCCAAGTCCAATACTAAAAACCCAAGCCCAAAACTCAGACCCCAAGCCCAAAACTAAAAACCCAAGCCCAAAACTCAGACCCCAAGCCCAAAACTCGGACACCAAGCCCACACCTCAGACCCCAAGCCCAAAAGTAAAAACCCAAGCCCAAAACTTAAAACCCAAGCCCAAAACTCAGATCCCAAGACCAAAACTCAAACCCCAAGCCCAAAACTCAAACCCCAAGCCCAAAACTCAAACCCCAAGCCCAAAACTCAGACCCCAAGCCCAAAACTCAGACCCCAAGCCCAAAACTCAGACCCCAAGCCCAAAACTCAGACCCCAAGCCCAAAACTCAGACCCCAAGCCCAAAACTCAAACCCCAAGCCCAAAAGTCAAACCCCAAGCCCAAAACTCAAACCCCAAGCCCACAACTAAGACCCTAAGCCCAAAACTCACACCCCAAGCCCACAACTCAGATCCCAAGCCCAAAACGCAGACCCCAAGCCCAAAACTCAGACCCCAAGCTCAAAACTAAAAATCCCAAGCCCAAAACTCGGAACCCAAGCCCAAAACTTAAAACCCAAACCCAAAACTTAAAACCCAAGCCCAAAATTCAGACCCCAAACCCAAACCTCAGACCCCAAAACCAAAACTCAGACCCCAAGCCCAAAACTTAAAACCCAAGCCCAAAACTCAGACACCAAGCCCAAAACTAAAAACCCAAGCCCAAAACTCAAACCCCAAACCCAAAAACTCAGACCCAAGCCCAAACCTCAGACCCCAAGCCCAAAACTCAGACCCCAAGCCCAAACCTCAGACCCCAAGCCCAAACCTCAGACCCCAAGCCAAAACCTCAGACCCCAAGCCCAAAACTCGGACCCCAAGCCCAAACCTCAGACCCCAAGTCCAATACTAAAAACCCAAGCCCAAAACTCAGACCCCAAGCCCAAAACTCAGACCCCAAGCCCAAAACTTAAAACCCAAGCCCAAAACTCAGACCCCAAGCCCAAAACTCAGACCCCAAACCCAAAACTCAGACCCCAACCCCAAAACTCGGACCCGAAGCCCAAACCTCAGACCCCAAGCCCAAAACTAAAAACCCAAGCCCACAACTTAAAACCCAAGCCCACAACTCAGATCCCAGGCCCAAAACTCAGACCCCAAGCCCAAAACTTAAAACCCAAGCCCAAAACTCAGATCCCAAGACCAAAACTTAAATCCTAAGGCAAACTTAAAACCCAAGCCCAAAACTCAGATCCCAAGACCAAAACTTAAATCCTAAGGCAAACTTAAAACCCAAGCCCAAAACTCAGACCCCAAGCCCAAAACTTAAAACAAAACCCAAGCCCAAAACTCAGACCCCAAGCAGAAAACTCAGACCCCAAGCCCAAAACTCAGACCCCAAACCCAAAACTCAGACCCCAAGCCCAAAACTCAAACCCCAAGCCCAAAACTCGGACCCAAAACCCAAAACTTAAAACCCAAGCCTAAAACACAGATCCCAAAACCAAAACTTAAATCCTAAGGCAAACTTAAAACCCAAGCCCAAAAATCAGACACCAAGCCCAAAACTAAAAACCCAAGCCCAAAACTCAGACCCCAAACCCAAAAACTCAGACCCCAAGCCCAAAACTCGGACCCCAAGCCCAAACCTCAGACCCCAAGCCCAAAACTAAAAACCCAAGCCCAAAACTTAAAACCCAAGCCCAAAACTTAAAACCCAAGCCCAAACCTCAGACCCCAAGACAAAAACTCAGACCCCAAAACCCAAAACTTAAAACCCAAGCCCAAAACTCATACCCCAAGCCCAAAACTAAAAACCCAAGCCCAAAACTTAAAGGAAAAGCCCAAAACTCAGACCCCAAGCCCACAACTCAGATCCCAAGCCCAAAACTCAGACCCCAAGCCCAAAACTCAAACCCCAAGCCCAAAACTCAAACCCCAAGCCCAAAACTCAAACCCCAAGCCCAAAACTCAGACCCCAAGCCCAAAACTCAGACCCCAAGCCCAAAACTCAAACCCCAAGCCCAAAACTCAAACCCCAAGCCCACAACTAAGACCCTAAGCCCAAAACTCAGACCCCAAGCCCACAACTCAGATCCCAAGCCCAAAACGCAGATCCCAAGCCCAAAACTCAGACCCCAAGCCCAAAACTTAAAACCCAAGCCCAAAACTCAGACCCCAAGCCCAAAACTCAGACCCCAAGCCCAAAACTCAGACCCCAAGCACAAAACTCAGACCCCAAGCCCAAAACTCAGACCCCAAGCCCAAAACTCAGACACCAAGCCCAAAACTCAGACCCCAAGCCCAAAACTAAAAACCCAAGCCCACCACTTAAAACCCAAGCCAAAAACTCAGACCCCAAGCCCAAAACTCAGACCCCAAGCCCAAAACTCGGACCCAAAACTCAAAACTTAAAACCCAAGCCCAAAACTCAGATCCCAAGACCAAAACTTAAATCCTAAGGCAAACTTAAAACCCAAGCCCAAAACTCAGACCCCAAGCCCAAAACTAAAAACCCAAGCCCAAAACTTAAAACAAAAGCCCAAAAATCAGACCCCAAACCCAAAACACAGACCCCAAGCCCAAAACTCAGACCCCAAGCCCAAAACTCAGACCCCAAGCCCAAAACTCAAACCCCAAGCCCAAAACTCGGACCCAAAACCCAAAACATAAAACGCAAGCCGAAAACTCAGATCCCAAGTCCAAAATAAAATCCTAAGGCAAACTTAAAACCCAAGCCCAAAACTCAGACCCCAAGCCCAAAACTCAGACCCCAAGCCCAAAACTCAGACCCCAAGCCCAAAACTCAGACCCCAAGCCCAAAACTCAAACCCCAAGCCCAAAACTCAGACCCTAAGCCCAAAACTCAGACCCTAAGCCCAAAACTCAGACCCTAAGCCCAAAACTCAGACCCCAAGCCCAAAACTCAGACCCCAAGCCCACAACTCAGAGCCCAAGCCCAAAACGCAGACCCCAAGCTTAAAACTCCGACCCCAAGCTCAAAACTAAAAACCCCACGCCCAAAACTCAGAACCCAAGCCCAAAACTCAGAACCCAAACCCAAAACTTAAAACCCAAGCCCAAAATTCAGACCCCAAACCCAAACCTCAGACCCCAAAACCAAAACTCAGACCCCAAGCCCAAAACTTAAAACCCAAGCCCAAAACTCAGACACCAAGCCCAAAACTAAAAACCCAAGCCCAAAACTCAGACCCCAAGCCCAAAAACTCAGACCCCAAGCCCAACAATCAGACCCCAAGCCCAAAACTCAGACCCCAAGCCCAAAACTCAGACCCGAAGCCCAAAACACAGACCCCAAGCCCAAAACACAGACCCCAACCCAAAACTCAGACCTCAAGCCCACAACTCAGACCTCAAGCCCAAAACTTAAAACCCAAGCTCAAAATTTAAAACCCAAGACCAACACTCAAACCCCAAGCCCAAAACTCAGCCCCCAAGCCCAAAACTCAGCCCCCAAGCCCAAAACTCAGCCCCCAAGCCCAAAACTCAGCCCCCAAGCCCAAAACTCAGCCCCCAAGCCCAAACCTCAGCCCCCAAGCCAAAACCTCAGACCCCAAGCCCAAAACTCGGATCCCAAGCCCAAACCTCAGACCCCAAGTCCAATACTAAAAACCCAAGCCCAAAACTCAGACCCCAAGCCCAAAACTTAAAACCCAAGCCCAAAACTTAAAACCCAAGCCCAAAACTCAGACCCCAAGCCCAAAACTCAGACCCCAAGCCCAAAACTCAGACCCCAACCCCAAAACTCGGACCCGAAGCCCAAACCTCAGACCCCAAGCCCGAAACTAAAAACCCAAGCCCACAACTTAAAACCCAAGCCCACAACTCAGATCCCAAGCCCAAAACTCAGATCCCAAGCCCAAAACTTAAAACCCAAGCCCAAAACTCAGATCCCAAGACCAAAACTTAAATCCTAAGGCAAACTTAAAACCCAAGCCCAAAACTCAGATCCCAAGACCAAAAATTAAATCCTAAGGCAAACTTAAAACCCAAGCCCAAAACTCAGACCCCAAGCCCAAAACTTAAAACAAAACCCAAGCCCAAAACTCAGACCCCAAGCAGAAAACTCAGACCCCAAGCCCAAAACTCAGACCCCAAACCCAAAACTCAGACCCCAAGCCCAAAACTCAGACCCCAAGCCCAAAACTCAAACCCCAAGCAAAAAACTCGGACCCAAAACCCAAAACTTAAAACCCAAGCCTAAAACACAGATCCCAAAACCAAAACTTAAATCCTAAGGCAAACTTAAAACCCAAGCCCAAAAATCAGACACCAAGCCCAAAACTAAAAACCCAAGCCCAAAACTCAGACCCCAAACCCAAAAACTCAGACCCCAAGCCCAAAACTCGGACCCCAAGCCCAAACCTCAGACCCCAAGCCCAAAACTAAAAACCCAAAACCCAAAACTTAAAACCCAAGCCCAAAACTCAGACCCCAAGCCCAAAACTAAAAACCCAAAGCCCAAAACTTAAAGCAAAAGCCCAAAACTCAGACCCCAAGCCCACAACTCAGATCCCAAGCCCAAAACTCAGACCCCAAGCCCAAAACTCAAACCCCAAGCCCAAAACTCAAACCCCAAGCCCAAAACTCAAACCCCAAGCCCAAAACTCAGACCCCAAGCCCAAAACTCAGACCCCAAGCCCAAAACTCAGACCCCAAGCCCAAAACTCAGACCCCAAGCCCAAAACTCAAACCCCAAGCCCAAAAGTCAAACCCCAAGCCCAAAACTCAAACCCCAAGCCCACAACTAAGACCCTAAGCCCAAAACTCACACCCCAAGACCACAACTCAGATCCCAAGCCCAAAACGCAGACCCCAAGCCCAAAACTCAGACCCCAAGCTCAAAACTAAAAATCCCAAGCCCAAAACTCGGAACCCAAGCCCAAAACTTAAAACCCAAACCCAAAACTTAAAACCCAAGCCCAAAATTCAGACCCCAAACCCAAACCTCAGACCCCAAAACCAAAACTCAGACCCCAAGCCCAAAACTTAAAACCCAAGCCCAAAACTCAGACACCAAGCCCAAAACTAAAAACCCAAGCCCAAAACTCAGACCCCAAACCCAAAAACTCAGACCCAAGCCCAAACCTCAGACCCCAAGCCCAAAACTCAGACCCCAAGCCCAAACCTCAGACCCCAAGCCCAAACCTCAGACCCCAAGCCAAAACCTCAGACCCCAAGCCCAAAACTCGGACCCCAAGCCCAAACCTCAGACCCCAAGTCCAATACTAAAAACCCAAGCCCAAAACTCAGACCCCAAGCCCAAAACTCAGACCCCAAGCCCAAAACTTAAAACCCAAGCCCAAAACTCAGACCCCAAGCCCAAAACTCAGACCCCAAACCCAAAACTCAGACCCCAACCCCAAAACTCGGACCCGAAGCCCAAACCTCAGACCCCAAGCCCAAAACTAAAAACCCAAGCCCACAACTTAAAACCCAAGCCCACAACTCAGATCCCAGGCCCAAAACTCAGACCCCAAGCCCAAAACTTAAAACCCAAGCCCAAAACTCAGATCCCAAGACCAAAACTTAAATCCTAAGGCAAACTTAAAACCCAAGCCCAAAACTCAGATCCCAAGACCAAAACTTAAATCCTAAGGCAAACTTAAAACCCAAGCCCAAAACTCAGACCCCAAGCCCAAAACTTAGAACAAAACCCAAGCCCAAAACTCAGACCCCAAGCCCAAAACTCAGACCCCAAACCCAAAACTCAGACCCCAAGCCCAAAACTCAAACCCCAAGCCCAAAACTCGGACCCAAAACCCAAAACTTAAAACCCAAGCCTAAAACACAGATCCCAAAACCAAAACTTAAATCCTAAGGCAAACTTAAAACCCAAGCCCAAAAATCAGACACCAAGCCCAAAACTAAAAACCCAAGCCCAAAACTCAGACCCCAAACCCAAAAACTCAGACCCCAAGCCCAAAACTCGGACCCCAAGCCCAAACCTCAGACCCCAAGCCCAAAACTAAAAACCCAAGCCCAAAACTTAAAACCCAAGCCCAAAACTTAAAACCCAAGCCCAAACCTCAGACCCCAAGACAAAAACTCAGACCCCAAAACCCAAAACTTAAAACCCAAGCCCAAAACTCATACCCCAAGCCCAAAACTAAAAACCCAAGCCCAAAACTTAAAGGAAAAGCCCAAAACTCAGACCCCAAGCCCACAACTCAGATCCCAAGCCCAAAACTCAGACCCCAAGCCCAAAACTCAAACCCCATGCCCAAAACTCAAACCCCAAGCCCAAAACTCAAACCCCAAGCCCAAAACTCAGACCCCAAGCCCAAAACTCAGACCCCAAGCCCAAAACTCAAACCCCAAGCCCAAAACTCAAACCCCAAGCCCACAACTAAGACCCTAAGCCCAAAACTCAGACCCCAAGCCCACAACTCAGATCCCAAGCCCAAAACGCAGATCCCAAGCCCAAAACTCAGACCCCAAGCTCAAAACTAAAAATCCCAAGCCCAAAACTCGGAACCCAAGCCCAAAACTTAAAACCCAAACCCAAAACTTAAAACCCAAGCCCAAAATTCAGACCCCAAACCCAAACCTCAGACCCCAAAACCAAAACTCAGACCCCAAGCCCAAAACTTAAAACCCAAGCCCAAAACTCAGACACCAAGCCCAAAACTAAAAACCCAAGCCCAAAACTCAGACCCCAAACCCAAAAACTCAGACCCAAGCCCAAACCTCAGACCCCAAGCCCAAAACTCAGACCCCAAGCCCAAACCTCAGACCCCAAGCCCAAAACTCAGACCCCAAGCCCAAAACTCAGACCCCAAGCCCAAAACTTAAAACCCAAGCCCAAAACTCAGACCCCAAGCCCAAAACTCAGACCCCAAGCCCAAAACTCAGACCCCAAGCCCAAAACTCAGACCCCAAGCCCAAAACTCAGACCCCAAGCCCAAAACTCAGACCCCAAGCCCAAAACTCAGACCCCAAACCCAAAACTCAGACCCCAAGCCCAAAACTCAAACCCCAAGCCCAAAACTCGGACCCAAAACCCAAAACTTAAAACGCAAGCCGAAAACTCAGATCCCAAGTCCAAAATAAAATCCTAAGGCAAACTTAAAACCCAAGCCCAAAACTCAGACCCCAAGCCCAAAACTCAGACCCCAAGCCCAAAACTCAGACCCCAAGCCCAAAACTCAAACCCCAAGCCCAAAACTCAGACCCTAAGCCCAAAACTCAGACCCCAAGCCCACAACTCAGAGCCCAAGCCCAAAACGCAGACCCCAAGCTTAAAACTCCGACCCCAAGCTCAAAACTAAAAACCCCACGCCCAAAACTCAGAACCCAAGCCCAAAACTCAGAACCCAAACCCAAAACTCAGACCCCAAAACCAAAACTCAGACCCCAAGCCCAAAACTTAAAACCCAAGCCCAAAACTCAGACACCAAGCCCAAAACTAAAAACCCAAGCCCCAAAACTCAGACCCCAAGCCCAAAAACTCAGACCCCAAGCCCAACAATCAGACCCCAAGCCCAAAACTCAGACCCCAAGCCCAAAACTCAGACCCCAAGCCCAAAACACAGACCCCAACCCAAAACTCAGACCTCAAGCCCACAACTCAGACCCCAAGCCCACAACTCAGCCCCCAAGCCCAAAACTCAGCCCCCAAGCCCAAACCTCAGACCCCAAGCCCAAACCTCAGACCCCAAGCCAAAACCTCAGACCCCAAGCCAAAACCTCAGACCCCAAGCCCAAAACTCGGACCCCAAGCCCAAACCTCAGACCCCAAGTCCAATACTAAAAACCCAAGCCCAAAACTCAGACCCCAAGCCCAAAACTAAAAACCCAAGCCCAAAACTCAGACCCCAAGCCCAAAACTCGGACACCAAGCCCACACCTCAGACCCCAAGCCCAAAAGTAAAAACCCAAGCCCAAAACTCAGATCCCAAGACCAAAACTCAAACCCCAAGCCCAAAACTCAAACCCCAAGCCCAAAACTCAAACCCCAAGCCCAAAACTCAGACCCCAAGCCCAAAACTCAGACCCCAAGCCCAAAACTCAGACCCCAAGCCCAAAACTCAGACCCCAAGCCCAAAACTCAAACCCCAAGCCCAAAAGTCAAACCCCAAGCCCAAAACTCAAACCCCAAGCCCACAACTAAGACCCTAAGCCCAAAACTCACACCCCAAGCCCACAACTCAGATCCCAAGCCCAAAACGCAGACCCCAAGCCCAAAACTCAGACCCCAAGCTCAAAACTAAAAATCCCAAGCCCAAAACTCGGAACCCAAGCCCAAAACTTAAAACCCAAACCCAAAACTTAAAACCCAAGCCCAAAATTCAGACCCCAAACCCAAACCTCAGACCCCAAAACCAAAACTCAGACCCCAAGCCCAAAACTTAAAACCCAAGCCCAAAACTCAGACACCAAGCCCAAAACTAAAAACCCAAGCCCAAAACTCAAACCCCAAACCCAAAAACTCAGACCCAAGCCCAAACCTCAGACCCCAAGCCCAAAACTCAGACCCCAAGCCCAAACCTCAGACCCCAAGCCCAAACCTCAGACCCCAAGCCAAAACCTCAGACCCCAAGCCCAAAACTCGGACCCCAAGCCCAAACCTCAGACCCCAAGTCCAATACTAAAAACCCAAGCCCAAAACTCAGACCCCAAGCCCAAAACTCAGACCCCAAGCCCAAAACTTAAAACCCAAGCCCAAAACTCAGACCCCAAGCCCAAAACTCAGACCCCAAACCCAAAACTCAGACCCCAACCCCAAAACTCGGACCCGAAGCCCAAACCTCAGACCCCAAGCCCAAAACTAAAAACCCAAGCCCACAACTTAAAACCCAAGCCCACAACTCAGATCCCAGGCCCAAAACTCAGACCCCAAGCCCAAAACTTAAAACCCAAGCCCAAAACTCAGATCCCAAGACCAAAACTTAAATCCTAAGGCAAACTTAAAACCCAAGCCCAAAACTCAGATCCCAAGACCAAAACTTAAATCCTAAGGCAAACTTAAAACCCAAGCCCAAAACTCAGACCCCAAGCCCAAAACTTAAAACAAAACCCAAGCCCAAAACTCAGACCCCAAGCAGAAAACTCAGACCCCAAGCCCAAAACTCAGACCCCAAACCCAAAACTCAGACCCCAAGCCCAAAACTCAAACCCCAAGCCCAAAACTCGGACCCAAAACCCAAAACTTAAAACCCAAGCCTAAAACACAGATCCCAAAACCAAAACTTAAATCCTAAGGCAAACTTAAAACCCAAGCCCAAAAATCAGACACCAAGCCCAAAACTAAAAACCCAAGCCCAAAACTCAGACCCCAAACCCAAAAACTCAGACCCCAAGCCCAAAACTCGGACCCCAAGCCCAAACCTCAGACCCCAAGCCCAAAACTAAAAACCCAAGCCCAAAACTTAAAACCCAAGCCCAAAACTTAAAACCCAAGCCCAAACCTCAGACCCCAAGACAAAAACTCAGACCCCAAAACCCAAAACTTAAATCCCAAGCCCAAAACTCATACCCCAAGCCCAAAACTAAAAACCCAAGCCCAAAACTTAAAGGAAAAGCCCAAAACTCAGACCCCAAGCCCACAACTCAGATCCCAAGCCCAAAACTCAGACCCCAAGCCCAAAACTCAAACCCCAAGCCCAAAACTCAAACCCCAAGCCCAAAACTCAAACCCCAAGCCCAAAACTCAGACCCCAAGCCCAAAACTCAGACCCCAAGCCCAAAACTCAAACCCCAAGCCCAAAACTCAAACCCCAAGCCCACAACTAAGACCCTAAGCCCAAAACTCAGACCCCAAGCCCACAACTCAGATCCCAAGCCCAAAACGCAGATCCCAAGCCCAAAACTCAGACCCCAAGCTCAAAACTAAAAATCCCAAGCCCAAAACTCGGAACCCAAGCCCAAAACTTAAAACCCAAACCCAAAACTTAAAACCCAAGCCCAAAATTCAGACCCCAAACCCAAACCTCAGACCCCAAAACCAAAACTCAGACCCCAAGCCCAAAACTTAAAACCCAAGCCCAAAACTCAGACACCAAGCCCAAAACTAAAAACCCAAGCCCAAAACTCAGACCCCAAACCCAAAAACTCAGACCCAAGCCCAAACCTCAGACCCCAAGCCCAAAACTCAGACCCCAAGCCCAAACCTCAGACCCCAAGCCCAAAACTCAGACCCCAAGCCCAAAACTCAGACCCCAAGCCCAAAACTTAAAACCCAAGCCCAAAACTCAGACCCCAAGCCCAAAACTCAGACCCCAAGCCCAAAACTCAGACCCCAAGCCCAAAACTCAGACCCCAAGCCCAAAACTCAGACCCCAAGCCCAAAACTCAGACCCCAAGCCCAAAACTCAGACCCCAAACCCAAAACTCAGACCCCAAGCCCAAAACTCAAACCCCAAGCCCAAAACTCGGACCCAAAACCCAAAACTTAAAACGCAAGCCGAAAACTCAGATCCCAAGTCCAAAATAAAATCCTAAGGCAAACTTAAAACCCAAGCCCAAAACTCAGACCCCAAGCCCAAAACTCAGACCCCAAGCCCAAAACTCAGACCCCAAGCCCAAAACTCAAACCCCAAGCCCAAAACTCAGACCCTAAGCCCAAAACTCAGACCCCAAGCCCACAACTCAGAGCCCAAGCCCAAAACGCAGACCCCAAGCTTAAAACTCCGACCCCAAGCTCAAAACTAAAAACCCCACGCCCAAAACTCAGAACCCAAGCCCAAAACTCAGAACCCAAACCCAAAACTCAGACCCCAAAACCAAAACTCAGACCCCAAGCCCAAAACTTAAAACCCAAGCCCAAAACTCAGACACCAAGCCCAAAACTAAAAACCCAAGCCCCAAAACTCAGACCCCAAGCCCAAAAACTCAGACCCCAAGCCCAACAATCAGACCCCAAGCCCAAAACTAAGACCCCAAGCCCAAAACTCAGACCCCAAGCCCAAAACACAGACCCCAACCCAAAACTCAGACCTCAAGCCCACAACTCAGACCCCAAGCCCACAACTCAGCCCCCAAGCCCAAAACTCAGCCCCCAAGCCCAAACCTCAGACCCCAAGCCCAAACCTCAGACCCCAAGCCAAAACCTCAGACCCCAAGCCAAAACCTCAGACCCCAAGCCCAAAACTCGGACCCCAAGCCCAAACCTCAGACCCCAAGTCCAATACTAAAAACCCAAGCCCAAAACTCAGACCCCAAGCCCAAAACTAAAAACCCAAGCCCAAAACTCAGACCCCAAGCCCAAAACTCGGACACCAAGCCCACACCTCAGACCCCAAGCCCAAAAGTAAAAACCCAAGCCCAAAACTTAAAACCCAAGCCCAAAACTCAGATCCCAAGACCAAAACTTAAATCCTAAGGCAAATTTAAAACCCAAGCCCAAAACTCAGACCCCAAGCCCAAAACTCAGACCCCAAGCCCAAAACTCAGACCCCAAGCCCAAAACTCAGACCCCAAACCCAAAACTCAGACCCAAAGCCCAAACCTCAAACCCCAAGAACAAACCTCAGACCCCAAGCCCAAACCTCAGACCCCAAGCCCAAACCTCAGACCCCAAGCCCAAACCTCAGACCCCAAGCCCAAAACTCAGACCCCAAGCCCAAAACTCAGACCCCAAGCCCAAAACTCAGACCCCAAGCCCAAAACTTTAAACAAAAGCCCAAAAATCAGACCCCAAGCCCAAAACTCAGACCCCAAGCCCAAAACTAAGACCCCAAGCCCAAAACTCAAACCCCAAGCCCAAAACTCGGACCCAAAACCCAAAACTTAAAACTCAAGCCGAAAACTCACATCCCAAGTCCAAAATAAAATCCTAAGGCAAACTTAAAACCCAAGCCCAAAACTCAGACCCCAAGCCCAAAACTCAGACCCCAAGCCCACAACTCAGACCCCAAGCCCAAAACTCAGACCCCAAGCCCAAAACTCAGACCCCAAGCCCAAAACTCAGACCCCAAGCCCAAAACTCAAACCCCAAGCCCAAAACTCAGACCCTAAGCCCAAAACTCAGACCCCAAGCCCAAAACTCAGACCCCAAGCCCAAAACTCAGACCCCAAGCCCAAAACTCAGACCCCAAACCCAAAACTCAGACCCAAAGCCCAAACCTCAAACCCCAAGAACAAACCTCAGACCCCAAGCCCAAACCTCAGACCCCAAGCCCAAACCTCAGACCCCAAGCCCAAACCTCAGACCCCAAGCCCAAAACTCAGACCCCAAGCCCAAAACTCAGACCCCAAGCCCAAAACTCAGACCCCAAGCCCAAAACTTTAAACAAAAGCCCAAAAATCAGACCCCAAGCCCAAAACTCAGACCCCAAGCCCAAAACTAAGACCCCAAGCCCAAAACTCAAACCCCAAGCCCAAAACTCGGACCCAAAACCCAAAACTTAAAACTCAAGCCGAAAACTCACATCCCAAGTCCAAAATAAAATCCTAAGGCAAACTTAAAACCCAAGCCCAAAACTCAGACCCCAAGCCCAAAACTCAGACCCCAAGCCCACAACTCAGACCCCAAGGCCAAAACTCAGACCCCAAGCCCAAAACTCAGACCCCAAGCCCAAAACTCAGACCCCAAGCCCAAAACTCAAACCCCAAGCCCAAAACTCAGACCCTAAGCCCAAAACTCAGACCCCAAGCCCACAACTCAGAGCCCAAGCCCAAAACGCAGACCCCAAGCTTAAAACTCCGACCCCAAGCTCAAAACTAAAAACCCCACGCCCAAAACTCAGAACCCAAGCCCAAAACTTAAAACCCAAACCCAAAACTTAAAACCCAAGCCCAAAATTCAGACCCCAAGCCCAATCCTCAGACCCCAAAACCAAAACTCAGACCCCAAGCCCAAAACTTAAAACCCAAGCCCAAAACTCAGACACCAAGCCCAAAACTAAAAACCTAAGCCCAAAACTCAGACCCCAAGCCCAAAAACTCAGACCCCAAGCCCAAAACTCAGACCCCAAGCCCAAAACTCAGACCCCAAGCCCAAAACTCAGACCCCAAGCCCAAAACTCAGACCCCAAGCCCAAAATTCAGACCTCAAGCCCACAACTCAGATCCCAAGCCCACAACTCAGACCTCAAGCCCAAAACTTAAAACCCAAGCCCAAAACCTAAAACCCAAGCCCAAAACTCAAACCCCAAGCCCAAAACTCAGCCCCCAAGCCCAAAACTCAGACCCCAAGCCCAAAACTCAGACCCCAAGCCCAAAACTCAGCCCCCAAGCCCAAAACTCAGCCCCCAAGCCCAAACCTCAGACCCCAAGCCCAAACCTCAGACCCCAAGCCAAAACCTCAGACCCCAAGCCCAAAACTCGGACCCGAAGCCCAAACCTCAGACCCCAAGTCCTATACTAAAAACCCAAGCCCAAAACTCAGACCCCAAGCCCAAAACTCAGACCCCAAGCCCAAAACTCAAACCCCAAGCCCAAAACTCGGACACCAAGCCCACACCTCAGACCCCAAGCCCAAAAGTAAAAACCCAAGCCCAAAACTTAAAACCCAAGCCCAAAACTCAGATCCCAAGACCAAAACTTAAATCCTAAGGCAAACTTGAAACCCAAGCCCAAAACTCAGACCCCAAGCCCAAAACTAAAAACCCAAGCCCAAAACTTAAAACAAAAGCCCAAAACTCAGACCCCAAGCAGAAAACTCAGACCCCAAGCCCAAAACTCAGACCCCAAGCCCAAAACTCAGACCAAAAGCCCAAACCTCAAACCCCAAGCCCAAACCTCAGACCCCAAGCCCAAACCTAAGACCCCAAGCACAAAACTCAGACCCCAAGCCCAAAACTCAGAACCCAACCCCAAAACTTAAAACCCAAGCCCAAAATTCAGACCCCAAGCCCAAACCTCAGACCCCAAAACCAAAACTCAGACCCCAAGCTCAAAACTAAAAACCCAAGCCCAAAACTCAGAACCCAAGCCCAAAACTCAGAACCCAAACCCAAAACTTAAAACCCAAGCCCAAAATTCAGACCCTAAGCCCAAAACTCAGACCCCAAGCCCACAACTCAGAGCCCAAGCCCAAAACGCAGACCCCAAGCTTAAAACTCCGACCCCAAGCTCAAAACTAAAAACCCCACGCCCAAAACTCAGAAAACCCAAGCCCAAAACTTAAAACCCAAGCCCAAAACTCAGACCCCAAGCCCAAAACTCAGACCCCAAGCCCAAAACTAAGACCCCAAGCCCAAAACTCGGACACAAAGCCCAAAACTCAGACCCCAAGCCTAAAAGTAAAAACCCAAGCCCAAAACTTAAAACCCAAGCCCAAAACTCAGATCCCAAGACCAAAACTTAAATCCTAAGGCAAACTTAAATCCCAAGCCCAAAACTCAGACCCCAAGCCCAAAACTCAGACCCCAAACCCAAAACTCAGACCCAAAGCCCAAACCTCAAACCCCAAGCCCAAACCTC
The DNA here is from genome assembly GCF_963264785.1 of Psittacula echo. Taxonomy (NCBI): domain Eukaryota; kingdom Metazoa; phylum Chordata; class Aves; order Psittaciformes; family Psittacidae; genus Psittacula; species Psittacula echo. The sequence continues at coordinate 128,210,223 of NC_137736.1, read as the reverse complement.
AGACCCCAAGCCCAAAACTCAGACCCCAAGCCCAAAACTCAGCCCCCAAGCCCAAAACTCAGCCCCCAAGCCCAAAACTCAGACCCCAAGCCCAAAACTCAGACCCCAAGCCCAAAACTTAAAACAAAAGCCCAAAAATCAGACCCCAAGCAGAAAACTCAGACCCCAAGCCCAAAACTCAGACCCCAAGCCCAAAACTCAGACCCCAAGCCCAAAACTCAAACCCCAAGCCCAAAACTCGGACCCAAAACCCAAAACTTAAAACTCAACCCTAAAACTCAGATCTCAAGTCCAAAATAAAATTCTAAGGCAAACTTAAAACCCAAGCCCAAAACTCAGACCCCAAGCCCAAAACTCAGACCCCAAGCCCAAAACTCAGACCCCAAGCCCAAAATTTAAAACCCAAGCCCAAAACTCAGACCCCAAGCCCAAAACATAAAACAAAAGCCCAAAAATCAGACCCCAAGCAGAAAACTCAGACCCCAAGCCCAAAACTCAGACCCCAAGCCCAAAACTCAGACCCCAAGCCCAAAACTCAAACCCCAAGCCCAAAACTCGGACCCAAAACCCAAAACTTAAAACTCAAGCCGAAAACTCAGATCCCAAGTCCAAAATAAAATCCTAAGGCAAACTTAAAACCCAAGCCCAAAACTCAGACCCCAAGCCCAAAACTCAGACCCCAAGCCCAAAACTCAGACCCCAAGGCCAAAACTCAGACCCCAAGCCCAAAACTCAGACCCCAAGACCAAAACTCAAACCCCAAGCCCAAAACTCAAACCCCAAGCCCAAAACTCAGACCCTAAGCCCAAAACTCAGACCCCAAGCCCAAAACTCAGACCCCAAGCCCAAAACGCAGACCCCAAGCTTAAAACTCCGACCCCAAGCTCAAAACTAAAAACCCCACGCCCAAAACTCAGAAAACCCAAGCCCAAAACTTAAAACCCAAACCCAAAACTAAAAACCCAAGCCCAAAACTTAAAACAAAAGCCCAAAAATCAGACCCCAAGCAGAAAACTCAGACCCCAAGCCCAAAACTCAGACCCCAAACCCAAAACTCAGACCCCAAGCCCAAAACTCAAACCCCAAGCAAAAAACTCGGACCCAAAACCCAAAACTTAAAACTCAAGCCCAAAACTCAAACCCCAAGCCCAAAACTCAGACCCCAAGCCCAAAACTCAGACCCCAAGCCCAAAACTCAGACCCCAAGCCCAAAACTCAGACCCCAAGCCCAAAACTCAGACCCCAAGCCCAAAACTCAAACCCCAAGCCCAAAACTCAAACCCCAAGCCCAAAACTCAAACCCCAAGCCCAAAACTCAGACCCTAAGCCCAAAACTCAGACCCCAAGCCCACAACTCAGAGCCCAAGCCCAAAACGCAGACCCCAAGCTTAAAACTCCGACCCCAAGCTCAAAACTAAAAACCCCACGCCCAAAACTCAGAAAACCCAAGCCCAAAACTTAAAACCCAAACCCAAAACTTAAAACCCAAGCCCAAAATTCAGACCTCAAGCCCAAAACTCAGACCCCAAAACCAAAACTCAGACCCCAAGCCCAAAACTTAAAACCCAAGCCCAAAACTCAGACACCAAGCCCAAAACTAAAAACCCAAGCCCAAAACTCAGACCCCAAGCCCAAAAACTCAGACCCCAAGCCCAACAATCAGACCCCAAGCCCAACAATCAGACCCCAAGCCCAAAACTCAGACCCCAAGCCCAAAATTCAGACCTCAAGCCCACAACTCAGATCCCAAGCCCACAACTCAGACCTCAAGCCCAAAACTTAAAACCCAAGCTCAAAATTTAAAACCCAAGACCAACACTCAAACCCCAAGCCCAAAACTCAGCCTCCAAGCCCAAAACTCAGACCCCAAGCCCAAAACTCAGACCCCAAGCCCAAAACTAAAAACCCAAGCCCAAAACTCAGACCCCAAGCCCAAAACTCAGACCCCAAGCCCAAACCTCAGACCCCAAGCCCAAACCTCAGACCCCAAGCCAAAACCTCAGACCCCAAGCCCAAAACTCGGACCCGAAGCCCAAACCTCAGACCCCAAGTCCTATACTAAAAACCCAAGCCCAAAACTCAGACCCCAAGCCCAAAACTCAGACCCCAAGCCCAAAACTCAGACCCCAAGCCCAAAACTCAGACCCCAAGCCCACACCTCAGACCCCAAGCCCAAAAGTAAAAACCCAAGCCCAAAACTTAAAACCCAAGCCCAAAACTCAGATCCCAAGACCAAAACTTAAATCCTAAGGTAAACTTAAAACCCAAGCCCAAAACTCAGACCCCAAGCCCAAAACTAAAAACCCAAGCCCAAAACTTAAAACAAAAGCCCAAAACTCAGACCCCAAGCAGAAAACTCAGACCCGAAGCCCAAAACTCAGACCCCAAACCCAAAACTCAGACCGAAAGCCCAAACCTCAAACCCCAAGCCCAAACCTCAGACCCCAAGCCCAAACCTCAGACCCCAAGCCCAAAACTCAGACCCCAAGCCCAAAACTAAAAACCCCAAGCCCAAAACTAAAAACCAAGCCCAAAACTCAGACCCCAAGCCCAAAACTAAAAACCCAAGCCCAAAACTCAGACCCCAAGCCCAAAACTCAGACCCCTAGCCCAAAACTCAGACCCCTAGCCCAAAACTCAGACCCCTAGCCCAAAACTCAGACCCCTAGCCCAAAACTCAAACCCGAAGCCCAAAACTTAAAACCCAAGCCCAAAACTCAGATCCCAAGCCCAAAACTCAGACCCCAAGCCCGAAACTCCGACCCCAAGCCCAAAACTCAGACCTCAAGCCCACAACTCAGACCTCAAGCCCAAAACTCAGACCTCAAGCCCAAAACTTAAAACCCAAGCTCAAAATTGAAAACCCAAGACCAACACTCATACCCCAAGCCCAAAACTCAGATCCCAAGCCCAAAACTCAGCCCCCAAGCCCAAAACTCAGACCCCAAGCCCAAACCTCAGACCCCAAGCCAAAACCTCAGACCCCAAGCCAAAACCTCAGACCCCAAGCCAAAACCTCAGACCCCAAGCCCAAAACTCGGACCCCAAGCCCAAACCTCAGACCCCAAGTCCAAAACTAAAAACCCAAGCCCAAAACTCAGACCCCAAGCCCAAAACTCAGACCCCAAGCCCAAAACTCAGACCCCAAGCCCAAAACTCAAACCCCAAGCCCAAAACTCAGACCCCAAGCCCAAAACTCGGACACCAAGCCCACACCTCAGACCCCAAGCCCAACAATCAGACCCCAAGCCCAAAACTCAGACCCCAAGCCCAAAACTCAGACCCCAAGCCCACAACTCAGACCCCAAGCCAAAACGCAGACCCCAAGCTTAAAACTCCGACCCCAAGCTCAAAACTAAAAACCCCATGCCCAAAACTCAGAACCCAAGCCCAAAACTCAGACCCCAAGCCCAAAACTTAAAACAAAAGCCCAAAAATCAGACCCCAAGCAGAAAACTCAGACCCCAAGCCCAAAACTCAGACCCCAAGCCCAAAACTCAGACCCCAAGCCCAAAACTCAAACCCCAAGCCCAAAACTCAGACCCAAAACCCAAAACTTAAAACTCAAGCCGAAAACTCAGATCCCAAGTCCAAAATAAAATCCTAAGGCAAACTTAAAACCCAAGCCCAAAACTCAGACCCCAAGCCCAAAACTCAGACCCCAAGCCCAAAACTCAGACCCCAAGGCCAAAACTCAGACCCCAAGGCCAAAACTCAGACCCCAAGCCCAAAACTCAAACCCCAAGCCCAAAACTCAAACCCCAAGCCCAAAACTCAGACCCTAAGCCCAAAACTCAGACCCCAAGCCCAAAACTCAGACCCCAAGCCCAAAACGCAGACCCCAAGCTTAAAACTCCGACCCCAAGCTCAAAACTAAAAACCCCACGCCCAAAACTCAGAACCCAAGACCAAAACTTAAAACCCAAACCCAAAACTCAGACCCCAAGCCCAAACCTCAGACCCCAAGTCCAATACTAAAAACCCAAGCCCAAAACTCAGACCCCAAGCCCAAAACTCAGACCCCAAGCCCAAAACTCAGACCCCAAGTTCAATACTAAAAACCCAAGCCCAAAACTCAGACCCCAAGCCCAAAACTCAGACCCCAAGCCCAAAACTCAGACCCCAAGCCCAAAACTCGGACACCAAGCCCACACCTCAGACCCCAAGCCCAAAAGTAAAAACCCAAGCCCAAAAGTTAAAACCCAAGCCCAAAACTCAGATCCCAAGACCAAAACTTAAATCCTAAGGCAAACTTAAAACCCAAGCCCAAAACTCAGACCCCAAGCCCCAAACTAAAAACCCAAGCCCAAAACTTAAAACAAAAGCCCAAAACTCAGACCCCAAGCAGAAAACTCAGACCCCAAGCCCAAAACTCAGACCCCAAACCCAAAACTCAGACCCAAAGCCAAAACCTCAAACCCCAAGCCCAAACCTCAGACCCCAAGCCCAAAACTCGGACCCCAAGCCCAAAACTCAGACCCCAAGCCCAAAACTCAGACCCCAAGCCCAACAATCAGACTCCAAGCCCAAAACTAAAAACCCCAAGCCCAAAACTCAGACCCCAAGCCCAAAACTCAGACCCCAAGCCCAAAACTCAGACCCCAAGCCCAAAACTCAAACCCCAAGCCCACAACTCAGATCCCAAGCCCAAAACTCAAACCCCAAGCCCAAAACTCAGACCCTAAGCCCAAAACTCAGACCCCAAACCCAAAAACTCAGAGCCCAAGCCCAAAACGCAGACCCCAAGCTTAAAACTCCGACCCCAAGCTCAAAACTAAAAACCCTACGCCCAAAACTCAGAACCCAAGCCCAAAACTTAAAACCCAAACCCAAAACTTAAAACCCAAGCCCAAAATTCAGACCCCAACACCAAACCTCAGACCCCAAGCCCAAACCTCAGACCCCAAGCCCAAAACTTAAAACAAAAGCCCAAAACTCAGACACCAAGCCCAAAACTAAAAACCCAAGCCCAAAACTCAGACCCCAAGCCCAACAATCAGACCCCAAGCCCAACAATCAGACCCCAAGCCCAAAACTCAGACCCCAAGCCCAAAACTCAGACCCCAAGCCCAAAACTCAGACCCCAAGCCCAAAACTCAGACCCCAAGCCCAAAACTCAGACCCCAAGCCCAAAACTCAGACCTCAAGCCCACAACTCAGACCTCAAGCCCAAAACTCAGACCTCAAGCCCAAAACTTAAAACCCAAGCTCAAAATTTAAAACCCAAGACCAACACTCATACCCCAAGCCCAAAACTCAGATCCCAAGCCCAAAACTCAGCCCCCAAGCCCAAAACTCAGACCCCAAGCCCAAAACTCAGACCCCAAGCCCAAACCTCAGACCCCAAGCCAAAACCTCAGACCCCAAGCCAAAACCTCAGACCCCAAGCCAAAACCTCAGACCCCAAGCCGAAAACTCGGACCCCAAGCCCAAACCTCAGACCCCAAGTCCAAAACTAAAAACCCAAGCCCAAAACTCAGACCCCAAGCCCAAAACTCAGACCCCAAGCCCAAAACTCAGACCCCAAGCCCAAAACTCAAACCCCAAGCCCAAAACTCAGACCCCAAGCCCAAAACTCGGACACCAAGCCCACACCTCAGACCCCAAGCCCAAAAGTAAAAACCCAAGCCCAAAACTTAAAACCCAAGCCCAAAACTCAGATCCCAAGACCAAAACTTAAATCCTAAGGCAAACTTAAAACCCAAGCCCAAAACTCAGACCCCAAGCCCAAAACTAAAAACCCAAGCCCAAAACTTAAAACAAAAGCCCAAAACTCAGACCCCAAGCCCAAAACTCAGACCCCAAACCCAAAACTCAGACCCAAAGCCCAAACCTCAAACCCCAAGCCCAAACCTCAGACCCCAAGCCCAAACCTCAGACCCCAAGCCCAAACCTCAGACCCCAAGCCCAAACCTCAGACCCCAAGCCCAAAACTCAGACCCCAAGCCCAAAACTCAGACCCCAAGCCCAAAACTAAAAACCCAAGCCCAAAACTTAAAACAAAAGCCCAAAAATCAGACCCCAAGCAGAAAACTCAGACCCCAAGCCCAAAACTCAGACCCCAAACCCAAAACTCAGACCCCAAGCCCAAAACTCAAACCCCAAGCAAAAAACTCGGACCCAAAACCCAAAACTTAAAACTCAAGCCCAAAACTCAAACCCCAAGCCCAAAACTTAGACCCCAAGCCCAAAACTCAGACCCCAAGCCCAAAACTCAGACCCCAAGCCCAAAACTCAGACCCCAAGCCCAAAACTCAGACCCCAAGCCCAAAACTCAAACCCCAAGCCCAAAACTCAAACCCCAAGCCCAAAACTCAAACCCCAAGCCCAAAACTCAGACCCTAAGCCCAAAACTCAGACCCCAAGCCCACAACTCAGAGCCCAAGCCCAAAACGCAGACCCCAAGCTTAAAACTCCGACCCCAAGCTCAAAACTAAAAACTCCACGCCCAAAACTCAGAAAACCCAAGCCCAAAACTTAAAACCCAAACCCAAAACTTAAAACCCAAGCCCAAAATTCAGACCTCAAGCCCAAAACTCAGACCCCAAAACCAAAACTCAGACCCCAAGCCCAAAACTTAAAACCCAAGCCCAAAACTCAGACACCAAGCCCAAAACTAAAAACACAAGCCCAAAACTCAGACCCCAAGCCCAAAAACTCAGACCCCAAGCCCAACAATCAGACCCCAAGCCCAAAACTCAGACCCCAAGCCCAAAACTCAGACCCCAAGCCCAAAATTCAGACCTCAAGCCCACAACTCAGATCCCAAGCCCACAACTCAGACCTCAAGCCCAAAACTTAAAACCCAAGCTCAAAATTTAAAACCCAAAACCAACACTCAAACCCCAAGCCCAAAACTCAGCCTCCAAGCCCAAAACTCAGACCCCAAGCCCAAAACTCAGACCCCAAGCCCAAAACTAAAAACCCAAGCCCAAAACTCAGACCCCAAGCCCAAAACTCAGACCCCAAGCCCAAACCTCAGACCCCAAGCCCAAACCTCAGACCCCAAGCCAAAACCTCAGACCCCAAGCCCAAAACTCGGACCCGAAGCCCAAACCTCAGACCCCAAGTCCTATACTAAAAACCCAAGCCCAAAACTCAGACCCCAAGCCCAAAACTCAGACCCCAAGCCCAAAACTCAGACCCCAAGCCCAAAACTCAGACCCCAAGCCCAAAACTCAGACCCCAAGCCCACACCTCAGACCCCAAGCCCAAAAGTAAAAACCCAAGCCCAAAACTTAAAACCCAAGCCCAAAACTCAGATCCCAAGACCAAAACTTAAATCCTAAGGTAAACTTAAAACCCAAGCCCAAAACTCAGACCCCAAGCCCAAAACTAAAAACCCAAGCCCAAAACTTAAAACAAAAGCCCAAAACTCAGACCCCAAGCAGAAAACTCAGACCCGAAGCCCAAAACTCAGACCCCAAACCCAAAACTCAGACCGAAAGCCCAAACCTCAAACCCCAAGCCCAAACCTCAGACCCCAAGCCCAAACCTCAGACCCCAAGCCCAAAACTCAGACCCCAAGCCCAAAACTAAAAACCCCAAGCCCAAAACTAAAAACCAAGCCCAAAACTCAGACCCCAAGCCCAAAACTAAAAACCCAAGCCCAAAACTCAGACCCCAAGCCCAAAACTCAGACCCCTAGCCCAAAACTCAGACCCCTAGCCCAAAACTCAGACCCCTAGCCCAAAACTCAGACCCCTAGCCCAAAACTCAAACCCGAAGCCCAAAACTTAAAACCCAAGCCCAAAACTCAGATCCCAAGCCCAAAACTCAGACCCCAAGCCCGAAACTCGGACCCAAAACCCATAACTTAAAACCCAAGCCCAAAACTCAGATCCCAAGACCAAAACTTAAATCCCAAGGCAAACTTAAAACCCAAGGCCAAAACTCAGACCCCAAGCCCAAAATTAAAAACCCAAGCCCAAAACTTAAAACAAAAGCCCAAAACTCAGACCCCAAGCCCAAAACTCAGACCCCAAGCCCAAATTTAAAACCCAAGCCCAAAACTCAGACCCCAAGCCCAAAACTCAGACCCCAAGCCCAAAACTCAGACCCCAAGCCCAAAACTCAGATCCTAAGCCCAAAACTCAGATCCCAAGCCCACAACTCAGATCCCAAGCCCAAAACGCAGACCCCAAGCTTAAAACTCCGACCCCAAGCTCAAAACTAAAAACCCCAAGCCCAAAACTCAGACCCCAAGCCCAAATCTTAAAACCCAAACCCAAAACTTAAAACCCAAACCCAAAATTTAAAACCCAAGCCCAAAACTCAGACCCCAAGCCCAAAACTCAGACCCCAAGCCCAAATTTAAAACCCAAGCCCAAAACTCAGACCCCAAGCCCAAAATTCAGACCCCAAGCCCAAAACTCAGACCCCAAGCCCAAAACTCAGATCCTAAGCCCAAAACTCAGATCCCAAGCCCACAACTCAGATCCCAAGCCCAAAACGCAGACCCCAAGCTTAAAACTCCGACCCCAAGCTCAAAACTAAAAACCCCAAGCCCAAAACTCAGACCCCAAGCCCAAATCTTAAAACCCAAACCCAAAACTTAAAACCCAAACCCAAAACTTAAAACCCAAGCCCAAAACTCAGACCCCAAGCCCAAAACTCAGACCCCAAGCCCAAAACTCAGACCCCAAGGCCAAAACTAAGAACCCAAGGCCAAAACTCAGACCCCAAGCCCAAAACTCAGCCCCTAAGCCCAAAACTCAGCCCCCAAGCCCAAAACTCAGCCCCCAAGACAAAAACTCAGCCCCCAAGCCCACAACTCAGACCCCAAGCCCAAATTTAAAACCCAAGCCCAAAACTTAAAACCCAAGCCGAAAACTCAGACCCGAAGCCCAAAACTTAAAACAAAAGCCCAAAACTCAGACCCCAAGCCCAAAACTCAGACCCCAAGCCCAAATTTAAAACCCAAGCCCAAAACTCAGACCCCAAGTCCAATACTAAAAACCCAAGCCCAAAACTCAGACCCCAAGCCCAAAACTCAGACCCCAAGGCCAAAACTCAGACCCCAAGGCCAAAACTAAGAACCCAAGCCCAAAACTCAGACCCCAAGCCCAAAACTAAGACCCCAAGCCAAAAACTCAGACCCCAAGCCCAAAACTCAGACCCCAAGCCCAAAACTAAAAACCCAAGCCCAAAACTTAAAACCCAAGCCCAAAACTCCGATCCCAGGCCCAAAACTCAGACCCCAAGCCCAAAACTCGGACCCAAAACCCAAAACATAAAACCCAAGCCCAAAACTCCGATCCCAGGTCCAAAACTTAAATCCTAAGGCAAACTTAAAACCCAAGCCCAAAACTCAGACCCCAAGACCAAAACTAAAAACCCAAGCCCAAAACTTAAAACAAAAGCCCAAAACTCAGACCCCAAGCAGAAAACTCAGACCCCAAGCAGAAAACTCAGACCCCAAACGCAAAACTCAGACCCCAAGCCCAAAACTCAGACCCCAAGCCCAAAACTCAGACCCCAAGCCCAAAACTCAGACCCCAAGCCCAAAACTAAAAACCCCAAGCCCAAAACTAAAAACCCAAGCCCAAAACTCAGACCCCAAGCCCAAAACTCAAACCCCAAGCCCAAAACTAAAAACCCAAGCCCAAAACTCAGACCCCAAGCCCAAATCTTAAAACCCAAACCCAAAACTTAAAACCCAAGCCCAAAACTCAGACCCCAAGCACAAAACTCAGACCCCAAGCCCAAAACTCAGACCCCAAGCCCAAAACTCAGACCCCAAGCCCAAAACTCAAACCCCAAGCCCAAAACTCAGACCCCAAGCCCAAAACTCAGACCTCAAGCCCAAAACTCAGACCCCAAGCCCAAAACTCAGCCCCTTAGCCCAAAACTCAGCCCCCAAGCCCAAAACTCAGCCCCCAAGACAAAAACTCAGCCCCCAAGACAAAAACTCAGACCCCAAGACAAAAACTCAGACCCCAAGCCCAAATTTAAAACCCAAGCCCAAAACTTAAAACCCAAGCCGAAAACTCAGACCCGAAGCCCAAAACTTAAAACAAAAGCCCAAAACTCAGACCCCAAGCCCAAAACTCAGACCCCAAGCCCAAATTTAAAACCCAAGCCCAAAACTCAGACCCCAAGTCCAATACTAAAAACCCAAGCCCAAAACTCAGACCCCAAGCCCAAAACTCAGACCCCAAGCCCAAAACTCAGACCCCAAGGCCAAAACTCAGACCCCAAGGCCAAAACTAAGAACCCAAGGCCAAAACTCAGACCCCAAGCCCAAAACTCAGACCCCAAGCCCAAAACTAAAAACCCAAGCCCAAAACTTAAAACCCAAGCCCAAAACTCCGATCCCAGGCCCAAAACTCAGACCCCAAGCCCGAAACTCGGACCCAAAACCCAAAACTTAAAACCCAAGCCCAAAACTCAGATCCCAAGACCAAAACTTAAATCCTAAGGCAAACTTAAAACCCAAGCCCAAAACTCAGACCCCAAGCCCAAAACTAAAAACCCAAGCCCAAAACTTAAAACAAAAGCCCAAACCTCAGACCTCAAGCCCAAACCTCAGACCCCAAGCCCAAAACTCAGACCCCAAGCAGAAAACTCAGACCCCAAACCCAAAACTAAGACCCCTAGCCCAAAACTCGGACCCCAAGCCCAAAACTCAGACCCCAAGCCCAAAACTCAGACCCCAAGCCCAAAACTCAGACCCCAAGCCCAAAACTCAGACCCCAAGCCCAAAACTCAGACCCCAAGCCCAAAACTCAGACCCCAAGCCCAAAACTAAAAACCCCAAGCCCAAAACTAAAAACCCAAGCCCAAAACTCAGACCCCAAGCCCAAAACTCAAACCCCAAGCCCAAAACTAAAAACCCAAGCCCAAAACTCAAACCCCAAGCCCAAATTTAAAACCCAAGCCCAAAACTCAGACCCCTAGCCCAAAACTCAGACCCCAAGCCCAAAACTCAGACCCCAAGCCCAAAACTCAGACCCCAAACCCAAAACTCAGACCCCAAACCCAAAACTCAGACCCCAAGCCCAAAACTCAGACCCCAAGCCCAAAACTCAGACCCCAAGCCCAAAACTAAAAACCCCAACCCAAAACAAAAACCCCAGTCCAAAACTCAGACCCCAAGCCCAAAACTCAAACCCCAAGCCCAAAAATAAAAACCCAAGCCAAAACTCAGACCCCAAGCCCAAAACTCAGACCCCAAGCCCAAAACTCAGACCCCAAGCCCAAAACTCAGACCCCAAGCCCAAAACTAAAAACCCCAAGCCCAAAACTAAAAACCCAAGCCCAAAACTCAGACCCCAAGCCCAAAACTCAAACCCCAAGCCCAAAACTAAAAACCCAAGCCCAAAACTCAAACCCCAAGCCCAAATTTAAAACCCAAGCCCAAAACTCAGACCCCAAGCCCAAAACTCAGACCCCAAACCCAAAACTCAGACCCCAAACCCAAAACTCAGACCCCAAGCCCAAAACTCAGACCCCAAGCCCAAAACTCAGACCCCAAGCCCAAAACTAAAAACCCCAACCCAAAACAAAAACCCCAGCCCAAAACTCAGACCCCAAGCCCAAAACTCAAACCCCAAGCCCAAAACTCAGACCCCTAGCCCAAAACTCAGACCCCTAGCCCAAAACTCAGACCCCTAGCCCAAAACTCAGACCCCTAGCCCAAAACTCAAACCCAAGCCCAAAACTTAAAACCCAAGCCCAAAACTCAGATCCCAAGCCCAAAACTCAGACCCCAAGCCCAAAACTAAAAACCCCAAGCCCAAAACTAAAAACCCAAGCCCAAAACTCAGACTCCAAGCCCAAAACTCAAACCCCAAGCCCAAAACTAAAAACCCAAGCCCAAAACTCAGACCCCAAGCCCAAATTTAAAACCCAAGCCCAAAACTCAGACCCCAAGCCCAAAACTCAGACCCCAAGCCCAAAACTCAGACCCCAAGCCCAAAACTCAGACCCCAAGCCCAAAACTCAGACCCCAAGCCCAAAACTCAGACCCCAAGCCCAAAACTCAGACCCCAAGCCCAAAACTCAGACCCCAAGCCCAAAACTAAAAACCCCAACCCAAAACAAAAACCCCAGCCCAAAACTCAGACCCCAAGCCCAAAACTCAAACCCCAAGCCCAAAAATAAAAACCCAAGCCCAAAACTCAGACCCCAAGCCCAAAACTCAGACCCCAAGCCCAAAACTCAGACCCCAAGCCCAAAACTCAGACCCCAAGCCCAAAACTAAAAACCCCAAGCCCAAAACTAAAAACCAAGCCCAAAACTCAGACCCCAAGCCCAAAACTAAAAACCCAAGCCCAAAACTTAAAACAAAAGCCCAAAACTCAGACCCCTAGCCCAAAACTCAGACCCCTAGCCCAAAACTCAGACCCCTAGCCCAAAACTCAGACCCCTAGCCCAAAACTCAAACCCCAAGCCCAAAACTTAAAACCCAAGCCCAAAACTCAGATCCCAAGCCCAAAACTCAGACCCCAAGCCCGAAACTCGGACCCAAAACCCATAACTTAAAACCCAAGCCCAAAACTCAGATCCCAAGACCAAAACTTAAATCCCAAGGCAAACTTAAAACCCAAGGCCAAAACGCAGACCCCAAGCCCAAAACTAAAAACCCAAGCTAAAAACTTAAAACAAAAGCCCAAAACTCAGACCCCAAGCAGAAAACTCAGACCCCAAGCAGAAAACTCAGACCCCAAACCCAAAACTAAGACCCGAAGCCCAAAACTCGGAACCCAAGCCCAAAACTCAGACCCCAAGCCCAAAACTCAGACCCCAAGCCCAAAACTCAGACCCCAAGCCCAAAACTAAAAACCCCAAGCCCAAAACTAAAAACCCAAGCCCAAAACTCAGACCCCAAGCCCAAAACTCAAACCCCAAGCCCAAAACTAAAAACCCAAGCCCAAAATTCAGACCCCAAGCCCAAATTTAAAACCCAAGCCCAAAACTCAGACCCCAAGCCCAAAACTAAAAACCCAAGCCCAAAACTTAAAACCCAAGCCCAAAACTTCGATCCCAGGCCCAAAACTCAGACCCCAAGCCCAAAACTCGGACCCAAAACCCAAAACTCAGACCCCAAGCCCAAAACTCAGACCCCAAGCCCAAAACTCAGCCCCTAAGCCCAAAACTCAGCCCCCAAGACAAAAACTCAGCCCCCAAGACAAAAACTCAGCCCCCAAGACAAAAACTCAGACCCCAAGCCCAAATTTAAAACCCAAGCCCAAAACTTAAAACCCAAGCCGAAAACTCAGACCCGAAGCCCAAAACTTAAAACAAAAGCCCAAAACTCAGACCCCAAGCCCAAAACTCAGACCCCAAGCCCAAATTTAAAACCCAAGCCCAAAACTCAGACCCCAAGTCCAATACTAAAAACCCAAGCCCAAAACTCAGACCCCAAGCCCAAAACTCAGACCCCAAGCCCAAAACTCAGACCCCAAGCCCAAAACTCAGACCCCAAGGCCAAAACTCAGACCCCAAGGCCAAAACTAAGAACCCAAGGCCAAAACTCAGACCCCAAGCCCAAAACTCAGACCCCAAGCCCAAAACTAAAAACCCAAGCCCAAAACTTAAAACAAAAGCCCAAACCTCAGACCTCAAGCCCAAACCTCAGACCCCAAGCCCAAAACTCAGACCCCAAGCAGAAAACTCAGACCCCAAACCCAAAACTAAGACCCCTAGCCCAAAACTCGGACCCCAAGCCCAAAACTCAGACCCCAAGCCCAAAACTCAGACCCCAAGCCCAAAACTCAGACCCCAAGCCCAAAACTCAGACCCCAAGCCCAAAACTCAGACCCCAAGCCCAAAACTCAGACCCCAAGCCCAAAACTAAAAACCCCAAGCCCAAAACTAAAAACCCAAGCCCAAAACTCAGACCCCAAGCCCAAAACTCAAACCCCAAGCCCAAAACTAAAAACCCAAGCCCAAAACTCAAACCCCAAGCCCAAATTTAAAACCCAAGCCCAAAACTCAGACCCCTAGCCCAAAACTCAGACCCCAAGCCCAAAACTCAGACCCCAAGCCCAAAACTCAGACCCCAAACCCAAAACTCAGACCCCAAACCCAAAACTCAGACCCCAAGCCCAAAACTCAGACCCCAAGCCCAAAACTCAGACCCCAAGCCCAAAACTAAAAACCCCAACCCAAAACAAAAACCCCAGTCCAAAACTCAGACCCCAAGCCCAAAACTCAAACCCCAAGCCCAAAAATAAAAACCCAAGCCAAAACTCAGACCCCAAGCCCAAAACTCAGACCCCAAGCCCAAAACTCAGACCCCAAGCCCAAAACTCAGACCCCAAGCCCAAAACTAAAAACCCCAAGCCCAAAACTAAAAACCCAAGCCCAAAACTCAGACCCCAAGCCCAAAACTCAAACCCCAAGCCCAAAACTAAAAACCCAAGCCCAAAACTCAAACCCCAAGCCCAAATTTAAAACCCAAGCCCAAAACTCAGACCCCAAGCCCAAAACTCAGACCCCAAACCCAAAACTCAGACCCCAAACCCAAAACTCAGACCCCAAGCCCAAAACTCAGACCCCAAGCCCAAAACTCAGACCCCAAGCCCAAAACTAAAAACCCCAACCCAAAACAAAAACCCCAGCCCAAAACTCAGACCCCAAGCCCAAAACTCAAACCCCAAGCCCAAAACTCAGACCCCTAGCCCAAAACTCAGACCCCTAGCCCAAAACTCAGACCCCTAGCCCAAAACTCAGACCCCTAGCCCAAAACTCAAACCCAAGCCCAAAACTTAAAACCCAAGCCCAAAACTCAGATCCCAAGCCCAAAACTCAGACCCCAAGCCCAAAACTAAAAACCCCAAGCCCAAAACTAAAAACCCAAGCCCAAAACTCAGACTCCAAGCCCAAAACTCAAACCCCAAGCCCAAAACTAAAAACCCAAGCCCAAAACTCAGACCCCAAGCCCAAATTTAAAACCCAAGCCCAAAACTCAGACCCCAAGCCCAAAACTCAGACCCCAAGCCCAAAACTCAGACCCCAAGCCCAAAACTCAGACCCCAAGCCCAAAACTCAGACCCCAAGCCCAAAACTCAGACCCCAAGCCCAAAACTCAGACCCCAAGCCCAAAACTCAGACCCCAAGCCCAAAACTAAAAACCCCAACCCAAAACAAAAACCCCAGCCCAAAACTCAGACCCCAAGCCCAAAACTCAAACCCCAAGCCCAAAAATAAAAACCCAAGCCCAAAACTCAGACCCCAAGCCCAAAACTCAGACCCCAAGCCCAAAACTCAGACCCCAAGCCCAAAACTCAGACCCCAAGCCCAAAACTAAAAACCCCAAGCCCAAAACTAAAAACCAAGCCCAAAACTCAGACCCCAAGCCCAAAACTAAAAACCCAAGCCCAAAACTTAAAACAAAAGCCCAAAACTCAGACCCCTAGCCCAAAACTCAGACCCCTAGCCCAAAACTCAGACCCCTAGCCCAAAACTCAGACCCCTAGCCCAAAACTCAAACCCCAAGCCCAAAACTTAAAACCCAAGCCCAAAACTCAGATCCCAAGCCCAAAACTCAGACCCCAAGCCCGAAACTCGGACCCAAAACCCATAACTTAAAACCCAAGCCCAAAACTCAGATCCCAAGACCAAAACTTAAATCCCAAGGCAAACTTAAAACCCAAGGCCAAAACGCAGACCCCAAGCCCAAAACTAAAAACCCAAGCTAAAAACTTAAAACAAAAGCCCAAAACTCAGACCCCAAGCAGAAAACTCAGACCCCAAGCAGAAAACTCAGACCCCAAACCCAAAACTAAGACCCGAAGCCCAAAACTCGGAACCCAAGCCCAAAACTCAGACCCCAAGCCCAAAACTCAGACCCCAAGCCCAAAACTCAGACCCCAAGCCCAAAACTAAAAACCCCAAGCCCAAAACTAAAAACCCAAGCCCAAAACTCAGACCCCAAGCCCAAAACTCAAACCCCAAGCCCAAAACTAAAAACCCAAGCCCAAAATTCAGACCCCAAGCCCAAATTTAAAACCCAAGCCCAAAACTCAGACCCCAAGCCCAAAACTAAAAACCCAAGCCCAAAACTTAAAACCCAAGCCCAAAACTTCGATCCCAGGCCCAAAACTCAGACCCCAAGCCCAAAACTCGGACCCAAAACCCAAAACTCAGACCCCAAGCCCAAAACTCAGACCCCAAGCCCAAAACTCAGCCCCTAAGCCCAAAACTCAGCCCCCAAGACAAAAACTCAGCCCCCAAGACAAAAACTCAGCCCCCAAGACAAAAACTCAGACCCCAAGCCCAAATTTAAAACCCAAGCCCAAAACTTAAAACCCAAGCCGAAAACTCAGACCCGAAGCCCAAAACTTAAAACAAAAGCCCAAAACTCAGACCCCAAGCCCAAAACTCAGACCCCAAGCCCAAATTTAAAACCCAAGCCCAAAACTCAGACCCCAAGTCCAATACTAAAAACCCAAGCCCAAAACTCAGACCCCAAGCCCAAAACTCAGACCCCAAGCCCAAAACTCAGACCCCAAGCCCAAAACTCAGACCCCAAGGCCAAAACTCAGACCCCAAGGCCAAAACTAAGAACCCAAGGCCAAAACTCAGACCCCAAGCCCAAAACTCAGACCCCAAGCCCAAAACTAAAAACCCAAGCCCAAAACTTAAAACCCAAGCCCAAAACTCCGATCCCAGGCCCAAAACTCAGACCCCAAGCCCAAAACTCGGACTCAAAACCCAAAACTTAAAACCCAAGCCCAAAACTCAGATCCCAAGACCAAAACTTAAATCCTAAGGCAAACTTAAAACCCAAGCCCAAAACTCAGACCCCAAGACCAAAACTAAAAACCCAAGCCCAAAACTTAAAACAAAAGCCCAAAACTCAGACCCCAAGCAGAAAACTCAGACCCCAAGCAGAAAACTCAGACCCCAAACCCAAAACTAAGACCCGAAGCCCAAAACTCGGAACCCAAGCCCAAAACTCAGACCCCAAGCCCAAAACTCAGACCCCAAGCCCAAAACTCAGACCCCAAGCCCAAAACTAAAAACCCCAAGCCCAAAACTAAAAACCCAAGCCCAAAACTCAGACCCCAAGGCCTAAACTCAAACCCCAAGCCCAAAACTAAAAACCCAAGCCCAAAACTCAGACCCCAAGCCCAAATTTAAAACCCAAGCCCAAAACTCAGACCCCAAGCCCAAAACTAAAAACCCAAGCCCAAAACTTAAAACCCAAGCCCAAAACTCCGATCCCAGGTCCAAAACTCAGACCCCAAGCCCGAAACTCGGACCCAAAACCCAAAACTTAAAAACCAAGCCCAAAACTCAGATCCCAAGACCAAAACTTAAATCCTAAGGCAAACTTAAAACCCAAGCCCAAAACTCAGACCCCAAGCCCAAAACTTAAAACAAAACCCAAGCCCAAAACTCAGACTCCAAGCAGAAAACTCAGACCCCAAGCCCAAAACTCAGACCCCAAACCCAAAACTCAGACCCCAAACCCAAAACTCAAACCCCAAGCCCAAAACTAAAAACCCCAAGCCCAAAACTAAAAACCCAAGCCCAAAACTCAGACCCCAAGCCCAAAACTCAAACCCCAAGCCCAAAACTAAAAACCCAAGCCCAAAACTCAGACCCCAAGCCCAAATTTAAAACCCAAGCCCAAAACTCAGACCCCAAGCCCAAAACTCAGACCCCAAGCCCAAAACTCAGACCCAAAACCCAAAACTAAAAACCCAAGCCCAAAACTCAGACCCCAAGCCCAAACCTTAAAACCCAAACCCAAAACTTAAAACCCAAGCCCAAAACTCAGACCCCAAGCCAAAAACTCAGACCCCAAGCCCAAAACTCAGACCCCAAGCCCAAAACTCAGACCCCAAGCCCAAAACTCAGCCCCTAAGCCCAAAACTCAGCCCCCAAGCCCAAAACTCAGCCCCCAAGACAAAAACTCAGCCCCCAAGACAAAAACTCAGCCCCCAAGACAAAAACTCAGACCCCAAGCCCAAATTTAAAACCCAAGCCCAAAACTTAAAACCCAAGCCGAAAACTCAGACCCGAAGCCCAAAACTTAAAACAAAAGCCCAAAACTCAGACCCCAAGCCCAAAACTCAGACCCCAAGCCCAAATTTAAAACCCAAGCCCAAAACTCAGACCCCAAGTCCAATACTAAAAACCCAAGCCCAAAACTCAGACCCCAAGCCCAAAACTCAGACCCCAAGCCCAAAACTAAAAACCCAAGCCCAAAACTTAAAACCCAAGCCCAAAACTCCGATCCCAGGCCCAAAACTCATACCCCAAGCCCGAAATTCGGACCCAAAACCCAAAACATAAAACCCAAGCCCAAAACTCAGATCCCAAGACCAAAACTAAAATCCTAAGGCAAACTTAAAACCCAAGCCCAAAACTCAGACCCCAAGCCCAAAACTAAAAACCCAAGCCCAAAACTTAAAACAAAAGCCCAAACCTCAGACCCCAAGCCCAAAACTCAGACCCCAAGCAGAAAACTCAGACCCCAAACCCAAAACTAAGACCCCTAGCCCAAAACTCGGACCCCAAGCCCAAAACTCAGACCCCAAGCCCAAAACTCAGACCCCAAGCCCAAAACTCAGACCCCAAGCCCAAAACTCAGACCCCAAGCCCAAAACTCAGACCCCAAGCCCAAAACTAAAAACCCCAAGCCCAAAACTAAAAACCCAAGCCCAAAACTCAGACCCCAAGCCCAAAACTCAAACCCCAAGCCCAAAACTAAAAACCCAAGCCCAAAACTCAAACCCCAAGCCCAAATTTAAAACGCAAGCCCAAAACTCAGACCCCAAGCCCAAAACTCAGACCCCAAGCCCAAAACTCAGACCTCAAACCCAAAACTCAGACCCCAAACCCAAAACTCAGACCCCAAGCCCAAAACTCAGACCCCAAGCCCAAAACTCAGACCCCAAGCCCAAAACTAAAAACCCCAACCCAAAACAAAAACCCCAGCCCAAAACTCAGACCCCAAGACCAAAACTCAAACCCCAAGCCCAAAAATAAAAACCCAAGCCCAAAACTCAGACCCCAAGCCCAAAACTCAGACCCCAAGCCCAAAACTCAGACCCCAAGCCCAAAACTCAGACCCCAAGCCCAAAACTAAAAACCCCAAGCCCAAAACTAAAAACCAAGCCCAAAACTCAGACCCCAAGCCCAAAACTAAAAACCCAAGCCCAAAACTCAGACCCCAAGCCCAAAACTCAGACCCCTAGCCCAAAACTCAGACCCCTAGCCCAAAACTCAGACCCCTAGCCCAAAACTCAGACCCCTAGCCCAAAACTCAAACCCAAGCCCAAAACTTAAAACCCAAGCCCAAAACTCAGATCCCAAGCCCAAAACTCAGACCCCAAGCCCAAAACTAAAAACCCCAAGCCCAAAACTAAAAACCCAAGCCCAAAACTCAGACCCCAAGCCCAAATTTAAAACCCAAGCCCAAAACTCAGACCCCAAGCCCAAAACTCAGACCCCAAGCGCAAAACTCAGACCCCAAGCCCAAAACTCAGACCCCAAGCCCAAAACTCAGACCCCAAACCCAAAACTCAGACCCCAAGCCCAAAACTCAGACCCCAAGCCCAAAACTCAGACCCCAAGCCCAAAACTAAAAACCCCAACCCAAAACAAAAACCCAAGCCCAAAACTCAGATCCCAAGCCCAAAACTCAAACCCCAAGCCCAAAAATAAAAACCCAAGCCCAAAACTCAGACCCCAAGCCCAAAACTCAGACCCCAAGCCCAAAACTCAGACCCCAAGCCCAAAACTAAAAACCCCAAGCCCAAAACTAAAAACCAAGCCCAAAACTCAGACCCCAAGCCCAAAACTAAAAACCCAAGCCCAAAACTTAAAACAAAAGCCCAAAACTCAGACCCCTAGCCCAAAACTCACACCCCTAGCCCAAAACTCAGACCCCTAGCCCAAAACTCAGACCCCTAGCCCAAAACTCAAACCCAAGCCCAAAACTTAAAACCCAAGCCCAAAACTCAGATCCCAAGCCCAAAACTCAGACCCCAAGCCCGAAACTCGGACCCAAAACCCATAACTTAAAACCCAAGCCCAAAACTCAGATCCCAAGACCAAAACTTAAATCCCAAGGCAAACTTAAAACCCAAGGCCAAAACTCAGACCCCAAGCTCAAAACTAAAAACCCAATCCCAAAACTAAAAACAAAAGCCCAAAACTCAGACCCCAAGCCCAAAACTCAGACCCCAAACCCAAAACTAAGACCCGAAGCCCAAAACTCGGAACCCAAGCCCAAAACTCAGACCCCAAGCCCAAAACTCAGACCCCAAGCCCAAAACTCAGACCCCAAGCCCAAAACTAAAAACCCAAGCCCAAAACTCAGACCCCAAGCCCAAAACTCAAACCCCAAGCCGAAAACTAAAAACCCAAGCCCAAAACTCAGACCCCAAGCCCAAATTTAAAACCCAAGCCCAAAACTCAGACCCCAAGCCCAAAACTAAAAACCCAAGCCCAAAACTTAAAACCCAAGCCCAAAACTTCGATCCCAGGCCCAAAACTCAGACCCCAAGCCCAAAACTCGGACCCAAAACCCAAAACTCAGACCCCAAGCCCAAAACTCAGACCCCAAGCCCAAAACTCAGCCCCTAAGCCCAAAACTCAGCCCCCAAGCCCAAAACTCAGCCCCCAAGCCCAAAACTCAGCCCCCAAGACAAAAACTCAGCCCCCAAGACAAAAACTCAGACCCCAAGCCCAAATTTAAAACCCAAGCCCAAAACTCAGACCCCAAGTCCAATACTAAAAACCCAAGCCCAAAACTCAGACCCCAAGCCCAAAACTCAGACCCCAAGGCCAAAACTCAGACCCCAAGGCCAAAACTAAGAACCCAAGGCCAAAACTCAGACCCCAAGCCCAAAACTCAGACCCCAAGCCCAAAACTAAAAACCCAAGCCCAAAACTAAAAACCCAAGCCCAAAACTTAAAACCCAAGCCCAAAACTCCGATCCCAGGCCCAAAACTCAGACCCCAAGCCCGAAACTCGGACTCAAAACCCAAAACTTAAAACCCAAGCCCAAAACTCAGATCCCAAGACCAAAACTTAAATCCTAAGGCAAACTTAAAACCCAAGCCCAAAACTCAGACCCCAAGACCAAAACTAAAAACCCAAGCCCAAAACTTAAAACAAAAGCCCAAAACTCAGACCCCAAGCAGAAAACTCAGACCCCAAGCAGAAAACTCAGACCCCAAACCCAAAACTAAGACCCGAAGCCCAAAACTCGGAACCCAAGCCCAAAACTCAGACCCCAAGCCCAAAACTCAGACCCCAAGCCCAAAACTCAGACCCCAAGCCCAAAACTAAAAACCCCAAGCCCAAAACTAAAAACCCAAGCCCAAAACTCAGACCCCAAGGCCTAAACTCAAACCCCAAGCCCAAAACTAAAAACCCAAGCCCAAAACTCAGACCCCAAGCCCAAATTTAAAACCCAAGCCCAAAACTCAGACCCCAAGCCCAAAACTAAAAACCCAAGCCCAAAACTTAAAACCCAAGCCCAAAACTCCGATCCCAGGTCCAAAACTCAGACCCCAAGTCCGAAACTCGGACCCAAAACCCAAAACTTAAAACCCAAGTCCAAAACTCAGATCCCAAGACCAAAACTTAAATCCTAAGGCAAACTTAAAACCCAAGCCCAAAACTCAGACCCCAAGCCCAAAACTTAAAACAAAACCCAAGCCCAAAACTCAGACCCCAAACCCAAAACTCAGACCCCAAGCCCAAAACTAAAAACCCCAAGCCCAAAACTAAAAACCCAAGCCCAAAACTCAGACCCCAAGCCCAAAACTCAAACCCCAAGCCCAAAACTAAAAACCCAAGCCCAAAACTCAGACCCCAAGCCCAAATTTAAAACCCAAGCCCAAAACTCAGACCCCAAGCCCAAAACTCAGACCCCAAGCCCAAAACTCAGACCCCAAGCCCAAAACTAAAAACCCCAACCCAAAACAAAAACCCCAGCCCAAAACTCAGACCCCAAGCCCAAAACTCAAACCCCAAGCCCAAAAATAAAAACCCAAGCCCAAAACTCAGACCCCAAGCCCAAAACTCAGACCCCAAGCCCAAAACTCAGACCCTAAGCCCAAAACTAAAAACCCCAAGCCCAAAACTAAAAACCAAGCCCAAAACTCAGACCCCAAGCCCAAAACTAAAAACCCAAGCCCAAAACTCAGACCCCAAGCCCAAAACTCAGACCCCTAGCCCAAAACTCAGACCCCTAGCCCAAAACTCAGACCCCTAGCCCAAAACTCAGACCCCTAGCCCAAAACTCAGACCCCTAGGCCAAAACTCAGACCCCTAGGCCAAAACTCAGACCCCAAGCCCAAAACTTAAAACCCAAGCCCAAAACTCAGATCCCAAGCCCAAAACTCAGACCCCAAGCCCAAAACTCAGACCCCAAGCCCAAAACTCAGACCCCAAGCCCAAAACTCAGATCCTAAGCCGAAAACTCAGATCCCAAGCCCACAACTCAGATCCCAAGCCCAAAACGCAGACCCCAAGCTTAAAACTCCGACCCCAAGCTCAAAACTAAAAACCCCAAGCCCAAAACTCAGACCCCAAGCCCAAATCTTAAAACCCAAACCCAAAATTTAAAACCCAAACCCAAAACTTAAAACCCAAGCCCAAAACTCAGACCCCAAGCCCAAAACTCAGACCCCAAGCCCAAAACTCAGACCCCAAGCCCAAAACTCAGACCCCAAGCCCAAAACTCAGACCCCAAGCCCAAAACTCAGACCCCAAGCCCAAAATTCAGACCCCAATCCCAAAACTCAGACCCCAAGCCCAAAACTCAGACCCCAAGCCCAAAATTCAGACCCCAAGCCCAAAACTCAGACCCCAAGCCCAAAACTTCAGATCCTAAGCCCAAAACTCAGATCCCAAGCCCACAACTCAGATCCCAAGCCCAAAACGCAGACCTCAAGCTTAAAACTCCGACCCCAAGCTCAAAACTAAAAACCCCAAGCCCAAAACTCAGACCCCAAGCCCAAATCTTAAAACCCAAACCCAAAACTTAAAACCCAAACCCAAAACTTAAAACCCAAGCCCAAAACTCAGACCCCAAGCCCAAAACTCAGACCCCAAGCCCAAAACTCAGACCCCAAGCCCAAAACACAGACCCCAAGCCCAAAACTCAGACCCCAAGCCCAAAACTAAGAACCCAAGGGCAAAACTCAGACCCCAAGCCCAAAACTCAGCCCCTAAGCCCAAAACTCAGCCCTCAAGCCCAAAACTCAGACCCCAAGGCCAAAACTAAGAACCCAAGGGCAAAACTCAGACCCCAAGCCCAAAACTAAAAACCCAAGCCCAAAACTCAGACCCCAAGCCCAAAACTCAAACCCCAAGCCCAAAACTCAAACCCCAAGCCCAAAACTCAAACCCCAAGCCCAAAACTCAGACCCCTAGCCCAAAACTCAGCCCCTAAGCCCAAAACTCAGCCCCCAAGCCCAAAACTCAGACCCCAAGCCCAAAACTCAGCCCCCAAGCCCAAAACTCAGCCCCCAAGCCCAAACCTCAGACCCCAAGCCCAAATTTAAAACCCAAGCCCAAAACTTAAAACCCAAGCCGAAAACTCAGACCCGAAGCCCAAAACTTAAAACAAAAGCCCAAAACTCAGACCCCAACCCCAAAACTCAGACCCCAAGCCCAAATTTAAAACCCAAGCCCAAAACTCAGACCCCAAGCCCAAAACTCAGACCCCAAGCCCAAAACTCAGACCCCAAGCCCAAAACTCAGATCCTAAGCCGAAAACTCAGATCCCAAGCCCACAACTCAGATCCCAAGCCCAAAACGCAGACCCCAAGCTTAAAACTCCGACCCCAAGCTCAAAACTAAAAACCCCAAGCCCAAAACTCAGACCCCAAGCCCAAATCTTAAAACCCAAACCCAAAATTTAAAACCCAAACCCAAAACTTAAAACCCAAGCCCAAAACTCAGACCCCAAGCCCAAAACTCAGACCCCAAGCCCAAAACTCAGACCCCAAGCCCAAAATTCAGACCCCAATCCCAAAACTCAGACCCCAAGCCCAAAACTCAGACCCCAAGCCCAAAATTCAGACCCCAAGCCCAAAACTCAGACCCCAAGCCCAAAACTTCAGATCCTAAGCCCAAAACTCAGATCCCAAGCCCACAACTCAGATCCCAAGCCCAAAACGCAGACCTCAAGCTTAAAACTCCGACCCCAAGCTCAAAACTAAAAACCCCAAGCCCAAAACTCAGACCCCAAGCCCAAATCTTAAAACCCAAACCCAAAACTTAAAACCCAAACCCAAAACTTAAAACCCAAGCCCAAAACTCAGACCCCAAGCCCAAAACTCAGACCCCAAGCCCAAAACTCAGACCCCAAGCCCAAAACTCAGACCCCAAGCCCAAAACTCAGACCCCAAGCCCAAAACTCAGACCCCAAGCCCAAAACTAAGAACCCAAGGGCAAAACTCAGACCCCAAGCCCAAAACTCAGCCCCTAAGCCCAAAACTCAGCCCTCAAGCCCAAAACTCAGACCCCAAGGCCAAAACTAAGAACCCAAGGGCAAAACTCAGACCCCAAGCCCAAAACTCAGCCCCCAAGCCCAAAACTCAGCCCCCAAGACAAAAACTCAGCCCCCAAGCAGAAAACTCAGACCCCAAGCCCAAATTTAAAACCCAAGCCCAAAACTTAAAACCCAAGGCCAAAACTCAGACCCGAAGCCCAAAACTTAAAACAAAAGCCCAAAACTCAGACCCCAAGCCCAAAACTCAGACCCCAAGCCCAAATTTAAAACCCAAGCCCAAAACTCAGACCCCAAGTCCAATACTAAAAACCCCAAGCCCAAAACTCAGACCCCAAGCCCAAAACTCAGACCCCAAGCCCAAAACTCAGACCCCAAGGCCAAAACTCAGACCCCAAGGCCAAAACTCAGACCCTAAGGCCAAAACTAAGAAACCAAGGCCAAAACTCAGACCCCAAGCCCAAAACTAAGACCCCAAGCCAAAAACTCAGACCCCAAGCCCAAAACTCAGACCCCAAGCCCAAAACTCAGACCCCAAGCCCAAAACTCAGACCCCAAGCCCAAAACTCAGACCCCAAGGCCAAAACTCAGACCCCAAGGCCAAAACTAAGAACCCAAGGCCAAAACTCAGACCCCAAGCCCAAAACTCAGACCCCAAGCCCAAAACTAAAAACCCAAGCCCAAAACTTAAAACCCAAGCCCAAAACTCCGATCCCAGGCCCAAAACTCAGACCCCAAGCCCAAAACTCGGACTCAAAACCCAAAACTTAAAACCCAAGCCCAAAACTCAGATCCCAAGACCAAAACTTAAATCCTAAGGCAAACTTAAAACCCAAGCCCAAAACTCAGACCCCAAGCCCAAAACTAAAAACCCAAGCCCAAAACTTAAAACAAAAGCCCAAAACTCAGACCCCAAGCAGAAAACTCAGACCCCAAGCAGAAAACTCAGACCCCAAACCCAAAACTAAGACCCGAAGCCCAAAACTCGGAACCCAAGCCCAAAACTCAGACCCCAAGCCCAAAACTCAGACCCCAAGCCCAAAACTCAGACCCCAAGCCCAAAACTAAAAACTCCAAGCCCAAAACTAAAAACCCAAGCCCAAAACTCAGACCCCAAGGCCTAAACTCAAACCCCAAGCCCAAAACTAAAAACCCAAGCCCAAAACTCAGACCCCAAGCCCAAATTTAAAACCCAAGCCCAAAACTCAGACCCCAAGCCCAAAACTAAAAACCCAAGCCCAAAACTTAAAACCCAAGCCCAAAACTCCGATCCCAGGTCCAAAACTCAGACCCCAAGCCCGAAACTCGGACCCAAAACCCAAAACTTAAAACCCAAGCCCAAAACTCAGATCCCAAGACCAAAACTTAAATCCTAAGGCAAACTTAAAACCCAAGCCCAAAACTCAGACCCCAAGCCCAAAACTTAAAACAAAACCCAAGCCCAAAACTCAGACTCCAAGCAGAAAACTCAGACCCCAAGCCCAAAACTCAGACCCCAAACCCAAAACTCAGACCCCAAACCCAAAACTCAGACCCCAAGCCCAAAACTAAAAACCCCAAGCCCAAAACTAAAAACCCAAGCCCAAAACTCAGACCCCAAGCCCAAAACTCAAACCCCAAGCCCAAAACTAAAAACCCAAGCCCAAAACTCAGACCCCAAGCCCAAATTTAAAACCCAAGCCCAAAACTCAGACCCCAAGCGCAAAACTCAGACCCCAAGCCCAAAACTCAGACCCCAAGCCCAAAACTCAGACCCCAAGCCCAAAACTAAAAACCCCAACCCAAAACAAAAACCCCAGCCCAAAACTCAGACCCCAAGCCCAAAACTCAGCCCCCAAGCCCAAAAATAAAAACCCAAGCCCAAAACTCAGACCCCAAGCCCAAAACTCAGACCCCAAGCCCAAAACTCAGACCCCAAGCCCAAAACTAAAAACCCCAAGCCCAAAACTAAAAACCAAGCCCAAAACTCAGACCCCAAGCCCAAAACTAAAAACCCAAGCCCAAAACTCAGACCCCAAGCCCAAAACTCAGACCCCTAGCCCAAAACTCAGACCCCAAGGCCAAAACTAAGAACCCAAGGCCAAAACTCAGACCCCAAGCCCAAAACTCAGACCCCAAGCCCAAAACTAAAAACCCAAGCCCAAAACTTAAAACCCAAGCCCAAAACTCCGATCCCAGGCCCAAAACTCAGACCCCAAGCCCAAAACTCGGACCCAAAACCCAAAACTTAAAACCCAAGCCCAAAACTCAGATCCCAAGACCAAAACTTAAATCCTAAGGCAAACTTAAAACCCAAGCCCAAAACTCAGACCCCAAGCCCAAAACTAAAAACCCAAGCCCAAAACTTAAAACAAAAGCCCAAAACTCAGACCCCAAGCCCAAAACTCAAACCCCAAGCCCAAAACTCAAACCCCAAGCCCAAAACTCAAACCCCAAGCCCAAAACTCAGCCCCTAAGCCGAAAACTCAGCCCCTAAGCCCAAAACTCAGCCCCCAAGCCCAAAACTCAGCCCCCAAGCCCAAAACTCAGCCCCCAAGCCCAAACCTCAGCCCCCAAGCCCAAACCTCAGCCCCCAAGCGCAAACCTCAGCCCCCAAGCCCAAATTTAAAACCCAAGCCCAAAACTTAAAACCCAAGCCGAAAACTCAGACCCGAAGCCCAAAACTTAAAACAAAAGCCCAAAACTCAGACCCCAAGCCCAAAACTCAGACCCCAAGCCCAAATTTAAAACCCAAGCCCAAAACTCAGACCCCAAGCCCAAAACTCAGACCCCAAGCCCAAAACTCAGACCCCAAGCCCAAAACTCAGACCCCAAGCCCAAAACTCAGACCCCAAGCCCAAAACTCAGATCCTAAGCCCAAAACTCAGATCCCAAGCCCACAACTCAGATCCCAAGCCCAAAACGCAGACCCCAAGCTTAAAACTCCGACCCCAAGCTCAAAACTAAAAACCCCAAGCCCAAAACGCAGACCCCAAGCCCAAATCTTAAAACCCAAACCCAAAACTTAAAACCCAAACCCAAAACTTAAAACCCAAGCCCAAAACTCAGACCCCAAGCCCAAAACTCAAATCCCAAGCCCAAACCTAAGACCCCAAGCCCAAAACTCAGACCCCAAGCCCAAAACTCAGACCCCAAGGCCAAAACTAAGAACCCAAGGCCAAAACTCAGACCTCAAGCCCAAAACTCAGCCCCTAAGCCCAAAACTCAGCCCCCAAGCCCAAAACTCAGACCCCAAGCCCAAATTTAAAACCCAAGCCTAAAACTTAAAACCCAAGCCGAAAACTCAGACCCGAAGCCCAAAACTTAAAACAAAAGCCCGAAACTCAGACCCCAAGCCCAAAACTCAGACCCCAAACCCAAATTTAAAACCCAAGCCCAAAACTCAGACCCCAAGTCCAATACTAAAAACCCAAGCCCAAAACTCAGACCCCAAGCCCAAAACTCAGACCCCAAGGCCAAAACTCAGACCCCAAGGCCAAAACTCAGACCCCAAGGCCAAAACTCAGACCCCAAGGCCAAAACTCAGACCCCAAGGCCAAAACTAAGAACCCAAGGCCAAAACTCAGACCCCAAGCCCAAAACTAAGACCCCAAGCCCAAAACTAAAAACCCAAGCCCAAAACTTAAAACCCAAGCCCAAAACTCCGATCCCAGGCCGAAAACTCAGACCCCAAGCCCAAAACTCGGACCCAAAACCCAAAACTTAAAACCCAAGCCCAAAACTCAGATCCCAAGACCAAAACTTAAATCCTAAGGCAAACTTAAAACCCAAGCCCAAAACTCAGACCCCAAACCCAAAACTAAAAACCCAAGCCCAAAACTTAAAACAAAAGCCCAAAACTCAGACCCCAAGCCCAAAACTCAGACCCCAAGCAGAAAACTCAGACCCCAAACCCAAAACTAAGACCCGAAGCCCAAAACTCAGACCCCAAGCCCAAAACTCAGACCCCAAGCCCAAAACTCAGACCCCAAGCCCAAAACTAAAAACCCCAAGCCCAAAACTCAGACCCCAAGCCCAAAACTAAAAACCCAAGCCCAAAACTAAAAACCCAAGCCCGAAACTCAGACCCCAAGCCCAAAACTCAGACCCCAAGCCCAAAACTAAAAACCCCAAGCCCAAAACTAAAAACCCAAGCCCAAAACTCAGACCCCAAGCCCAAAACTCAGACCCCAAGCCCAAAACTAAAAACCCCAAGCCCAAAACTAAAAACCC
The DNA here is from genome assembly GCF_963264785.1 of Psittacula echo. Lineage (NCBI taxonomy): Eukaryota > Metazoa > Chordata > Aves > Psittaciformes > Psittacidae > Psittacula > Psittacula echo. The sequence continues at coordinate 128,181,577 of NC_137736.1, read as the reverse complement.
AAGCCCAAAACTCAGACCCCAAGCCCAAAACTCAAACCCCAAGCCCAAAACTAAAAATCCAAGCCCAAAACTCAAACCCCAAGCCCAAAACTAAAAATCCAAGCCCAAAACTCAGACCCCAAGCCCAAAACTCAGACCCCAAGCCCAAAACTAAAAACCCCAACCCAAAACAAAAACCCCAGCCCAAAACTCAGACCCCAAGCCCAAAACTCAAACCCCAAGCCCAAAACTCAGACCCCAAGCCCAAAACTCAGACCCCAAGCCCAAAACTCAGACCCCAAGCCCAAAACTCAGACCCCAAGGCCAAAACTCAGACCCCTAGCCCAAAACTCAGACCCCAAGCCCAAAACTCAGACCCCAAGCCCAAAACTCAGACCCCAAGCCCAAAACTCAGACCCCAAGCCCAAAACTCAGACCCCAAGCCCAAAACTTAGACCCCAAGCCCAAAACTCAGACCCCAAGCCCAAAACTCAGACCCCAAGCCCAAAACTAAAAACCCCAAGCCCAAAACTAAAAACCAAGCCCAAAACTCAGACCCCAAGCCCAAAACTAAAAACCCAAGCCCAAAACTCAGACCCCAAGCCCAAAACTCAGACCCCTAGCCCAAAACTCAGACCCCTAGCCCAAAACTCAGACCCCTAGCCCAAAACTCAGACCCCTAGCCCAAAACTCAGACCCCTAGCCCAAAACTCAGACCCCTAGCCCAAAACTCAGACCCCTAGCCCAAAACTCAAACCCCAAGCCCAAAACTTAAAACCCAAGACCAAAACTCAGATCCCAAGCCCAAAACTCAGACCCCAAGCCCGAAACTCGGACCCAAAACCCATAACTTAAAACCCAAGCCCAAAACTCAGATCCCAAGACCAAAACTTAAATCCCAAGGCAAACTTAAAACCCAAGCCGAAAACTCAGACCCGAAGCCCAAAACTTAAAACAAAAGCCCAAAACTCAGACCCCAAGCCCAAATTTAAAACCCAAGCCCAAAACTCAGACCCCAAGCCCAAAACTCAGACCCCAAGCCCAAAACTCAGACCCCAAGCCCAAATTTAAAACCCAAGCCCAAAACTCAGACCCCAAGCCCAAAATTCAGACCCCAAGCCCAAAACTCAGACCCCAAGCCCAAAACTCAGATCCTAAGCCCAAAACTCAGATCCCAAGCCCACAACTCAGATCCCAAGCCCAAAACGCAGACCCCAAGCTTAAAACTCCGACCCCAAGCTCAAAACTAAAAACCCCAAGCCCAAAACTCAGACCCCAAGCCCAAATCTTAAAACCCAAACCCAAAACTTAAAACCCAAACCCAAAACTTAAAACCCAAGCCCAAAACTCAGACCCCAAGCCCAAAACTCAAATCCCAAGCCCAAACCTCAGACCCCAAGCCCAAAACTCAGACCCCAAGCCCAAAACTCAGACCCCAAGGCCAAAACTAAGAACCCAAGGCCAAAACTCAGACCTCAAGCCCAAAACTCAGCCCCTAAGCCCAAAACTCAGACCCCAAGCCCAAAACTCAGACCCCAAGCCCAAATCTTAAAACCCAAACCCAAAACTTAAAACCCAAACCCAAAACTTAAAACCAAAGCCCAAAACTCAGACCCCAAGCCCAAAACTCAGATCCCAAGCCCAAATTTAAAACCCAAGCCCAAAACTCAGACCCCAAGCCCAAAATTCAGACCCCAAGCCCAAAACTCAGACCCCAAGCCCAAAACTCAGATCCTAAGCCCAAAACTCAGATCCCAAGCCCACAACTCAGATCCCAAGCCCAAAACGCAGACCCCAAGCTTAAAACTCCGACCCCAAGCTCAAAACTAAAAACCCCAAGCCCAAAACTCAGACCCCAAGCCCAAATCTTAAAACCCAAACCCAAAACTTAAAACCCAAACCCAAAACTTAAAACCCAAGCCCAAAACTCAGACCCCAAGCCCAAAACTCAAATCCCAAGCCCAAACCTCAGACCCCAAGCCCAAAACTCAGACCCCAAGCCCAAAACTCAGACCCCAAGGCCAAAACTAAGAACCCAAGGCCAAAACTCAGACCTCAAGCCCAAAACTCAGCCCCTAAGCCCAAAACTCAGCCCCCAAGCCCAAAACTCAGACCCCAAGCCCAAATTTAAAACCCAAGCCCAAAACTTAAAACCCAAGCCGAAAACTCAGACCCGAAGCCCAAAACTTAAAACAAAAGCCCAAAACTCAGACCCCAAGCCCAAATTTAAAACCCAAGCCCAAAACTCAGACCCCAAGCCCAAAACTCAGACCCCAAGCCCAAAACTCAGACCCCAAGCCCAAAACTCAAATCCCAAGCCCAAACCTCAGACCCCAAGCCCAAAACTCAGACCCAAGCCCAAAACTCAGACCCCAAGGCCAAAACTAAGAACCCAAGGCCAAAACTCAGACCCCAAGCCCAAAACTCAGCCCCTAAGCCCAAAACTCAGACCCCAAGCCCAAAACTCAGACCCCAAGCCCAAATTTAAAACCCAAGCCCAAAACTTAAAACCCAAGCCGAAAACTCAGACCCGAAGCCCAAAACTTAAAACAAAAGCCCAAAACTCAGACCCCAAGCCCAAAACTCAGACCCCAAGCCCAAATTTAAAACCCAAGCCCAAAACTCAGACCCCAAGTCCAATACTAAAAACCCAAGCCCAAAACTCAGACCCCAAGCCCAAAACTCAGACCCCAAGGCCAAAACTCAGACCCCAAGGCCAAAACTCAGACCCCAAGGCCAAAACTAAGAACCCAAGGCCAAAACTCAGACCCCAAGCCCAAAACTAAGACCCCAAGCCCAAAACTAAAAACCCAAGCCCAAAACTTAAAACCCAAGCCCAAAACTCCGATCCCATGCCGAAAACTCAGACCCCAAGCCCAAAACTCGGACCCAAAACCCAAAACTTAAAACCCAAGCCCAAAACTCAGATCCCAAGACAAAAACTTAAATCCTAAGGCAAACTTAAAACCCAAGCCCAAAACTCAGACCCCAAGCCCAAAACTAAAAACCCAAGGCCAAAACTTAAAACAAAAGCCCAAAACTCAGACCCCAGGCCCAAAACTCAGACCCCAAGCAGAAAACTCAGACCCGAAACCCAAAACTAAGACCCGAAGCCCAAAACTCAGACCCCAAGCCCAAAACTCAGACCCCAAGCCCAAAACTCAGACCCCAAGCCCAAAACTAAAAACCGCAAGCCCAAAACTAAAAACCAAGCCCAAAACTCAGACCCCAAGCCCAAAACTAAAAACCCAAGCCCAAAACTCAGACCCCAAGCCCAAAACTCAGACCCCAAGCCCAAAACTAAAAACCCCAAGCCCAAAACTAAAAACCCAAGCCCAAAACTTAAAACAAAAGCCCAAAACTCAGACCCCAAGCACAAAACTCAAACCCCAGGCCCAAAACTAAAAACCCAAACCCAAAACTCAGACCCCAAGCCCAAAATTCAGACCCCAAGCCCAAAACTCACACCCCAAGCCCAAAACTCAGACCCCAAGCCCAAACCTCAGACCCCAAGCCCAAAACTCAGACCCCAAGCCCAAAACTCAGATCCCAAGCCCAAAACTAAAAATCCAAGCCCAAAACTCAGACCCCAAGCCCAAAACTCAAACCCCAAGCCCAAAACTCAAACCCCAAGCCCAAAACTCAAACCCCAAGCCCAAAACTCAGCCCCTAAGCCGAAAACTCAGCCCCTAAGCCCAAAACTCAGCCCCCAAGCCCAAAACTCAGCCCCCAAGCCCAAAACTCAGCCCCCAAGCCCAAACCTCAGCCCCCAAGCCCAAATTTAAAACCCAAGCCCAAAACTTAAAACCCAAGCCGAAAACTCAGACCCGAAGCCCAAAACTTAAAACAAAAGCCCAAAACTCAGACCCCAAGCCCAAAACTCAGACCCCAAGCCCAAATTTAAAACCCAAGCCCAAAACTCAGACCCCAAGCCCAAAACTCAGACCCCAAGCCCAAAACTCAGACCCCAAGCCCAAAACTCAGACCCCAAGCCCAAAACTCAGACCCCAAGCCCAAAACTCAGACCCCAAGCCCAAAACTCAGACCCCTAGCCCAAAACTTAGAACCAAAGCCCAAAACTCAGACCCCAAGCCCAAAACTCAGACCCCAAGCCCAAAACTAAAAACCCCAAGCCCAAAACTAAAAACCAAGCCCAAAACTCAGACCCCAAGCCCAAAACTAAAAACCCAAGCCCAAAACTCAGACCCCAAGCCCAAAACTCAGACCCCAAGCCCAAAACTCAGACCCCTAGCCCAAAACTCAGACCCCTAGCCCAAAACTCAGACCCCTAGCCCAAAACTCAGACCCCTAGCCCAAAACTCAGACCCCTAGCCCAAAACTCAGACCCCTAGCCCAAAACTCAAACCCCAAGCCCAAAACTTAAAACCCAAGCCCAAAACTCAGATCCCAAGCCCAAAACTCAGACCCCAAGCCCGAAACTCGGACCCAAAACCCATAACTTAAAACCCAAGCTCAAAACTCAGATCCCAAGACCAAAACTTAAATCCCAAGGCAAACTTAAAACCCAAGCCGAAAACTCAGACCCGAAGCCCAAAACTTAAAACAAAAGCCCAAAACTCAGACCCCAAGCCCAAAACTCAGACCCCAAGCCCAAATTTAAAACCCAAGCCCAAAACTCAGACCCCAAGCCCAAAACTCAGACCCCAAGCCCAAAACTCAGACCCCAAGCCCAAATTTAAAACCCAAGCCCAAAACTCAGACCCCAAGCCCAAAACTCAGACCCCAAGCCCAAAACTCAGACCCCAAGCCCAAAACTCAGACCCCAAGCCCAAAACTCAGACCCCAAGCCCAAAACTCAGACCCCAAGCCCAAAACTCAGATCCTAAGCCCAAAACTCAGATCCCAAGCCCACAACTCAGATCCCAAGCCCAAAACGCAGACCCCAAGCTTAAAACTCCGACCCCAAGCTCAAAACTAAAAACCCCAAGCCCAAAACGCAGACCCCAAGCCCAAATCTTAAAACCCAAACCCAAAACTTAAAACCCAAACCCAAAACTTAAAACCAAAGCCCAAAACTCAGACCCCAAGCCCAAAACTCAGACCCCAAGCCCAAATTTAAAACCCAGGCCCAAAACTCAGACCCCAAGCCCAAAATTCAGACCCCAAGCCCAAAACTCAGACCCCAAGCCCAAAACTCAGATCCTAAGCCCAAAACTCAGATCCCAAGCCCACAACTCAGATCCCAAGCCCAAAACGCAGACCCCAAGCTTAAAACTCCGACCCCAAGCTCAAAACTAAAAACCCCAAGCCCAAAACTCAGACCCCAAGCCCAAATCTTAAAACCCAAACCCAAAACTTAAAACCCAAACCCAAAACTTAAAACCCAAACCCAAAACTTAAAACCCAAGCCCAAAACTCAGACCCCAAGCCCAAAACTCAAACCCCAAGCCCAAAACTCAGCCCCTAAGCCCAAAATTCAGCCCCCAAGCCCAAAACTCAGCCCCCAAGCCCAAAACTCAGCCCCCAAGCCCAAACCTCAGCCCCCAAGCCCAAATTTAAAACCCAAGCCCAAAACTTAAAACCCAAGCCGAAAACTCAGACCCGAAGCCCAAAACTTAAAACAGAAGCCCAAAACTTAAAACAGAAGCCCAAAACTCAGACCCCAAGCCCAAAACTCAGATCCTAAGCCCAAAACTCAGATCCCAAGCCCACAACTCAGATCCCAAGCCCAAAACGCAGACCCCAAGCTTAAAACTCCGACCCCAAGCTCAAAACTAAAAACCCCAAGCCCAAAACGCAGACCCCAAGCCCAAATCTTAAAACCCAAACCCAAAACTTAAAACCCAAACCCAAAACTTAAAACCCAAGCCCAAAACTCAGACCCCAAGCCCAAAACTCAGACCCCAAGCCCAAATTTAAAACCCAAGCCCAAAACTCAGACCCCAAGCCCAAAATTCAGACCCCAAGCCCAAAACTCAGACCCCAAGCCCAAAACTCAGATCCTAAGCCCAAAACTCAGATCCCAAGCCCACAACTCAGATCCCAAGCCCAAAACGCAGACCCCAAGCTTAAAACTCCGACCCCAAGCTCAAAACTAAAAACCCCAAGCCCAAAACTCAGACCCCAAGCCCAAATCTTAAAACCCAAACCCAAAACTTAAAACCCAAACCCAAAACTTAAAACCCAAGCCCAAAACTCAGACCCCAAGCCCAAAACTCAAATCCCAAGCCCAAACCTCAGACCCCAAGCCCAAACCTCAGACCCCAAGCCCAAAACTCAGACCCCAAGCCCAAAACTAAGAACCCAAGGCCAAAACTCAGACCCCAAGGCCAAAACTCAGCCCCTAAGCCCAAAACTCAGCCCCCAAGCCCAAAACTCAGCCCCCAAGACAAAAACTCAGCCCCCAAGCCCAAAACTCAGACCCCAAGCCCAAATTTAAAACCCAAGCCCAAAACTTAAAACCCAAGCCGAAAACTCAGACCCGAAGCCCAAAACTTAAAACAAAAGCCCAAAACTCAGACACCAAGCCCAAAACTCAGACCCCAAGCCCAAATTTAAAACCCAAGCCCAAAACTCAGACCCCAAGTCCAATACTAAAAACCCAAGCCCAAAACTCAGACCCCAAGGCCAAAACTCAGACCCCAAGGCCAAAACTCAGACCCCAAGGCCAAAACTCAGACCCCAAGGCCAAAACTCAGACCCCAAGGCCAAAACTCAGACCCCAAGGCCAAAACTCAGACCCCAAGGCCAAAACTAAGAACCCAAGGCCAAAACTCAGACCCCAAGGCCAAAACTCAGACCCCAAGCCCAAAACTAAGACCCCAAGCCAAAAACTAAAAACCCAAGCCCAAAACTTAAAACCCAAGCCCAAAACTCCGATCCCAGGCCGAAAACTCAGACCCCAAGCCCAAAACTCGGACCCAAAACCCAAAACTTAAAACCCAAGCCCAAAACTCAGATCCCAAGACCAAAACTTAAATCCTAAGGCAAACTTAAAACCCAAGCCCAAAACTCAGACCCCAAGCCCAAAACTAAAAACCCAAGCCCAAAACTTAAAACAAAAGCCCAAAACTCAGACCCCAAGACCAAAACTCAGACCCCAAGCAGAAAACTCAGACCCCAAACCCAAAACTAAGACCCGAAGCCCAAAACTCAGACCCCAAGCCCAAAACTCAGACCCCAAGCCCAAAACTCAGACCCCAAGCCCAAAACTAAAAACCCCAAGCCCAAAACTAAAAACCAAGCCCAAAACTCAGACCCCAAGCCCAAAACTAAAAACCCAAGCCCAAAACTCAGACCCCAAGCCCAAATCTCAGACCCCAAGCTCAAAACTAAAAACCCCAAGCCCAAAACTAAAAACACAAGCCCAAAACTCAGACCCCAAGCCCAAAACTCAAACCCCAAGCACAAAACTAAAAATCCAAGCCCAAAACTCAGACCCCAAGCCCAAATTTAAAACCCAAGCCCAAAACTCAGACCCCAAGCCCAAAACTCAGACCCCAAGCCCAAAACTCAGACCCCAAGCCCAAAACTCAGACCCCAAGCCCAAAACTAAAAACCCCAACCCAAAACAAAAACCCCAGCACAAAACTCAGACACCAAGCCCAAAACTCAAACCCCAAGCCCAAAACTCAGACCCCAAGCCCAAAACTCAGACCCCAAGCCCAAACCTCAGACCCCAAGCCCAAAACTCAGACCCCAAGCCCAAAACTCAGACCCCAAGCCCAAAACTCAGACCCCAAGCCCAAAACTCAGACCCCTAGCCCAAAACTCAGACCCCAAGCCCAAAACTCAGACCCCAAGCCCAAAACTCAGACCCCAAGCCCAAAACTCAGACCCCTAGCCCAAAACTCAGACCCCAAGCCCAAAACTCAGACCCCAAGCCCAAAACTCAGACCCCAAGCCCAAAACTCAGACCCCAAGCCCAAAACTCAGACCCCGAGCCCAAAACTTAGACCCCAAGCCCAAAACTCAGACCCCAAGCCCAAAACTCAGACCCCAAGCCCAAAACTAAAAACCCAAGCCCAAAACTTAAAACAAAAGCCCAAAACTCAGACCCCAAGCACAAAACTCAAACCCCAGGCCGAAAACTAAAAACCCAAAGCCGAAACTCAGACCCCAAGCCCAAAATTCAGATCCCAAGCCCAAAACTCAGACCCCAAGCCCAAAACTCAGACCCCAAGCCCAAAACTCAGACCCCAAGCTCAAAACTCAGACCCCAAGCCCAAAACTCAGACCCCAAGCCCAAACCTCAGTCCCCAAGCCCAAACCTCAGTCCCCAAGCCCAAAACTCAGACCCCAAGCCCAAAACTCAGACCCCAAGCCCAAAACTAAAAACCCAAGCCCAAAACTAAAAACCCAAGCCCAAAACTCAGACCCCAAGCCCAAAACTCAGACCCCAAGCCCAAAACTCAAACCCCAAGCCCAAAACTAAAAACCCCAACCCAAAACAAAAACCCCAGCCCGAAACTCAGACCCCAAGCCCAAAACTCAAACCCCAAGCCCAAAAATAAAAACCCAAGCCCAAAACTCAGACCCCAAGCCCAAAACTCAGACCCCAAGCCCAAAACTCAGACCCCAAGACCAAAACTCAGACCCCAAGCCCAAAACTAAAAACCCCAAGCCCAAAACTAAAAACCAAGCCCAAAACTCAGACCCCAAGCCCAAAACTAAAAACCCAAGCCCAAAACTCAGACCCCAAGCCCAAAACTCAGACCCCTAGCCCAAAACTCAGACCCCTAGCCCAAAACTCAGACCCCTAGCCCAAAACTCAGACCCCTAGCCCAAAACTCAGACCCCTAGCCCAAAACTAAAAACCCAAGCCCAAAACTTAAAACCCAAGCCCAAAACTCAGATCCCAAGCCCAAAACTCAGACCCCAAGCCCGAATCTCGGACCCAAAACCCATAACTTAAAACCCAAGCCCAAAACTCAGATCCCAAGACCAAAACTTAAATCCCAAGGCAAACTTAAAACCCAAGGCCAAAACTCAGACCCCAAGCCCAAAACTAAAAACCCAAGCCCAAAACTTAAAACAAAAGCCCAAAACTCAGACCCCAAGCACAAAACTCAAACCCCAGGCCCAAAACTAAAAACCCAAAGCCAAAACTCAGACCCCAAGCCCAAAATTCAGACCCCAAGCCCAAAACTCAGACCCCAAGCCCAAAACTCAGACCCCAAGCTCAAAACTCAGACCCCAAGCCCAAAACTCAGACCCCAAGCCCAAACCTCAGTCCCCAAGCCCAAACCTCAGCCCCCAAGCCCAAAACTCAGTCACCAAGCCCAAAACTCAGACCCCAAGCCCAAAACTCAGATCCCAAGCCCAAAACTAAAAACCCAAGCCCAAAACTAAAAACCCAAGCCCAAAACTCAGACCCCAAGCCCAAAACTCAGACCCCAAGCCCAAAACTCAAACCCCAAGCCCAAAACTCAAACCCCAAGCCCAAAACTCAAACCCCAAGCCCAAAACTCAAACCCCAAGCCCAAAACTCAGCCCCTAAGCCCAAAACTCAGCCCCCAAGCCCAAAACTCAGCCCCCAAGCCCAAAACTCAGCCCCCAAGCCCAAACCTCAGCCCCCAAGCCCAAATTTAAAACCCAAGCCCAAAACTTAAAACCCAAGCCGAAAACTCAGACCCGAAGCCCAAAACTTAAAACAGAAGCCCAAAACTTAAAACAAAAGCCCAAAACTCAGACCCCAAGCCCAAAACTCAGATCCTAAGCCCAAAACTCAGATCCCAAGCCCACAACTCAGATCCCAAGCCCAAAACGCAGACCCCAAGCTTAAAACTCCGACCCCAAGCTCAAAACTAAAAACCCCAAGCCCAAAACGCAGACCCCAAGCCCAAATCTTAAAACCCAAACCCAAAACTTAAAACCCAAACCCAAAACTTAAAACCAAAGCCCAAAACTCAGACCCCAAGCCCAAAACTCAGACCCCAAGCCCAAATTTAAAACCCAAGCCCAAAACTCAGACCCCAAGCCCAAAATTCAGACCCCAAGCCCAAAACTCAGACCCCAAGCACAAAACTCAGATCCTAAGCCCAAAACTCAGATCCCAAGCCCACAACTCAGATCCCAAGCCCAAAACGCAGACCCCAAGCTTAAAACTCCGACCCCAAGCTCAAAACTAAAAACCCCAAGCCCAAAACTCAGACCCCAAGCCCAAATCTTAAAACCCAAACCCAAAACTTAAAACCCAAACCCAAATCTTAAAACCCAAGCCCAAAACTCAGACCCCAAGCCCAAAACTCAAATCCCAAGCCCAAACCTCAGACCCCAAGCCCAAAACTCAGACCCCAAGCCCAAAACTCAGACCCCAAGGCCAAAACTAAGAACCCAAGGCCAAAACTCAGACCCCAAGGCCAAAACTAAGAACCCAAGGCCAAAACTCAGCCCCCAAGCCCAAAACTCAGCCCCCAAGACAAAAACTCAGCCCCCAAGACAAAAACTCAGCCCCCAAGACAAAAACTCAGCCCCCAAGACAAAAACTCAGACCCCAAGCCCAAATTTAAAACCCAAGCCCAAAACTTAAAACCCAAGCCGAAAACTCAGACCCGAAGCCCAAAACTTAAAACAAAAGCCCAAAACTCAGACCCCAAGCCCAAAACTCAGACCCCAAGCCCAAATTTAAAACCCAAGCCCAAAACTCAGACCCCAAGTCCAATACTAAAAACCCAAGCCCAAAATTCAGACCCCAAGCCCAAAACTCAGACCCCAAGGCCAAAACTCAGACCCCAAGGCCAAAACTCAGACCCCAAGGCCAAAACTCAGACCCCAAGGCCAAAACTAAGAACCCAAGGCCAAAACTCAGACCCCAAGGCCAAAACTCAGACCCCAAGCCCAAAACTAAGACCCCAAGCCAAAAACTCAGACCCCAAGCCCAAAACTCAGACCCCAAGCCCAAAACTAAAAACCCAAGCCCAAAACTTAAAACCCAAGCCCAAAACTCCGATCCCAGGCCGAAAACTCAGACCCCAAGCCCAAAACTCGGACCCAAAACCCAAAACTTAAAACCCAAGCCCAAAACTCAGATCCCAAGACCAAAACTTAAATCCTAAGGCAAACTTAAAACCCAAGCCCAAAACTCAGACCCCAAGCCCAAAACTAAAAACCCAAGCCCAAAACTTAAAACAAAAGCCCAAAACTCAGACCCCAAGCCCAAAACTCAGACCCCAAGCAGAAAACTCAGACCCCAAACCCAAAACTAAGACCCGAAGCCCAAAACTCAGACCCCAAGCCCAAAACTCAGACCCCAAGCCCAAAACTCAGACCCCAAGCCCAAAACTAAAAACCCCAAGCCCAAAACTAAAAACCAAGCCCAAAACTCAGACCCCAAGCCCAAAACTAAAAACCCAAGCCCAAAACTCAGACCCCAAGCCCAAAACTCAGACCCCAAGCTCAAAACTAAAAACCCCAAGCCCAAAACTAAAAACACAAGCCCAAAACTCAGACCCCAAGCCCAAAACTCAAACCCCAAGCACAAAACTAAAAATCCAAGCCCAAAACTCAGACCCCAAGCCCAAATTTAAAACCCAAGCCCAAAACTCAGACCCCAAGCCCAAAACTCAGACCCCAAGCCCAAAACTCAGACCCCAAGCCCAAAACTCAGACCCCAAGCCCAAAACTAAAAACCCCAACCCAAAACAAAAACCCCAGCCCAAAACTCAGACACCAAGCCCAAAACTCAAACCCCAAGCCCAAAACTCAGACCCCAAGCCCAAAACTCAGACCCCAAGCCCAAAACTCAGACCCCAAGCCCAAAACTCAGACCCCAAGCCCAAAACTCAGACCCCAAGCCCAAAACTCAGACCCCAAGCCCAAAACTCAGACCCCTAGCCCAAAACTCAGACCCCAAGCCCAAAACTCAGACCCCTAGCCCAAAACTCAGACCCCAAGCCCAAAACTCAGACCCCAAGCCCAAAACTCAGACCCCAAGCCCAAAACTCAGACCCCAAGCCCAAAACTCAGACCCCTAGCCCAAAACTTAGACCCCAAGCCCAAAACTCAGACCCCAAGCCCAAAACTCAGACCCCAAGCCCAAAACTAAAAACCCAAGCCCAAAACTTAAAACAAAAGCCCAAAACTCAGACCCCAAGCACAAAACTCAAACCCCAGGCCGAAAACTAAAAACCCAAAGCCAAAACTCAGACCCCAAGCCCAAAATTCAGACCCCAAGCCCAAAACTCAGACCCCAAGCCCAAAACTCAGACCCCAAGCCCAAAACTCAGACCCCAAGCTCAAAACTCAGACCCCAAGCCCAAAACTCAGACCCCAAGCCCAAACCTCAGTCCCCAAGCCCAAACCTCAGTCCCCAAGCCCAAAACTCAGACCCCAAGCCCAAAACTCAGACCCCAAGCCCAAAACTAAAAACCCAAGCCCAAAACTAAAAACCCAAGCCCAAAACTCAGACCCCAAGCCCAAAACTCAGACCCCAAGCCCAAAACTCAAACCCCAAGCCCAAAACTAAAAACCCCAACCCAAAACAAAAACCCCAGCCCAAAACTCAGACCCCAAGCCCAAAACTCAAACCCCAAGCCCAAAAATAAAAACCCAAGCCCAAAACTCAGACCCCAAGCCCAAAACTCAGACCCCAAGCCCAAAACTCAGACCCCAAGACCAAAACTCAGACCCCAAGCCCAAAACTAAAAACCCCAAGCCCAAAACTAAAAACCAAGCCCAAAACTCAGACCCCAAGCCCAAAACTAAAAACCCAAGCCCAAAACTCAGACCCCAAGCCCAAAACTCAGACCCCTAGCCCAAAACTCAGACCCCTAGCCCAAAACTCAGACCCCTAGCCCAAAACTCAGACCCCTAGCCCAAAACTCAGACCCCTAGCCCAAAACTCAGACCCCAAGCCCAAAACTCAGACCCCTAGCCCAAAACTCAGACCCCTAGCCCAAAACTCAGACCCCTAGCCCAAAACTCAGACCCCTAGCCCAAAACTCAGACCCCTAGCCCAAAACTCAGACCCCTAGCCCAAAACTCAAACCCCAAGCCCAAAACTTAAAACCCAAGCCCAAAACTCAGATCCCAAGCCCAAAACTCAGACCCCAAGCCCGAATCTCGGACCCAAAACCCATAACTTAAAACCCAAGCCCAAAACTCAGATCCCAAGACCAAAACTTAAATCCCAAGGCAAACTTAAAACCCAAGGCCAAAACTCAGACCCCAAGCCCAAAACTAAAAACCCAAGCCCAAAACTTAAAACAAAAGCCCAAAACTCAGACCCCAAGCACAAAACTCAAACCCCAGGCCCAAAACTAAAAACCCAAAGCCAAAACTCAGACCCCAAGCCCAAAATTCAGACCCCAAGCCCAAAACTCAGACCCCAAGCCCAAAACTCAGACCCCAAGCTCAAAACTCAGACCCCAAGCCCAAAACTCAGACCCCAAGCCCAAACCTCAGTCCCCAAGCCCAAACCTCAGTCCCCAAGCCCAAACCTCAGTCCCCAAGCCCAAACCTCAGTCCCCAAGCCCAAAACTCAGACCCCAAGCCCAAAACTCAGATCCCAAGCCCAAAACTAAAAACCCAAGCCCAAAACTAAAAACCCAAGCCCAAAACTCAGACCCCAAGCCCAAAACTCAGACCCCAAGCCCAAAACTCAAACCCCAAGCCCAAAACTCAAACCCCAAGCCCAAAACTCAGCCCCTAAGCCCAAAATTCAGCCCCCAAGCCCAAAACTCAGCCCCCAAGCCCAAAACTCAGCCCCCAAGCCCAAACCTCAGCCCCCAAGCCCAAATTTAAAACCCAAGCCCAAAACTTAAAACCCAAGCCGAAAACTCAGACCCGAAGCCCAAAACTTAAAACAGAAGCCCAAAACTTAAAACAAAAGCCCAAAACTCAGACCCCAAGCCCAAAACTCAGATCCTAAGCCCAAAACTCAGATCCCAAGCCCACAACTCAGATCCCAAGCCCAAAACGCAGACCCCAAGCTTAAAACTCCGACCCCAAGCTCAAAACTAAAAACCCCAAGCCCAAAACGCAGACCCCAAGCCCAAATCTTAAAACCCAAACCCAAAACTTAAAACCCAAACCCAAAACTTAAAACCAAAGCCCAAAACTCAGACCCCAAGCCCAAAACTCAGACCCCAAGCCCAAATTTAAAACCCAAGCCCAAAACTCAGACCCCAAGCCCAAAATTCAGACCCCAAGCCCAAAACTCAGACCCCAAGCACAAAACTCAGATCCTAAGCCCAAAACTCAGATCCCAAGCCCACAACTCAGATCCCAAGCCCAAAACGCAGACCCCAAGCTTAAAACTCCGACCCCAAGCTCAAAACTAAAAACCCCAAGCCCAAAACTCAGACCCCAAGCCCAAATCTTAAAACCCAAACCCAAAACTTAAAACCCAAACCCAAAACTTAAAACCCAAGCCCAAAACTCAAATCCCAAGCCCAAACCTCAGACCCCAAGCCCAAAACTCAGACCCCAAGCCCAAAACTCAGACCCCAAGCCCAAAACTAAGAACCCAAGGCCAAAACTCAGACCCCAAGGCCAAAACTCAGCCCCTAAGCCCAAAACTCAGCCCCCAAGCCCTAAACTCAGCCCCCAAGACAAAAACTCAGCCCCCAAGCCCAAAACTCAGACCCCAAGCCCAAATTTAAAACCCAAGCCCAAAACTTAAAACCCAAGCCGAAAACTCAGACCCGAAGCCCAAAACTTAAAACAAAAGCCCAAAACTCAGACACCAAGCCCAAAACTCAGACCCCAAGCCCAAATTTAAAACCCAAGCCCAAAACTCAGACCCCAAGTCCAATACTAAAAACCCAAGCCCAAAACTCAGACCCCAAGCCCAAAACTCAGACCCCAAGCCCAAAACTCAGACCCCAAGGCCAAAACTCAGACCCCAAGGCCAAAACTCAGACCCCAAGGCCAAAACTCAGACCCCAAGGCCAAAACTCAGACCCCAAGGCCAAAACTCAGACCCCAAGGCCAAAACTAAGAACCCAAGGCCAAAACTCAGACCCCAAGGCCAAAACTCAGACCCCAAGCCCAAAACTAAGACCCCAAGCCAAAAACTCAGACCCCAAGCCCAAAACTCAGACCCCAAGCCCAAAACTAAAAACCCAAGCCCAAAACTTAAAACCCAAGCCCAAAACTCCGATCCCAGGCCGAAAACTCAGACCCCAAGCCCAAAACTCGGACCCAAAACCCAAAACTTAAAACCCAAGCCCAAAACTCAGATCCCAAGACCAAAACTTAAATCCTAAGGCAAACTTAAAACCCAAGCCCAAAACTCAGACCCCAAGCCCAAAACTAAAAACCCAAGCCCAAAACTTAAAACAAAAGCCCAAAACTCAGACCCCAAGACCAAAACTCAGACCCCAAGCAGAAAACTCAGACCCCAAACCCAAAACTAAGACCCGAAGCCCAAAACTCAGACCCCAAGCCCAAAACTCAGACCCCAAGCAAAAAACTAAAAACCCCAAGCCCAAAACTAAAAACCAAGCCCAAAACTCAGACCCCAAGCCCAAAACTAAAAACCCAAGCCCAAAACTCAGACCCCAAGCCCAAAACTCAGACCCCAAGCCCAAAACTAAAAACCCCAAGCCCAAAACTAAAAACACAAGCACAAAACTCAGACCCCAAGCCCAAAACTCAAACCCCAAGCACAAAACTAAAAATCCAAGCCCAAAACTCAGACCCCAAGCCCAAATTTAAAACCCAAGCCCAAAACTCAGACCCCAAGCCCAAAACTCAGACCCCAAGCCCAAAACTCAGACCCCAAGCCCAAAACTCAGACCCCAAGCCCAAAACTCAGACCCCAAGCCCAAAACTAAAAACCCCAACCCAAAACAAAAACCCCAGCCCAAAACTCAGACACCAAGCCCAAAACTCAAACCCCAAGCCCAAAACTCAGACCCCAAGCCCAAAACTCAGACCCCAAGCCCAAAACTCAGACCCCAAGCCCAAAACTCAGACCCCAAGCCCAAAACTCAGACCCCAAGCCCAAAACTCAGACCCCTAGCCCAAAACTCAGACCCCTAGCCCAAAACTCAGACCCCAAGCCCAAAACTCAGACCCCAAGCCCAAAACTCAGACCCCAAGCCCAAAACTCAGACCCCAAGCCCAAAACTCAGACCCCTAGCCCAAAACTCAGACCCCAAGCCCAAAACTCAGATCCCAAGCCCAAAACTCGGACCCCTAGCCCAAAACTCAGACCCCAAGCCCAAAACTTAGACCCCAAGCCCAAAACTCAGACCCCAAGCCCAAAACTCAGACCCCAAGCCCAAAACTAAAAACCCAAGCCCAAAACTTAAAACAAAAGCCCAAAACTCAGACCCCAAGCACAAAACTCAAACCCCAGGCCGAAAACTAAAAACCCAAAGCCAAAACTCAGACCCCAAGCCCAAAATTCAGACCCCAAGCCCAAAACTCAGACCCCAAGCCCAAAACTCAGACCCCAAGCCCAAAACTCAGACCCCAAGCTCAAAACTCAGACCCCAAGCCCAAAACTCAGACCCCAAGCCCAAACCTCAGTCCCCAAGCCCAAAACTCAGACCCCAAGCCCAAAACTCAGACCCCAAGCCCAAAACTCAGACCCCAAGCCCAAAACTCAGACCCCAAGCCCAAAACTAAAAACCCAAGCCCAAAACTAAAAACCCAAGCCCAAAACTCAGACCCCAAGCCCAAAACTCAGACCCCAAGCCCAAAACTCAGACCCCAAGCCCAAAACTCAGCCCCTAAGCCGAAAACTCAGTCCCTAAGCCCAAAACTCAGCCCCCAAGCCCAAAACTCAGCCCCCAAGCCCAAAACTCAGCCCCCAAGCCCAAAACTCAGCCCCCAAGCCCAAATTTAAAACCCAAGCCCAAAACTTAAAACCCAAGCCAAAAACTCAGACCCGAAGCCCAAAACTTAATACAAAAGCCCAAAACTCAGACCCGAAGCCCAAACCTCAGACCCCAAGCCCAAATTTAAAACCCAAGCCCAAAATTCAGACCCCAAGCCCAAAACTCAGACCCCAAGCCCAAAACTCAGACCCCAAGCCCAAAACTCAGACCCCAAGCCCAAAACTCAGACCCCAAGCCCAAAACTCAGACCCCAAGCCCAAAACTCAGACCCCAAGCCCAAAACTCAGATCCCAAGCCCAAAACTCAGATCCCAAGCCCACAACTCAGATCCCAAGCCCAAAACGCAGACCCCAAGCTTAAAACTAAAAACCCCAAGCCCAAAACTCAAACCCCAAGCCCAAACCTCAGACCCCAAGCCCAAAACTCAGACCCCAAGCCCAAAACTCAGACCCCAAGCCCAAAACTCAGACCCCAAGCCCAAAACTCAGACCCCAAGCCCAAAACTCAGACCCCAAGCCCAAAACTCAGCCCCTAAGCCCAAAACTCAGCCCCTAAGCCCAAAACTCAGCCCCCAAGCCCAAAACTCAGCCCCCAAGACAAAAACTCAGCCCCCAAGCCCAAACCTCAGACCCCAAGCCCAAATTTAAAACCCAAGCCCAAAACTTAAAACCCAAGGCGAAAACTCAGACCCGAAGCCCAAAACTTAAAACAAAAGCCCAAAACTCAGACCCCAAGCCCAAAACTCAGACCCCAAGTCCAATACTAAAAACCCAAGCCCAAAACTCAGACCCCAAGCCCAAAACTCAGACCCCAAACCCAAAACTCAGACCCCAAACCCAAAACTCAGACCCCTAGCCCAAAACTCAGACCCCTAGCCCAAAACTCAGACCCCTAGCCCAAAACTCAAACCCCAAGCCCAAAACTTAAAACCCAAGCCCAAAACTCAGATCCCAAGCCCAAAACTCAGACCCCAAGCCCGAAACTCGGACCCAAAACCCATAACTTAAAACCCAAGCCCAAAACTCAGATCCCAAGACCAAAACTTAAATCCCAAGGCAAACTTAAAACCCAAGGCCAAAACTCAGACCCCAAGCGCAAAACTAAAAACCCAAGCCCAAAACTTAAAACAAAAGCCCAAAACTCAGACCCCAAGCACAAAACTCAAACCCCAGGCCCAAAACTAAAAACCCAAAGCCAAAACTCAGACCCCAAGCCCAAAACTCAGACCCCAAGCCCAAAACTCAGACCCCAAGCCCAAAACTCAGACCCCAAGCTCAAAACTCAGACCCCAAGCCCAAAACTCAGACCCCAAGCCCAAACCTCAGTCCCCAAGCCCAAACCTCAGTCACCAAGCCCAAAACTCAGACCCCAAGCCCAAACCTCAGATCCCAAGCCCAAAACTAAAAAACCAAGCCCAAAACTAAAAACCCAAGCCCAAAACTCAGACCCCAAGCCCAAAACTCAGACCCCAAGCCCAAAACTCAGACCCCAAGCCCAAAACTCAAACCCCAAGCCCAAAACTCAGCCCCTAAGCCGAAAACTCAGCCCCTAAGCCCAAAACTCAGCCCCCAAGCCCAAAACTCAGCCCCCAAGCCCAAAACTCAGCCCCCAAGCCCAAGACTCAGCCCCCAAGCCCAAAACTCAGACCCCAAGCCCAAATTTAAAACCCAAGCCCAAAACTTAAAACCCAAGCCGAAAACTCAGACCCGAAGCCCAAAACTTAAAACAAAAGCCCAAAACTCAGACCACAAGCCCAAAACTCAGACCCCAAGCCCAAATTTAAAACCCAAGCCCAAAACTCAGACCCCAAGCCCAAAACTCAGACCCCAAAACCAAAACTCAGACCCCAAGCCCAAAACTCAGACCCCAAGCCCAAAACTCAGACCCCAAGCCCAAAACTCAGACCCCAAGCCCAAAACTCAGACCCCAAGCCCAAAACTCAGATCCTAAGCCCAAAACTCAGATCCCAAGCCCACAACACAGATCCCAAGCCCAAAACGCAGACCCCAAGCTTAAAACTCCGACCCCAAGCTCAAAACTAAAAACCCCAAGCCCAAAACTCAGACCCCAAGCCCAAATCTTAAAACCCAAACCCAAAACTTAAAACCCAAGCCCAAAACTCAGACCCCAAGCCCAAAACTCAGACCCCAAGCACAAAACTCAAACCCCAGGCCCAAAACTAAAAACCCAAAGCCGAAACTCAGACCCCAAGCCCAAAATTCAGACCCCAAGCCCAAAACTCAGACCCCAAGCCCAAAACTCAGACCCCAAGCTCAAAACTCAGACCCCAAGCCCAAAACTCAGACCCCAAGCCCAAACCTCAGTCCCCAAGCCCAAACCTCAGTCCCCAAGCCCAAAACTCAGACCCCAAGCCCAAAACTCAGATCCCAAGCCCAAAACTAAAAAACCAAGCCCAAAACTAAAAACCCAAGCCCAAAACTCAGACCCCAAGCCCAAAACTCAGACCCCAAGCCCAAAACTCAGACCCCAAGCCCAAAACTCAGACCCCAAGCCCAAAACTCAGCCCCCAAGCCCAAATTTAAAACCCAAGCCCAAAACTTAAAACCCAAGCCAAAAACTCAGACTCGAATCCCAAAACTTAAAACAAAAGCCCAAAACTCAGACCCCAAGCCCAAAACTCAGACCCCAAGCCCAAATTTAAAACCCAAGCCCAAAACTCAGACCCCAAGCCCAAAACTCAGACCCCAAGCCCAAAACTCAGACCCCAAGCCCAAAACTCAGACCCCAAGCCCAAACTCAGACCCCAAGCCCAAAACTCAGACCCCAAGCCCAAAACTCAGATCCTAAGCCCAAAACTCAGATCCCAAGCCCACAACACAGATCCCAAGCCCAAAACGCAGACCCCAAGCTTAAAACTCCGACCCCAAGCTCAAAACTAAAAACCCCAAGCCCAAAACTCAGACCCCAAGCCCAAATCTTAAAACCCAAACCCAAAACTTAAAACCCAAGCCCAAAACTCAGACCCCAAGCCCAAAACTCAGACCCCAAGCCCAAAACTCAGACCCCAAGCCCAAAACTCAGACCCCAAGCCCAAAACTCAGACCCCAAGCCCAAAACTCAGACCCCAAGCCCAAAACTCAGACCCCAAGCCCAAAACTCAGACCCCAAGCCCAAAACTCAGACCCCAAGCCGAAAACTCAGCCCCTAAGCCCAAAACTCAGCCCCCAAGCCCAAAACTCAGCCCCCAAGCCCAAAACTCAGCCCCCAAGCCCAAAACTCAGCCCCCAAGCCCAAAACTCAGCCCCCAAGCCCAAATTTAAAACCCAAGCCCAAAACTTAAAACCCAAGCCAAAAACTCAGACTCGAAGCCCAAAACTTAAAACAAAAGCCCAAAACTCAGACCCCAAGCCCAAAACTCAGACCCCAAGCCCAAATTTAAAACCCAAGCCCAAAACTCAGACCCCAAGCCCAAAACTCAGACCCCAAGCCCAAAACTCAGACCCCAAGCCCAAAACTCAGACCCCAAGCCCAAAACTCAGACCCCAAGCCCAAAACTCAGATCCCAAGCCCATAACACAGATCCCAAGCCCAAAACGCAGACCCCAAGCTTAAAACTCCGACCCCAAGCTCAAAACTAAAAACCCCAAGCCCAAAACTCAGACCCCAAGCCCAAATCTTAAAACCCAAACCCAAAACTTAAAACCCAAGCCCAAAACTCAGACCCCAAGCCCAAAACTCAGACCCCAAGCCCAAAACTCAGACCCCAAGCCCAAAACTCAGACCCCAAGCCCAAAACTCAGACCCCAAGCCCAAAACTCAGACCCCAAGCCCAAAACTCAGACCCCAAGCCCAAAACTCAGCCCCTAAGCCCAAAACTCAGCCCCCAAGCCCAAAACTCAGACCCCAAGACAAAAACTCAGACCCCAAGACAAAAACTCAGACCCCAAGACAAAAACTCAGACCCCAAGACAAAAACTCAGCCCCCAAGACAAAAACTCAGACCCCAAGCCCAAATTTAAAACCCAAGCCCAAAACTTAAAACCCAAGCCGAAAACTCAGACCCGAAGCCCAAAACTTAAAACAAAAGCCCAAAACTCAGACCCCAAGCCCAAAACTCAGACCCCAAGCCCAAATTTAAAACCCAAGCCCAAAACTCAGACCCCAAGCCCAAAACTCAGATCCCAAGCCCAAAACTCAGACCCCAAGCCCGAAACTAGGACCCAAAACCCATAACTTAAAACCCAAGCCCAAAACTCAGACCCCAAGACCAAAACTTAAATCCCAAGGCAAACTTAAAACCCAAGGCCAAAACTCAGACCCCAAGCCCAAAACTAAAAACCCAAGCCCAAAACTTAAAACAAAAGCCCAAAACTCAGACCCCAAGCACAAAACTCAAACCCCAGGCCCAAAACTAAAAACCCAAAGCCAAAACTCAGACCCCAAGCCCAAAACTCAGACCCCAAGCCCAAAACTCAGACCCCAAGCCCAAAACTCAGACCCCAAGCCCAAAACTCAGACCCCAAGCCCAAAACTCAGACCCCAAGCGCAAAACTCAGACCCCAAGCCCAAAACTAAAAACCCCAAGCCCAAAACTAAAAACCCAAGCCCAAAACTCAGCCCCCAAGCCCAAATTTAAAACCCAAGCCCAAAACTTAAAACCCAAGCCGAAAACTCAGACCCCAAGCCCAAAACTTAAAACAGAAGCCCAAAACTTAAAACAAAAGCCCAAAACTCAGACCCCAAGCCCAAAACTCAGATCCTAAGCCCAAAACTCAGATCCTAAGCCCACAACTCAGATCCCAAGCCCAAAACGCAGACCCCAAGCTTAAAACTCCGACCCCAAGCTGAAAACTAAAAACCCCAAGCCCAAAACTCAGACCCCAAGCCCAAATCTTAAAACCCAAACCCAAAACTTAAAACCCAAACCCAAAACTTAAAACCCAAGCCCAAAACTCAGACCCCAAGCCCAAAACTCAGCCCCCAAGCCCAAAACTCAGACCCCAAGACAAAAACTCAGACCCCAAGACAAAAACTCAGACCCCAAGACAAAAACTCAGACCCCAAGACAAAAACTCAGCCCCCAAGACAAAAACTCAGACCCCAAGCCCAAATTTAAAACCCAAGCCCAAAACTTAAAACCCAAGCCGAAAACTCAGACCCGAAGCCCAAAACTTAAAACAAAAGCCCAAAACTCAGACCCCAAGCCCAAAACTCAGACCCCAAGCCCAAATTTAAAACCCAAGCCCAAAACTCAGACCCCAAGCCCAAAACTCAGATCCCAAGCCCAAAACTCAGACCCCAAGCCCGAAACTAGGACCCAAAACCCATAACTTAAAACCCAAGCCCAAAACTCAGACCCCAAGACCAAAACTTAAATCCCAAGGCAAACTTAAAACCCAAGGCCAAAACTCAGACCCCAAGCCCAAAACTAAAAACCCAAGCCCAAAACTTAAAACAAAAGCCCAAAACTCAGACCCCAAGCACAAAACTCAAACCCCAGGCCCAAAACTAAAAACCCAAAGCCAAAACTCAGACCCCAAGCCCAAAACTCAGACCCCAAGCCCAAAACTCAGACCCCAAGCCCAAAACTCAGACCCCAAGCCCAAAACTCAGACCCCAAGCCCAAAACTCAGACCCCAAGCGCAAAACTCAGACCCCAAGCCCAAAACTAAAAACCCCAAGCCCAAAACTAAAAACCCAAGCCCAAAACTCAGCCCCCAAGCCCAAATTTAAAACCCAAGCCCAAAACTTAAAACCCAAGCCGAAAACTCAGACCCCAAGCCCAAAACTTAAAACAGAAGCCCAAAACTTAAAACAAAAGCCCAAAACTCAGACCCCAAGCCCAAAACTCAGATCCTAAGCCCAAAACTCAGATCCTAAGCCCACAACTCAGATCCCAAGCCCAAAACGCAGACCCCAAGCTTAAAACTCCGACCCCAAGCTGAAAACTAAAAACCCCAAGCCCAAAACTCAGACCCCAAGCCCAAATCTTAAAACCCAAACCCAAAACTTAAAACCCAAACCCAAAACTTAAAACCCAAGCCCAAAACTCAGACCCCAAGCCCAAAACTCAGACCCCAAGCCCAAAACTCAGACCCCAAGCCCAAAACTCAGACCCCAAGCCCAAAACTCAGCCCCTAAGCCCAAAACTCAGCCCCCAAGCCCAAAACTCAGCCCCCAAGACAAAAACTCAGCCCCCAAGACAAAAACTCAGACCCCAAGCACAAATTTAAAACCCAAGCCCAAAATTTAAAACCCAAGCCGAAAACTCAGACCCGAAGCCCAAAACTTAAAACAAAAGCCCAAAACTCAGACCCCAAGCCCAAAACTCAGACCCCAAGCCCAAATTTAAAACCCAAGCCCAAAACTCAGACCCCAAGTCCAATACTAAAAACCCAAGCCCAAAACTCAGACCCCAAGCCCAAATTTAAAACCCAAGCCCAAAACTTAAAACCCAAGCCGAAAACTCAGACCCGAAGCCCAAAACTTAAAACAGAAGCCCAAAACTTAAAACAAAAGCCCAAAACTCAGACCCCAAGCCCAAAACTCAGATCCTAAGCCCAAAACTCAGATCCCAAGCCCACAACTCAGATCCCAAGCCCAAAACGCAGACCCCAAGCTTAAAACTCCGACCCCAAGCTCAAAACTAAAAACCCCAAGCCCAAAACTCAGACCCCAAGCCCAAATCTTAAAACCCAAACCCAAAACTTAAAACCCAAACCCAAAACTTAAAACCCAAGCCCAAAACTCAGACCCCAAGCCCAAAACTCAGACCCCAAGCCCAAAACTCAGACCCCAAGCCCAAAACTCAGACCCCAAGCCCAAAACTCAGACCCCAAGCCCAAAACTCAGCCCCTAAGCCCAAAACTCAGCCCCCAAGCCCAAAACTCAGCCCCCAAGCCCAA
Organism: Psittacula echo; assembly: GCF_963264785.1. Classification (NCBI taxonomy): domain Eukaryota; kingdom Metazoa; phylum Chordata; class Aves; order Psittaciformes; family Psittacidae; genus Psittacula; species Psittacula echo. Next base: position 128,157,981 of record NC_137736.1, on the reverse strand, counting down.
AACTCAGCCCCCAAGACAAAAACTCAGACCCCAAGCCCAAATTTAAAACCCAAGCCCAAAATTTAAAACCCAAGCCCAAAACTCAGACCCCAAGCTCAAAACTCAGACCCCAAGCCCAAAACCCAGACCCCAAGCCCAAACCTCAGTCCCCAAGCCCAAACCTCAGTCACCAAGCCCAAAACTCAGACCCCAAGCCCAAAACTCAGATCCCAAGCCCAAAACTAAAAACCCAAGCCCAAAACTAAAAACCCAAGCCCAAAACTCAGACCCCAAGCTCAAAACTCAGACCCCAAGCCCAGAACTCAAACCCCAAGCCCAAAACTCAAACCCCAAGCCCAAAACTCAAACCCCAAGCCCAAAACTAAGACCCTAAGCCGAAAACTCAGCCCCTAAGCCCAAAACTCAGCCCCCAAGCCCAAAACTCAGACCCCAAGCCCAAAACTCAGCCCCCAAGCGCAAAACTCAGCCCCCAAGCCCAAAACTCAGACCCCAAGCCCAAAACTTAAAACCCAAGCCGAAAACTCAGACCCGAAGCCCAAAACTTAAAACAAAAGCCCAAAACTCAGACCCCAAGCCCAAAACTCAGACCCCAAGCCCAAATTTAAAACCCAAGCCCAAAACTCAGACCCCAAGCCCAAAACTCAGACCCCAAGCCCAAAACTCAGACCCCAAGCCCAAAACTCAGATCCTAAGCCCAAAACTCAGATCCCAAGCCCACAACTCAGATCCCAAGCTTAAAACTCCGACCCCAAGCTCAAAACTAAAAACCCCAAGCCCAAAACTCAGACCCCAAGCCCAAAACTCAGACCCCAAGCCCAAAACTCAGACCCCAAGCCCAAAACTCAGACCCCAAGCCCAAAACTCAGACCCCAAGCCCAAAACTCAGACCCCAAGCCCAAAACTCAGACCCCAAGCCCAAAACTCAGACCCCAAGCCCAAAACTCAGACCCCAAGCCCAAAACTCAGCCCCCAAGACAAAAACTCAGCCCCCAAGACAAAAACTCAGCCCCCAAGACAAAAACTCAGACCCCAAGCCCAAATTTAAAACCCAAGCCCAAAACTTAAAACCCAAGCCGAAACTCAGACCCGAAGCCCAAAACTTAAAACAAAAGCCCAAAACTCAGACCCCAAGCCCAAAACTCAGACCCCAAGCCCAAATTTAAAACCCAAGCCCAAAACTCAGACCCCAAGTCCAATACTAAAAACCCAAGCCCAAAACTCAGACCCCAAGCCCAAAACTCAGACCCCAAGGCCAAAACTCAGACCCCAAGGCCAAAACTCAGACCCCAAGGCCAAAACTAAGAACCCAAGGCCAAAACTCAGACCCCAAGCCCAAAACTCAGACCCCAAGCCCAAAACTAAAAACCCAAGCCCAAAACTAAAAACCCAAGCCCAAAACTTAAAACCCAAGCCCAAAACTTAAAACCCAAGCCCAAAACTCAGACCCCAAGCCCGAAACTCGGACCCAAAACCCAAAACTTAAAACCCAAGCCGAAAACTCAGATCCCAAGACCAAAACTTAAATCCTAAGGCAAACTTAAAACCCAAGCCCAAAACTCAGAAACCAAGGCCAAAACTAAAAACCCAAGCCCAAAACTTAAAACAAAAGCCCAAAACTCAGACCCAAAGCAGAAAACTCAGACCCCAAGCAGAAAACTCAGACCCCAAACCCAAAACTAAGACCCGAAGCCCAAAACTCGGACCCCAAGCCCAAAACTCAGATCCCAAGCCCAAAACTCAGACCCCAAGCCCAAAACTCAGACCCCAAGCCCAAAACTCAGACCCCAAGCCCAAAACTCAGACCCCAAGCCCAAAACTAAAAACCCCAAGCCCAAAACTAAAAACCCCAAGCCCAAAACTAAAAACCCAAGCACAAAACTCAGACCCCAAGCCCAAAACTCAAACCCCAAGCCCAAAACTAAAAACCCAAGCCCAAAACTCAGACCCCAAGCCCAAATTTAAAACCCAAGCCCAAAACTCAGACCCCAAGCCCAAAACTCAGACCCCAAGCCCAAAACTAAAAACCCCAACCCAAAACAAAAACCCCAGCCCAAAACTCAGACCCCAAGCCCAAAACTCAAACCCCAAGCACAAAAATAAAAACCCAAGCCCAAAACTCAGACCCCAAGCCCAAATTTAAAACCCAAGCCCAAAACTCAGACCCCAAGCCCAAAACTCAGACCCCAAGCCCAAAACTGAGACCCCAAGCCCAAAACTCAGACCCCAAGCCCAAAACTCAGACCCCAAACCCAAAACTCAGATCCCAAGCCCAAAACTCAGACCCCAAGCCCAAAACTCAGACCCCAAGCCCAAAACTCAGACCCCAAGCCCAAAATTAAAAACCCCAACCCAAAACAAAAACCCCAGACCGAAACTCAGACCCCAAGCCCAAAACTCAAACCCCAAGCCCAAAACTAAAAACCCCACGCCCAAAACTCAGACCCCAAGCCCAAAACTCAGACCCCAAGCCCAAAACTCAGACCCCAAGCCCAAAACTCAGACCCCAAGCCCAAAACTAAAAACCCCAAGCCCAAAACTAAAAACCAAGCCCAAAACTCAGACCCCAAGCCCAAAACTAAAAACCCAAGCCCAAAACTCAGACCCCAAGCCCAAAACTCAGACCCCTAGCCCAAAACTCAGACCCCTAGCCCAAAACTCAGACCCCTAGCCCAAAACTCAGACCCCTAGCCCAAAACTCAAACCCCAAGCCCAAAACTTAAAACCCAAGCCCAAAACTCAGATCCCAAGTCCAAAACTCAGACCCCAAGCCCGAATCTCGGACCCAAAACCCATAACTTAAAACCCAAGCCCAAAACTCAGATCCCAAGACCAAAACTTAAATCCCAAAGCAAACTTAAAACCCAAGGCCAAAACTCAGACCCCAAGCCCAAAACTAAAAACCCAAGCCCAAAACTTAAAACAAAAGCCCAAAACTCAGACCCCAAGCCCAAAACTCAGACCCCAAGCCCAAAACTAAAAACCCAAAGCCAAAACTCAGACCCCAAGCCCAAAATTCAGACCCCAAGCCCAAAACTCAGACCCCAAGCCCAAAACTCAGACCCCAAGCTCAAAACTCAGACCCCAAGCCCAAAACTCAGACCCCAAGCCCAAACCTCAGTCCCCAAGCCCAAACCTCAGTCCCCAAGCCCAAACCTCAGTCACCAAGCCCAAAACTCAGACCCCAAGCCCAAAACTAAAAACCCAAGCCCAAAACTAAAAACCCAAGCCCAAAACTCAGACACCAAGCCCAAAACTCAGACCCCAAGCCCAAAACTCAAACCCCAAGCCCAAAACTCAAACCCCAAGCCCAAAACTCAAACCCCAAGCCCAAAACTCAGCCCCTAAGACCAAAATTCAGCCCCCAAGCCCAAAACTCAGCCCCCAAGCCCAAAACTCAGCCCCCAAGCCCAAACCTCAGCCCCCAAGCCCAAATTTAAAACCCAAGCCCAAAACTTAAAACCCAAGCCGAAAACTCAGACCCGAAGCCCAAAACTTAAAACAGAAGCCCAAAACTTAAAACAAAAGCCCAAAACTCAGACCCCAAGCCCAAAACTCAGATCCTAAGCCCAAAACTCAGATCCCAAGCCCAAAACTAAAAACCCCAAGCCCAAAACTAAAAACCCAAGCCCAAAACTCAGACCCCAAGCCCAAAACTCAAACCCCAAGCCCAAAACTAAAAACCCAAGCCCAAAACTCAGACCCCAAGCCCAAATTTAAAACCCAAGCCCAAAACTCAGACCCCAAGCCCAAAACTCAGACCCCAAGCCCAAAACTCAGACCCCAAGACCAAAACTAAAAACCCCAAGCCCAAAACTAAAAACCCAAGCCCAAAACTCAGACCCCAAGCAGAAAACTCAGACCCCAAACCCAAAACTAAGACCCCAAGCCCAAAACTCGGACCCCAAGCCCAAAACTCAGACCCCAAGCCCAAAACTCAGACCCCAAGCCCAAAACTCAGACCCCAAGCCCAAAACTAAAAACCCCAAGCCCAAAACTAAAAACCCAAGCCCAAAACTCAGACCCCAAGCCCAAAACTCAAACCCCAAGCCCAAAACTAAAAACCCAAGCCCAAAACTCAGACCCCAAGCCCAAATCTCAGACCCCAAGCCCAAAACTCAGACCCCAAGCCCAAAACTAAAAACCCCAAGGCCAAAACTAAAAACCCAAGCCCAAAACTCAGACCCCAAGCCCAAAACTCAAACCCCAAGCCCAAAACTAAAAACCCAAGCCTAAAACTCAGACCCCAAGCCCAAACCTCAGTCCCCAAGCCCAAAACTCAGACCCCAAGCCCAAAACTCAGACCCCAAGCCCAAAACTCAGACCCCAAGCCCAAAACTCAGTTCCCAAGCCCAAAACTCAGATCCCAAGCCCAAAACTCAGACCCCAAGCCCAAAACTCAGACCCCAAGCCCAAAACTAAAAACCCCAACCCAAAACAAAAACCCCAGCCCAAAACTCAGACCCCAAGCCCAAAACTCAAACCCCAAGCCCAAAACTTAAAACCCAAGCCCAAAACTCAGAACCCAAGCCCAAAACTCAGACCCCAAGCCCAAAACTCAGACCCCAAGCCCAAAACTCAGACCCCAAGCCCAAAACTCAGACCCCAAGCCCAAAACTAAAAACCCCAAGCCCAAAACTAAAAACCAAGCCCAAAACTCAGACCCCAAGCCCAAAACTAAAAACCCAAGCCCAAAACTCAGACCCCAAGCCCAAAACTCAGACCCCTAGCCCAAAACTCACACCCCTAGCCCAAAACTCACACCCCTAGCCCAAAACTCAGACCCCTAGCCCAAAACTCAGACCCCTAGCCCAAAACTCAGACCCCAAGCCCAAAACTTAAAACCCAAGACCAAAACTCAGATCCCAAGCCCAAAACTCAGACCCCAAGCCCGAAACTCGGACCCAAAACCCATAACTTAAAACCCAAGCCCAAAACTCAGATCCCAAGACCAAAACTTAAATCCCAAGGCAAACTTAAAACCCAAGGCCAAAACTCAGACCCCAAGCCCAAAACTAAAAACCCAAGCCCAAAACTTAAAACAAAAGCCCAAAACTCAGACCCCAAGCACAAAACTCAAACCCCAGGCCCAAAACTAAAAACCCAAAGCCAAAACTCAGACCCCAAGCCCAAAATTCAGACCCAAAGCCCAAAACTCAGACCCCAAGCCCAAAACTCAGACCCCAAGCTCAAAACTCAGACCCCAAGCCCAAAACTCAGACCCCAAGCCCAAAACTCAGACCCCAAGCCCAAACCTCAGTCCCCAAGCCCAAACCTCAGTCACCAAGCCCAAAACTCAGACCCCAAGCCCAAAACTCAGATCCCAAGCCCAAAACTAAAAACCCAAGCCCAAAACTAAAAACCCAAGCCCAAAACTAAAAACCCAAGCCCAAAACTCAGACCCCAAGCCCAAAACTCAGACCCCAAGCCCAAAACTCAAACCCCAAGCCCAAAACTCAAACCCCAAGCCCAAAACTAAGACCCTAAGCCGAAAACTCAGCCCCTAAGCCCAAAACTCAGCCTCCAAGCCCAAAACTCAGACCCCAAGCCCAAAACTCAGACCCCAAGCCCAAAACTCAGCCCCCAAGCCCAAACCTCAGCCCCCAAGCCCAAATTTAAAACCCAAGCCCAAAACTTAAAACCCAAGCCGAAAACTCAGACCCGAAGCCCAAAACTTAAAACCCAAGCCCAAAACTCAGACCCCAAGCCCAAATTTAAAACCCAAGCCCAAAACTCAGACCCCAAGCCCAAAACTCAGACCCCAAGCCCAAAACTCAGACCCCAAGCCCAAAACTCAGACCCCAAGCCCAAAACTCAGACCCCAAGCCCAAAACTCAGATCCCAAGCCCACAACTCAGATCCCAAGCCCAAAACGCAGACCCCAAGCTTAAAACTCCGACCCCAAGCTCAAAACTAAAAACCCCAAGCCCAAAACTCAGACCCCAAGCCCAAAACTCAGACCCCAAGCCCAAAACTCAGACCCCAAGCCCAAAACTCAGACCCCAAGCCCAAAACTCAGACCCCAAGCCCAAAACTCAGACCCCAAGCCCAAAACTCAGACCCCAAGCCCAAAACTCAGACCCCAAGCCCAAAACTCAGACCCCAAGCCCAAAACTCAGACCCCAAGCCCAAAACTCAGACCCCAAGCCCAAAACTCAGACCCCAAGCCCAAAACTCAGACCCCAAGCCCAAAACTCAGCCCCTAAGCCCAAAACTCAGCCCCCAAGCCCAAAACTCAGCCCCCAAGACAAAAACTCAGCCCCCAAGACAAAAACTCAGACCCCAAGCCCAAATTTAAAACCCAAGCCCAAAACTTAAAACCCAAGCCGAAACTCAGACCCGAAGCCCAAAACTTAAAACAAAAGCCCAAAACTCAGACCCCAAGCCCAAAACTCAGACCCCAAGCCCAAATTTAAAACCCAAGCCCAAAACTCAGACCCCAAGTCCAATACTAAAAACCCAAGCCCAAAACTCAGACCCCAAGCCCAAAACTCAGACCCCAAGCCCAAAACTCAGACCCCAAGCCCAAAACTCAGACCCCAAGGCCAAAACTCAGACCCCAAGGCCAAAACTAAGAACCCAAGGCCAAAACTCAGACCCCAAGCCCAAAACTCAGACCCCAAGCCCAAAACTAAAAACCCAAGCCCAAAACTAAAAACCCAAGCCCAAAACTTAAAACCCAAGCCCAAAACTTAAAACCCAAGCCCAAAACTCCGATCCCAAGACCAAAACTTAAATCCTAAGGCAAACTTAAAACCCAAGCCCAAAACTCAGACCCCAAGCCCAAAACTAAAAACCCAAGCCCAAAACTTAAAACAAAAGCCCAAAACTCAGACCCAAAGCAGAAAACTCAGACCCCAAGCAGAAAACTCAGACCCCAAACCCAAAACTAAGACCCGAAGCCCAAAACTAAAAACCCAAGCCCAAAACTCAGACCCCAAGCCCAAAACTCAGACCCCAAGCCCAAAACTCAGACCCCAAGCCCAAAACTAAAAACCCAAGCCCAAAACTAAAAACCCAAGCCCAAAACTAAAAACCCAAGCCCAAAACTCAGACCCCAAGCCCAAAACTCAGACCCCAAGCCCAAAACTCAGACCCCAAGCCCAAAACTCAGACCCCAAGCCCAAAACTAAAAACCCCAAGCCCAAAACTAAAAACCCAAGTCCAAAACTCAGACCCCAAGCCCAAAATTCAAACCCCAAGCCCAAAACTAAAAACCCAAGCCCAAAACTCAGACCCCAAGCCCAAATTTAAAACCCAAGCCCAAAACTCAGACCCCAAACCCAAAACTCAGACCCCAAACCCAAAACTCAGACCCCAGGCCCAAAACTCAGACCCCAAGACCAAAACTCAGACCCCAAACCCAAAACTCAGACCCCAAGCCCAAAACTCAGACCCCAAGCCCAAAACTCAGACCCCAAGCCCAAAACTAAACACCCCAACCCAAAACAAAAACCCCAGCCCAAAACTCAGACCCCAAGCCCAAAACTCAAACCCCAAGCCCAAAAATAAAAACCCAAGCCCAAAACTCAGACCCCAAGCCCAAAACTCAGACCCCAAGCCCAAAACTCAGACCCCAAGCCCAAAACTCAGACCCCAAGCCCAAAACTCAGACCCCAAGCCCAAAACTCAGACCCCAAGCCCAAAACTCAGACCCCAAGCCCAAAACTCAGACCCCAAGCCCAAAACTCAGACCCCAAGCCCAAAACTCAGACCCCAAGCCCAAAACTCAGACCCCAAGCCCAAAACTCAGACCCCAAGCCCAAAACTCAGACTCCAAGCCCAAAACTCAGACTCCAAGCCCAAAACTCAGACCCCTAGCCCAAAACTCAGACCCCTAGCCCAAAACTCAGACCCCTAGCCCAAAACTCAGACCCCTAGCCCAAAACTCAGACCCCTAGCCCAAAACTCAGACCCCTAGCCCAAAACTCAGACCCCTAGCCCAAAACTCGGACCCCAACCCCAAAACTCGGACACCAAGCCCAAAACTTAAACCCCAAGCCCAAAACTCAGATCCCAAGAACAAAACTCAGACCCAAAACCCATAACTAAAAACCCAAGCCCAAAACTCAGATCCCAAGACCAAAACTTAAATGCCAAGGCAAACTTAAAACCCAAGGCCAAAACTCAGACCCCAAGCCCAAAACTAAAAACCCAAGCCCAAAACTTAAAACAAAAGCCCAAAACTCTGACCCCAAGCACAAAACTCAAACCCCAGGCCCAAAACTCAGACACCAACCCCAAAACTCAGACCCTAAGCCCAAAACTAAAAACCCAAGCCCAAAACTAAAAACCCAAGCCCAAAACTCAAACCCCAAGTCCAGAACTTAAAACCCAAGCCCAAAACTCAGACCCCAAGCCCAAAACTCAGACCCCAAGCCCAAAACTCAGACCCCAAGCCCAAAACTCAGACCCCAAGCCCAAAACTCAGACCCCAAGCCCAAAACTCAGACCCCAAGCCCAAAACTCAGACCCCAAGCCCAAAACTCAGACCCCAAGCCCAAAACTCAGACCCCAAACCCAAAACTCAGACCCCAAGCCCAAACCTCAGTCACCAAGCCCAAAACTCAGACACCAAGCCCAAAACTCAGACCCCAAGCCCAAAACTCAGATCCCAAGCCCAAAACTAAAAACCCAAGCCCAAAACTCAGCCCCCAAGCCCAAAACTCAGACCCCAAGCCCAAAACTCAGACCCCAAGCCCAAAACTCAGACCCCAAGCCCAAAACTCAGACCCCAAGCCCAAAACTCAGACCCCAAGCCCAAAACTCAGACCCCAAGCCCAAAACTCAGCCCCCAAGCCCAAAACTCAGCCCCCAAGACAAAAACTCAGCCCCCAAGACAAAAACTGAGCCCCCAAGACAAAAACTGAGCCCCCAAGCCCAAATTTAAAACCCAAGCCCAAAACTTAAAACCCAAGCCGAAAACTCAGACCCGAAGCCCAAAACTTAAAACAAAAGCCCAAAACTCAGACCCCAAGCCCAAAACTCAGACCCCAAGCCCAAATTTAAAACCCAAGCCCAAAACTCAGACCCCAAGCCCAAAACTCAGCCCCCAAGACAAAAACTCAGCCCCCAAGACAAAAACTCAGCCCCCAAGCCCAAACCTCAGACCCCAAGCCCAAATTTAAAACCCAAGCCCAAAACTTAAAACCCAAGCCGAAAACTCAGACCCGAAGCCCAAAACTTAAAACAAAAGCCCAAAACTCAGACCCCAAGCCCAAAACTCAGACCCCAAGCCCAAATTTAAAACCCAAGCCCAAAACTCAGACCCCAAGGCCAAAACTCAGACCCCAAGGCCAAAACTCAGACCCCAAGGCCAAAACTCAGACCCCAAGGCCAAAACTCAGACCCCAAGGCCAAAACTCAGACCCCAAGCCCAAAACTCAGACCCCAAGCCCAAAACTCAAACCCCAAGCCCAAAACTCAGACCCCAAGCCCAAAACTCGGACACCAAGCCCAAAACTCGGACACCAAGCCCAAAACTAAAAACCCAAGCCCAAAACTTAAAACCCAAGCCCAAAACTCAGATCCCAGGCCCAAAACTCAGACCCCAGGCCCAAAACTAAAAACCCAAGCCCAAAACTAAAAACCCAAGCCCAAAACTAAAAACCCAAGCCCAAAACTAAAAACCCAAGCCCAAAACTAAAAACCCAAGCCCAAAACTAAAAACCCAAGCCCAAAACTAAAAACCCAAGCCCAAAACTTAAAACCCAAACCCAAAACTTTAAACCCAAGCCAAAAACTTAAAACCCAAGCCAAAAACTCAGACCCCAAGCCCAAAACTCAAACCCCAAGCCCAGAACTAAAAACCCAAGCCGAAAACTCAGACCCGAAGCCCAAAACTTAAAACAAAAGCCCAAAACTCAGACCCCAAGCCCAAAACTCAGACCCCAAGCCCAAATTTAAAACCCAAGCCCAAAACTCAGACCCCAAGTCCAATACTAAAAACCCAAGCCCAAAACTCAGACCCCAAGCCCAAAACTCAGACCCCAAGCCCAAAACTCAGACCCCAAGCCCAAAACTCAGACCCCAAGCCCAAAACTCAGACCCCAAGCCCAAAACTCAGACCCCAAGCCCAAAACTCAGACCCCAAGCCCAAAACTCAGACCCCAAGCCCAAAACTCAGACCCCAAGCCCAAAACTCAGACCCCAAGCCCAAAACTCAGACCCCAAGGCCAAAACTCAGACCCCAAGGCCAAAACTCAGACCCCAAGGCCAAAACTAAGAACCCAAGGCCAAACCTCAGACCCCAAGCCCAAAACTCAGACCCCAGGCCCAAAACTCAGACCCCAAGCCCAAAACTCAGATCCCAAGACCAAAACTTAAATCCTAAGGCAAACTTAAAACTCAGACCCCAAGCCCAAAACTCAGACCCCAAGCCCAAAACTAAAAACCCAAGCCCAAAACTTAAAACAAAAGCCCAAAACTCAGACCCCAAGCAGAAAACTCAGACCCCAAGCAGAAAACTCAGACCCCAAACCCAAAACTAAGACCCGAAGCCCAAAACTCGGACCCCAAGCCCAAAACTCAGACCCCAAGCCCAAAACTCAGACCCCAAGCCCAAAACTCAGACCCCAAGCCCAAAACTCAGACCCCAAGCCCAAAACTCAGACCCCAAGCCCAAAACTCAGACCCCAAGCCCAAAACTCAGACCCCAAGCCCAAAACTCAGCCCCCAAGCCCAAATTTAAAACCCAAGCCCAAAACTTAAAACCCAAGCCGAAAACTCAGACCCGAAGCCCAAAACTTAAAACAAAAGCCCAAAACTCAGACCCCAAGCCCAAAACTCAGATCCTAACCCCAAAACTCAGATCCCAAGCCCACAACTCAGATCCCAAGCCCAAAACGCAGACCCCAAGTTAAAACTCCGACCCCAAGCTCAAAACTAAAAACCCCAAGCCCAAAACTCAGACCCCAAGCCCAAATCTTAAAACCCAAACCCAAAACTTAAAACCCAAACCCAAAACTTAAAACCCAAGCCCAAAACTCAGACCCCAAGCCCAAAACTCAGATCCTAAGCCCAAAACTCAGATCCCAAGCCCACAACTCAGATCCCAAGCCCAAAACGCAGACCCCAAGTTAAAACTCCGACCCCAAGCTCAAAACTAAAAACCCCAAGCCCAAAACTCAGACCCCAAGCCCAAATCTTAAAACCCAAACCCAAAACTTAAAACCCAAACCCAAAACTTAAAACCCAAGCCCAAAACTCAGACCCCAAGCCCAAAACTCAGACCCCAAGCCCAAAACTCAGACCCCAAGCCCAAAACTCAGACCCCAAGCCCAAAACTCAGACCCCAAGCCCAAAACTCAGACCCCAAGGCCAAAACTAAGAACCCAAGGCCAAAACTCAGATCCCAAGCCCAAAACTCAGCCCCCAAGACAAAAACTCAGCACCCAAGCCCAAACCTCAGACCCCAAGCCCAAATTTAAAACCCAAGCCCAAAACTTAAAACCCAAGCCGAAAACTCAGACCCGAAGCCCAAAACTTAAAACAAAAGCCCAAACCTCAGACCCCAAGCCCAAAACTCAGACCCCAAGCCCAAATTTAAAACCCAAGCCCAAAACTCAGACCCCAAGTCCAATACTAAAAACCCAAACCCAAAACTCAGACCCCAAGCCCAAAACTCAGACCCCAAGCCAAAAACTCAGACCCCAAGCCAAAAACTCAGACCCCAAGCCAAAAACTCAGACCCCAAGCCAAAAACTAAGAACCCAAGGCCAAAACTCAGACCCCAAGCCCAAAACTCAGACCCCAAGCCCAAAACTCAGACCCCAAGCCCAAAACTCAGACCCCAAGCCCAAAACTAAAAACCCAAGCCCAAAACTTAAAACCCAAGACCAAAACTCCGATCCCAGGCCCAAAACTCAGACCCAAGCCCAAAACTCGGACCCAAAACCCAAAACTTAAAACCCAAGCCCAAAACTCAGATCTCAAGACCAAAACTTAAATACTAAGGCAAACTTAAAACCCAAGCCCAGAACTCAGACCCCAAGCCCAAAACTAAAAACCCAAGCCCAAACCTTAAAACAAAAGCCCAAAACTCAGACCCCAAGCAGAAAACTCAGACCCCAAGCAGAAAACTCAGACCCCAAACCCAAAACTAAGACCCGAAGCCCAAAACTCAAACCCCAAGCCCAAAAATAAAAACCCAAGCCCAAAACTCAGACCCCAAGCCCAAAACTCAGACCCCAAGCCCAAAACTCAAACCCCAAGCCCAAAAATAAAAACCCAAGCCCAAAACTCAGACCCCAAGCCCAAAACTCAGACCCCAAGCCCAAAACTCAGACCCCAAGCCCAAAACTCAGACCCCAAGGCCAAAACTCAGACCCCAAGCCCAAAACTCAGACCCCAAGCCCAAAACTCAGACCCCAAGCCCAAAACTCAGACCCCAAGCCCAAAACTCAGACCCCAAGCCCAAAACTCAGACCCCAAGCCCAAAACTCAGACCCCAAGCCCAAAACTCAGACCCCAAGCCCAAAACTCAGACCCCAAGCCCAAAACTCAGACCCCAAGCCCAAAACTCAGACCCCAAGCCCAAAACTCAGACCCCTAGCCCAAAACTCAGACCCCTAGCCCAAAACTCAGACCCCTAGCCCAAAACTCAGACCCCTAGCCCAAAACTCAGACCCCTAGCCCAAAACTCGGACACCAAGCCCAAAACTTAAAACCCAAGCCCAAAACTCAGATCCCAAGACCAAAACTCAGACCCCAAGTCCGAAACTCGGACCCAAAACCCATAACTTAAAACCCAAGCCCAAAACTCAGATCCCAAGACCAAAACTTAAATCCCAAGGCAAACTTAAAACCCAAGGCCAAAACTCAGACCCCAAGCCCAAAACTAAAAACCCAAGCCCAAAACTCAGACCCCAAGCCCAAAACTCAGACCCCAAGCCCAAAACTAAAAACTCAAGCCCAAAACTTAAAACGCAAGCCCAAAACTCCGATCCCAGGCCCAAAACTCAGACCCCAAGCCCAAAACTCGGACCCAAAACCCAAAACTTAAAACCCAAGCCAAAAACTCAGACCCCAAGCCCAAAACTCAAACCCCAAGCCCAGAACTAAAAACCCAAGCCGAAAACTCAGACCCGAAGCCCAAAACTTAAAACAAAAGCCCAAAACTCAGACCCCAAGCCCAAAACTCAGACCCCAAGCCCAAATTTAAAACCCAAGCCCAAAACTCAGACCCCAAGTCCAATACTAAAAACCCAAGCCCAAAACTCAGACCCCAAGCCCAAAACTCAGACCCCAAGCCCAAAACTCAGACCCCAAGCCCAAAACTCAGACCCCAAGCCCAAAACTCAGACCCCAAGCCCAAAACTCAGACCCCAAGCCCAAAACTCAGACCCCAAGCCCAAAACTCAGACCCCAAGCCCAAAACTCAGACCCCAAGCCCAAAACTCAGACCCCAAGCCCAAAACTCAGACCCCAAGGCCAAAACTCAGACCCCAAGGCCAAAACTCAGACCCCAAGGCCAAAACTAAGAACCCAAGGCCAAACCTCAGACCCCAAGCCCAAAACTCAGACCCCAGGCCCAAAACTCAGACCCCAAGCCCAAAACTCAGATCCCAAGACCAAAACTTAAATCCTAAGGCAAACTTAAAACTCAGACCCCAAGCCCAAAACTCAGACCCCAAGCCCAAAACTAAAAACCCAAGCCCAAAACTTAAAACAAAAGCCCAAAACTCAGACCCCAAGCAGAAAACTCAGACCCCAAGCAGAAAACTCAGACCCCAAACCCAAAACTAAGACCCGAAGCCCAAAACTCGGACCCCAAGCCCAAAACTCAGACCCCAAGCCCAAAACTCAGACCCCAAGCCCAAAACTCAGACCCCAAGCCCAAAACTCAGACCCCAAGCCCAAAACTCAGACCCCAAGCCCAAAACTCAGACCCCAAGCCCAAAACTCAGACCCCAAGCCCAAAACTCAGCCCCCAAGCCCAAATTTAAAACCCAAGCCGAAAACTTAAAACCCAAGCCGAAAACTCAGACCCGAAGCCCAAAACTTAAAACAAAAGCCCAAAACTCAGACCCCAAGCCCAAAACTCAGATCCTAACCCCAAAACTCAGATCCCAAGCCCACAACTCAGATCCCAAGCCCAAAACGCAGACCCCAAGTTAAAACTCCGACCCCAAGCTCAAAACTAAAAACCCCAAGCCCAAAACTCAGACCCCAAGCCCAAATCTTAAAACCCAAACCCAAAACTTAAAACCCAAACCCAAAACTTAAAACCCAAACCCAAAACTTAAAACCCAAGCCCAAAACTCAGACCCCAAGCCCAAAACTCAGATCCTAAGCCCAAAACTCAGATCCCAAGCCCACAACTCAGATCCCAAGCCCAAAACGCAGACCCCAAGTTAAAACTCCGACCCCAAGCTCAAAACTAAAAACCCCAAGCCCAAAACTCAGACCCCAAGCCCAAATCTTAAAACCCAAACCCAAAACTTAAAACCCAAACCCAAAACTTAAAACCCAAGCCCAAAACTCAGACCCCAAGCCCAAAACTCAGACCCCAAGCCCAAAACTCAGACCCCAAGCCCAAAACTCAGACCCCAAGCCCAAAACTCAGACCCCAAGCCCAAAACTCAGACCCCAAGGCCAAAACTAAGAACCCAAGGCCAAAACTCAGATCCCAAGCCCAAAACTCAGCCCCCAAGACAAAAACTCAGCACCCAAGCCCAAACCTCAGACCCCAAGCCCAAATTTAAAACCCAAGCCCAAAACTTAAAACCCAAGCCGAAAACTCAGACCCGAAGCCCAAAACTTAAAACAAAAGCCCAAACCTCAGACCCCAAGCCCAAAACTCAGACCCCAAGCCCAAATTTAAAACCCAAGCCCAAAACTCAGACCCCAAGTCCAATACTAAAAACCCAAACCCAAAACTCAGACCCCAAGCCCAAAACTCAGACCCCAAGCCAAAAACTCAGACCCCAAGCCAAAAACTCAGACCCCAAGCCAAAAACTCAGACCCCAAGCCAAAAACTAAGAACCCAAGGCCAAAACTCAGACCCCAAGCCCAAAACTCAGACCCCAAGCCCAAAACTCAGACCCCAAGCCCAAAACTCAGACCCCAAGCCCAAAACTAAAAACCCAAGCCCAAAACTTAAAACCCAAGACCAAAACTCCGATCCCAGGCCCAAAACTCAGACCCAAGCCCAAAACTCGGACCCAAAACCCAAAACTTAAAACCCAAGCCCAAAACTCAGATCTCAAGACCAAAACTTAAATACTAAGGCAAACTTAAAACCCAAGCCCAGAACTCAGACCCCAAGCCCAAAACTAAAAACCCAAGCCCAAACCTTAAAACAAAAGCCCAAAACTCAGACCCCAAGCAGAAAACTCAGACCCCAAGCAGAAAACTCAGACCCCAAACCCAAAACTAAGACCCGAAGCCCAAAACTCAAACCCCAAGCCCAAAAATAAAAACCCAAGCCCAAAACTCAGACCCCAAGCCCAAAACTCAGACCCCAAGCCCAAAACTCAAACCTCAAGCCCAAAAATAAAAACCCAAGCCCAAAACTCAGACCCCAAGCCCAAAACTCAGACCCCAAGCCCAAAACTCAGACCCCAAGCCCAAAACTCAGACCCCAAGCCCAAAACTCAGACCCCAAGCCCAAAACTCAGACCCCAAGGCCAAAACTCAGACCCCAAGCCCAAAACTCAGACCCCAAGCCCAAAACTCAGACCCCAAGCCCAAAACTCAGACCCCAAGCCCAAAACTCAGACCCCAAGCCCAAAACTCAGACCCCAAGCCCAAAACTCAGACCCCAAGCCCAAAACTCAGACCCCAAGCCCAAAACTCAGACCCCAAGCCCAAAACTCAGACCCCTAGCCCAAAACTCAGACCCCTAGCCCAAAACTCAGACCCCTAGCCCAAAACTCAGACCCCTAGCCCAAAACTCAGACCCCTAGCCCAAAACTCGGACACCAAGCCCAAAACTTAAAACCCAAGCCCAAAACTCAGATCCCAAGACCAAAACTCAGACCCCAAGTCCGAAACTCGGACCCAAAACCCATAACTTAAAACCCAAGCCCAAAACTCAGATCCCAAGACCAAAACTTAAATCCCAAGGCAAACTTAAAACCCAAGGCCAAAACTCAGACCCCAAGCCCAAAACTAAAAACCCAAGCCCAAAACTCAGACCCCAAGCCCAAAACTCAGACCCCAAGCCCAAAACTAAAAACTCAAGCCCAAAACTTAAAACGCAAGCCCAAAACTCCGATCCCAGGCCCAAAACTCAGACCCCAAGCCCAAAACTCGGACCCAAAACCCAAAACTTAAAACCCAAGCCCAAAACTCAGATCCCAAGACCAAAACTTAAATCCTAAGGCAAACTTAAAACCCAAGCCCAAAACTCAGACCCCAAGCCCAAAACTAAAAACCCAAGCCCAAAACTTAAAACAAAAGCCCAAAACTCAGACCCAAAGCAGAAAACTCAGACCCCAAGCAGAAAACTCAGACCCCAAACCCAAAACTAAGACCCCAAGCACAAAACTCGGACCCCAAGCCCAAAACTCAGACCCCAAGCCCAAAACTCAGACCCCAAGCCCAAAACTCAGACCCCAAGCCCAAAACTCAGACCCCAAGCCCAAAACTCAGACCCCAAGCCCAAAACTCAGACCCCAAGCCCAAAACTAAAAACCCAAGCCCAAAACTCAGACCCCAAGCCCAAAACTAAAAACCCCAAGCCCAAAACTAAAAACACAAGCCCAAAACTCAGATCCCAAGCCCAAAACTCAAACCCCAAGCCCAAAACTAAAAACCCAAGCCCAAAACTAAAAACCCAAGCCCAAAACTCAGACCCCAAGCCCAAATTTAAAACTCAAGCCCAAAACTCAGACCCCAAGCCCAAAACTCAGACCCCAAGCCCAAAACTCAGACCCCAAGCCCAAAACTCAGACCCCAAGCCCAAAACTCAGACCCCAAGCCCAAAACTCAGACCCCAAGCCCAAAACTCAGACCCCAAGCCCAAAACTCAGACCCCAAGCCCAAAACTCAGACCCAAAGCCCAAAACTCAGACCCCAAGCCCAAAACTCAGACCCCAAGCCCAAAACTCAGACCCCAAGCCCAAAACTCAGACCCCAAGCCCAAAACTCAGACCCCAAGCCCAAAACTCAGACCCCAAGCCCAAAACTCAGACCCCAAGCCCAAAACTCAGACCCCAAGCCCAAAACTAAAAACCCCAGCCCAAAACTCAGACCCCAAGCCCAAAAATAAAAACCCCAGCCCAAAACTCAGACCCCAAGCCCAAAACTCAGACCCCAAGCCCAAAAATAAAAACCCAAGCCCAAAACTCAGACCCCAAGCCCAAATTTAAAACCCAAGCCCAAAACTCAGACCCCAAGCCCAAAACTCAGACCCCAAGCCCAAAACTCAGACCCCAAGCCCAAAACTCAGACCCCAAGCCCAAAACTCAGACCCCAAGCCCAAAACTCAGACCCCAAGCCCAAAACTCAGACCCCAAGCCCAAAACTCAGACCCCAAGCCCAAAACTCAGACCCCAAGCCCAAAACTCAGACCCCAAGCCCAAAACTCAGACCCCAAGCCCAAAACTCAGACCCCAAGCCCAAAACTCAGACCCCAAGCCCAAAACTCAGACCCCAAGCCCAAAACTCAGACTCCAAGCCCAAAACTCAGACTCCAAGCCCAAAACTCAGACCCCTAGCCCAAAACTCAGACCCCTAGCCCAAAACTCAGACCCCTAGCCCAAAACTCAGACCCCTAGCCCAAAACTCAGACCCCTAGCCCAAAACTCAGACCCCTAGCCCAAAACTCAGACCCCTAGCCCAAAACTCAGACCCCTAGCCCAAAACTCAGACCCCTAGCCCAAAACTCAGACCCCTAGCCCAAAACTCGGACCCCAACCCCAAAACTCGGACACCAAGCCCAAATCTTAAAACCCCAAGCCCAAAACTCAGATCCCAAGAACAAAACTCAGACCCAAAACCCATAACTTAAAACCCAAGCCCAAAACTCAGATCCCAAGACCAAAACTTAAATCCCAAGGCAAACTTAAAACCCAAGGCCAAAACTCAGACCCCAAGCCCAAAACTAAAAACCCAAGCCCAAAACTTAAAACAAAAGCCCAAAACTCTGACCCCAAGCACAAAACTCAAACCCCAGGCCCAAAACTCAGACACCAACCCCAAAACTCAGACCCCAAGCCCAAAACTAAAAACCCAAGCCCAAAACTAAAAACCCAAGCCCAAAACTCAAACCCCAAGTCCAGAACTTAAAACCCAAGCCCAAAACTCAGACCCCAAGCCCAAAACTCAGACCCCAAGCCCAAAACTCAGACCCCAAGCCCAAAACTCAGACCCCAAGCCCAAAACTCAGACCCCAAGCCCAAAACTCAGACCCCAAGCCCAAAACTCAGACCCCAAGCCCAAAACTCAGACCCCAAGCCCAAAACTCAGACCCCAAGCCCAAAACTCAGACCCCAAGCCCAAAACTCAGACCCCAAACCCAAAACTCAGACCCCAAGCCCAAACCTCAGTCACCAAGCCCAAAACTCAGACACCAAGCCCAAAACTCAGATCCCAAGCCCAAAACTCAGATCCCAAGCCCAAAACTCAGATCCCAAGCCCAAAACTAAAAACCCAAGCCCAAAACTCAGACCCCAAGCACAAAACTCAGACCCCAAGCCCAAAACTCAGACCCCAAGCCCAAAACTCAGACCCCAAGCCCAAAACTCAGACCCCAAGCCCAAAACTCAGCCCCCAAGACAAAAACTCAGCCCCCAAGACAAAAACTGAGCCCCCAAGCCCAAACCTCAGACCCCAAGCCCAAATTTAAAACCCAAGCCCAAAACTTAAAACCCAAGCCGAAAACTCAGACGCGAAGCCCAAAACTTAAAACAAAAGCCCAAAACTCAGACCCCAAGCCCAAAACTCAGACCCCAAGCCCAAATTTAAAACCCAAGCCCAAAACTCAGACCCCAAGCCCAAAACTCAGCCCCCAAGACAAAAACTCAGCCCCCAAGACAAAAACTCAGCCCCCAAGACAAAAACTGAGCCCCCAAGCCCAAACCTCAGACCCCAAGCCCAAATTTAAAACCCAAGCCCAAAACTTAAAACCCAAGCCGAAAACTCAGACCCGAAGCCCAAAACTTAAAACAAAAGCCCAAAACTCAGACCCCAAGCCCAAAACTCAGACCCCAAGCCCAAATTTAAAACCCAAGCCCAAAACTCAGACCCCAAGCCCAAAACTCAGACGCCAAGGCCAAAACTCAGACGCCAAGGCCAAAACTCAGACGCCAAGGCCAAAACTCAGACCCCAAGGCCAAAACTCAGACCCCAAGGCCAAAACTCAGACCCCAAGCCCAAAACTCAGACCCCAAGCCCAAAACTCAGACCCCAAGCCCAAAACTCAGACCCCAAGCCCAAAACTCAGACCCCAAGCCCAAAACTCAAACCCCAATCCCAAAACTCAAACCCCAAGCCCAAAACTCAGACCCCAAGCCCAAAACTCGGACACCAAGCCCAAAACTCGGACACCAAGCCCAAAACTCGGACACCAAGCCCAAAACTAAAAACCCAAGCCCAAAACTTAAAACCCAAGCCCAAAACTCAGATCCCAGGCCCAAAACTCAGACCCCAGGCCCAAAACTAAAAACCCAAGCCCAAAACTAAAAACCCAAGCCCAAAACTAAAAACCCAAGCCCAAAACTAAAAACCCAAGCCCAAAACTAAAAACCCAAGCCCAAAACTAAAAACCCAAGCCCAAAACTTAAAACCCAAACCCAAAACTTAAAACCCAAGCCAAAAACTCAGACCCCAAGCCCAAAACTCAAACCCCAAGCCCAGAACTAAAAACCCAAGCCCAAAACTTAAAACCCAAGCCGAAAACTCAGACCCGAAGCCCAAAACTTAAAACAAAAGCCCAAAACTCAGACCCCAAGCCCAAAACTCAGACCCCAAGCCCAAATTTAAAACCCAAGCCCAAAACTCAGACCCCAAGTCCAATACTAAAAACCCAAGCCCAAAACTCAGACCCCAAGCCCAAAACTCAGACCCCAAGCCCAAAACTCAGACCCCAAGCCCAAAACTCAGACCCCAAGCCCAAAACTCAGACCCCAAGCCCAAAACTCAGACCCCAAGCCCAAAACTCAGACCCCAAGCCCAAAACTCAGACCCCAAGCCCAAAACTCAGACCCCAAGCCCAAAACTCAGACCCCAAGCCCAAAACTCAGACCCCAAGCCCAAAACTCAGACCCCAAGGCCAAAACTCAGACCCCAAGCCCAAAACTCAGACCCCAAGCCCAAAACTCAGACCCCAAGGCCAAAACTAAGAACCCAAGGCCAAACCTCAGACCCCAAGCCCAAAACTCAGACCCCAGGCCCAAAACTCAGACCCCAAGCCCAAAACTCAGATCCCAAGACCAAAACTTAAATCCTAAGGCAAACTTAAAACTCAGACCCCAAGCCCAAAACTCAGACCCCAAGCCCAAAACTAAAAACCCAAGCCCAAACCTTAAAACAAAAGCCCAAAACTCAGACCCCAAGCAGAAAACTCAGACCCCAAGCAGAAAACTCAGACCCCAAGCAGAAAACTCAGACCCCAAGCAGAAAACTCAGACCCCAAACCCAAAACTAAGACCCGAAGCCCAAAACTCGGACCCCAAGCCCAAAACTCAGACCCCAAGCCCAAAACTCAGACCCCAAGGCCAAAACTCAGACCCCAAGGCCAAAACTCAGACCCCAAGCCCAAAACTCAGACCCCAAGCCCAAAACTCAGACCCCAAGCCCAAAACTCAGACCCCAAGCCCAAAACTCAGACCCCAAGCCCAAAACTCAGACCCCAAGCCCAAAACTCAGACCCCAAGCCCAAAACTAAAAACCCCAAGCCCAAAACTAAAAACCCAAGCCCAAAACTCAGACCCCAAGCCCAAAAGTCAAACCCCAAGCCCAAAACTAAAAACCCAAGCCCAAAACTCAGACCCCAAGCCCAAATTTAAAACCCAAGCCCAAAACTCAGACCCCAAGCCCAAAAGTCAAACCCCAAGCCCAAAACTAAAAACCCAAGCCCAAAACTCAGACCCCAAGCCCAAATTTAAAACCCAAGCCCAAAACTCAGACCCCAAGCCCAAAACTCAGACCCCAAGCCCAAAACTCAGACCCCAAGCCCAAAACTCAGACCCCAAGCCCAAAACTCAGACCCCAAGCCCAAAACTCAGACCCCAAGCCCAAAACTAAAAACCCCAACCCAAAACAGAAACCCCAGCCCAAAACTCAGACCCCAAGCCCAAAACTCAGACCCCAAGCCCAAAACTAAAAACCCCAAGCCCAAAACTAAAAACCCAAGCCTAAAACTCAGACCCCAAGCCCAAAACTCAGACCCCAAGCCCAAAACTAAAAACCCCAAGCCCAAAACTAAAAACCCAAGCCCAAAACTCAGACCCCAAGCCCAAAACTCAAACCCCAAGCCCAAAACTAAAAACCCAAGCCCAAAACTCAGACCCCAAGCCCAAATCTTAAAACCCAAACCCAAAACTTAAAACCCAAGCCCAAAACTCAGACCCCAAGCCCAAAACTCAGACCCCAAGCCCAAAACTCAGACCCCAAGCCCAAAACTCAGACCCCAAGCCCAAAACTCAGACCCCAAGCCCAAAACTCAGACCCCAAGCCCAAAACTCAGACCCCAAGCCCAAAACTCAGACCCCAAGCCCAAAACTCAGACCCCAAGCCCAAAACTCAGACCCCAAGCCCAAAACTCAGACCCCAAGCCCAAAACTCAGACCCCAAGCCCAAAACTCAGACCCCAAGCTCAAAACTCAGACCCCAAGCCCAAAACTCAGCCCCTAAGCCCAAAACTCAGCCCCCAAGCCCAAAACTCAGCCCCCAAGACAAAAACTCAGCCCCCAAGACAAAAACTCAGACCCCAAGACAAAAACTCAGACCCCAAGCCCAAATTTAAAACCCAAGCCCAAAACTTAAAACCCAAGCCGAAAACTCAGACCCCAAGCCCAAAACTTAAAACCCAAGCCCAAAACTCAGATCCCAAGACCAAAACTCAGACCCCAAGACCGAAACTCAGACCCCAAGACCGAAACTCGGACCCAAAACCCATAACTTAAAACCCAAGCCCAAAACTCAGATCCCAAGACCAAAACTTAAAACCCAAGCCCAAAACTCAGACACCAAGCCCAAAACTAAAAACCCAAGCCCAAAACTCAGACCCCAAGCCCAAAACTCAGACCCCTAGCCCAAAACTCAGACCCCTAGCCCAAAACTCAGACCCCTAGCCCAAAACTCAGACCCCTAGCCCAAAACTCAGACCCCTAGCCCAAAACTCGGACACCAAGCCCAAAACTTAAAACCCAAGCCCAAAACTCAGATCCCAAGACCAAAACTCAGACCCCAAGTCCGAAACTCGGACCCAAAACCCATAACTTAAAACCCAAGCCCAAAACTCAGATCCCAAGACCAAAACTTAAATCCCAAGGCAAACTTAAAACCCAAGGCCAAAACTCAGACCCCAAGCCCAAAACTAAAAACCCAAGCCCAAAACTCAGACCCCAAGCCCAAAACTCAGACCCCAAGCCCAAAACTAAAAACTCAAGCCCAAAACTTAAAACGCAAGCCCAAAACTCCGATCCCAGGCCCAAAACTCAGACCCCAAGCCCAAAACTCGGACCCAAAACCCAAAACTTAAAACCCAAGCCCAAAACTCAGATCCCAAGACCAAAACTTAAATCCTAAGGCAAACTTAAAACCCAAGCCCAAAACTCAGACCCCAAGCCCAAAACTAAAAACCCAAGCCCAAAACTTAAAACAAAAGCCCAAAACTCAGACCCAAAGCAGAAAACTCAGACCCCAAGCAGAAAACTCAGACCCCAAACCCAAAACTAAGACCCCAAGCACAAAACTCGGACCCCAAGCCCAAAACTCAGACCCCAAGCCCAAAACTCAGACCCCAAGCCCAAAACTCAGACCCCAAGCCCAAAACTCAGACCCCAAGCCCAAAACTCAGACCCCAAGCCCAAAACTCAGACCCCAAGCCCAAAACTCAGACCCCAAGCCCAAAACTCAGACCCCAAGCCCAAAACTCAGACCCCAAGCCCAAAACTCAGACCCCAAGCCCAAAACTCAGACCCCAAGCCCAAAACTCAGACCCCAAGCCCAAAACTCAGACCCAAAGCCCAAAACTCAGACCCCAAGCCCAAAACTCAGACCCCAAGCCCAAAACTCAGACCCCAAGCCCAAAACTCAGACCCCAAGCCCAAAACTCAGACCCCAAGCCCAAAACTCAGACCCCAAGCCCAAAACTCAGACCCCAAGCCCAAAACTAAAAACCCCAGCCCAAAACTCAGACCCCAAGCCCAAAAATAAAAACCCCAGCCCAAAACTCAGACCCCAAGCCCAAAAATAAAAACCCAAGCCCAAAACTCAGACCCCAAGCCCAAATTTAAAACCCAAGCCCAAAACTCAGACCCCAAGCCCAAAACTCAGACCCCAAGCCCAAAACTCAGACCCCAAGCCCAAAACTCAGACCCCAAGCCCAAAACTCAGACCCCAAGCCCAAAACTCAGACCCCAAGCCCAAAACTCAGACCCCAAGCCCAAAACTCAGACCCCAAGCCCAAAACTCAGACCCCAAGCCCAAAACTCAGACCCCAAGCCCAAAACTCAGACCCCAAGCCCAAAACTCAGACTCCAAGCCCAAAACTCAGACTCCAAGCCCAAAACTCAGACTCCAAGCCCAAAACTCAGACCCCTAGCCCAAAACTCAGACCCCTAGCCCAAAACTCAGACCCCTAGCCCAAAACTCAGACCCCTAGCCCAAAACTCAGACCCCTAGCCCAAAACTCAGACCCCTAGCCCAAAACTCAGACCCCTAGCCCAAAACTCAGACCCCTAGCCCAAAACTCGGACCCCAACCCCAAAACTCGGACACCAAGCCCAAATCTTAAAACCCCAAGCCCAAAACTCAGATCCCAAGAACAAAACTCAGACCCAAAACCCATAACTTAAAACCCAAGCCCAAAACTCAGATCCCAAGACCAAAACTTAAATCCCAAGGCAAACTTAAAACCCAAGGCCAAAACTCAGACCCCAAGCCCAAAACTAAAAACCCAAGCCCAAAACTTAAAACAAAAGCCCAAAACTCTGACCCCAAGCACAAAACTCAAACCCCAGGCCCAAAACTCAGACACCAACCCCAAAACTCAGACCCCAAGCCCAAAACTAAAAACCCAAGCCCAAAACTAAAAACCCAAGCCCAAAACTCAAACCCCAAGTCCAGAACTTAAAACCCAAGCCCAAAACTCAGACCCCAAGCCCAAAACTCAGACCCCAAGCCCAAAACTCAGACCCCAAGCCCAAAACTCAGACCCCAAGCCCAAAACTCAGACCCCAAGCCCAAAACTCAGACCCCAAGCCCAAAACTCAGACCCCAAGCCCAAAACTCAGACCCCAAGCCCAAAACTCAGACCCCAAGCCCAAAACTCAGACCCCAAGCCCAAAACTCAGACCCCAAGCCCAAAACTCAGACCCCAAACCCAAAACTCAGACCCCAAGCCCAAACCTCAGTCACCAAGCCCAAAACTCAGACACCAAGCCCAAAACTCAGATCCCAAGCCCAAAACTCAGATCCCAAGCCCAAAACTCAGATCCCAAGCCCAAAACTAAAAACCCAAGCCCAAAACTCAGACCCCAAGCACAAAACTCAGACCCCAAGCCCAAAACTCAGACCCCAAGCTCAAAACTCAGACCCCAAGCCCAAAACTCAGCCCCTAAGCCCAAAACTCAGCCCCCAAGCCCAAAACTCAGCCCCCAAGACAAAAACTCAGCCCCCAAGACAAAAACTCAGACCCCAAGACAAAAACTCAGACCCCAAGCCCAAATTTAAAACCCAAGCCCAAAACTTAAAACCCAAGCCGAAAACTCAGACCCCAAGCCCAAAACTTAAAACCCAAGCCCAAAACTCAGATCCCAAGACCAAAACTCAGACCCCAAGACCGAAACTCAGACCCCAAGACCGAAACTCAGACCCAAAACCCATAACTTAAAACCCAAGCCCAAAACTCAGATCCCAAGACCAAAACTTAAATCCCAAGGCAAACTTAAAACCCAAGGCCAAAACTCAGACCCCAAGCCCAAAACTAAAAACCCAAGCCCAAAACTCAGACCCCAAGGCCAAAACTCAGACCCCAAGCCCAAAACTCAGACCCCAAGCCCAAAACTAAAAACCCAAGCCCAAAACTTAAAACGCAAGCCCAAAACTCCGATCCCAGGCCCAAAACTCAGACCCCAAGCCCAAAACTCGGACCCAAAACCCAAAACTTAAAACCCAAGCCCAAAACTCAGATCCCAAGACCAAAACTTAAATCCTAAGGCAAACTTAAAACCCAAGCCCAAAACTCAGACCCCAAGCCCAAAACTCGGACCCCAAGCCCAAAACTCAGACCCCAAGCCCAAAACTCAGACCCCAAGCCCAAAACTCAGACCCCAAGCCCAAAACTCAGACCCCAAGCCCAAAACTCAGACCCCAAGCCCAAAACTCAGACCCCAAGCCCAAAACTCAGACCCCAAGGCCAAAACTCAGACCCCAAGGCCAAAACTCAGACCCCAAGGCCAAAACTCAGACCCCAAGGCCAAAACTCAGACCCCAAGGCCAAAACTCAGACCCCAAGCCCAAAACTAAAAACCCAAGCCCAAAACTTAGATCCCAAGCCCAAAACTTAAAACCCAAGCCCAAAATTTAAAACGTAAGCCCAAAACTAAAAACCCAAGCCCAAAACTGAGACCTCAAGCCCAAAACTGAGACCTCAAGCCCAAAACTGAGACCCCAAGTCCAAAACTGAGACCCCAAGCCCAAAACTCAGAGCCCCAGCCCAGTACTCAGAGCCCCAGCCCAGTACTCAGAGCCCCAGCCCAGTACTCAGAGCCCCAGCCCAGTACTCAGAGCCCCAGCCCAGTACTCAGAGCCCCAGCCCAGTACTCAGAGCCCCAGCCCACTACTCAGAGCCCCAGCCCAGTACTCAGAGCCTCAGCCCAGTACTCAGAGCCTCAGCCCAGTACTCAGAGCCCCAGCCCAGTACTCAGAGCCCCAGCCCAGTACTCAGAGCCCCAGCCCAGTACTCAGAACAGCAGCCCAATACTCAGAACCCAAGCCCAATACTCATACCCCAGCCCAATTCCACAACTCAGACACCTAGTACACAACTTAAAAACTATTTCCTCCAATCAGACACTTAGACAACTTAGACCCTGAGTCCTCCAAGGAGACACTAAGATTACAACTTAGACCCTAAGTCCTCCAAGCAGACCCTAAGAACACAAATGAGACACCAAGCTCACAAACTAGAACTTAAGCTCAAAAATTAGACACTAAGCACACAAATTAGAAACTAAGTCACCCAAGTAGACACAAAGATCACAAATTAGACGTGAAGATCACAAAATAGACACTAAATCCACCATGAAGACACTAAGATCACCAACTGGACACTAAGTCCTCCAAGCAGACCCTAAGATCACAAGTTAGACACCGAGACCACAAGTTAGACACTATGTCCTCCAAGCAGACACTAAGATGACAAATTAGACCCTAAGATGACAAATTAGACCCTACGATAACAAATTAGACCCTACGATAACAAATTAGACCCTAACAACACAAAGTAAACACTAAGACCTCCAAGCTGGTCCTAATATCACACATGAGAAACTAAGTCCTCTAAGGATATCCTAAGCTCACAAATTAGACACTCAGTCCACCAAGCAGACCCCAAGATCACAAATTAAACCCTAAGCTCACAAATTAAACCCTAAGCTCACATATTGGACCCTAAGCTCACATACGGGACACTTAGACCTCCAAACAGACCCTAACCTCAGAAATCATACACTAAGTCCTCCAAGCAGACCCTGAGCTCACACATTAGACCCTAAGTCCTCCAAGCAGACCCTGAGATAATACCTTAAACCCCAGGTCACAAATGAGACCCTAATTCCTCCAAGCAGACCCTGAGATCACACATTAGACACTAAGACCTCCAAGCAGACCCTAAACTCACAAATGAGACCCTAATGTCACAAATTTCACCCTAAGTCCTCCAAGCAGACCCTGAGCTTACACATTAGACACCAAGCCCTCCAAGCAGACCCTAAGCTCACACACTACACCCTCGCCCTGAAATCCCAAACACAAATACTGAGACCCTTTGCCACGTTCTCCTCAACGCCCACTCAACACACACACACACACACACACACACACACAAACCCCTTACCTCCTCACAGCTCTCCACAGTTTGCGCCATCACCTCTCCAGGCTCGGCTGCGCTACCTGAAAAAGAAACAGATACACGCTCAGAGAGGGCTCAAAGCTGCACCCTTCCCTCACCACATGCCATCTCCCTTTCTCGTCACCTTACTGCTCGTCCGCTGGCCTTTGCACATCTTCGGTTCTCTGCTTTCAGACCGTGTATTGCCTACAGAACACAACGCAAGGGATGTTTCAAATTCCACAAAAACTACAAGACACTCCATCACTTGCTGCTTCACTCTGCGCAGCATAGCTCACCTGGCCCAAGTCAGCTCGGGGGCAGAGATCTCCCTTTGCTCCTCGCTCCCCACCTCCAAATTAAAAACATACAGCAAGTCATAAGCCAGCCAGGAGAATAAGGCATACCTTCCTTCTGACACAACAAGTTCACCCACCTGGTACCATCCCTCCTCTCAAGCCTCCTACAGCAGCCTCTGACACGTTGCTAACCATCTCCCCATCTGCAACAACAACCTGCCATGATTCACAGCAACCCCAAACAAAAGCTGCTTCTGCCTCTAAGTCTCAGGCCAGACTCCCTCTCAGACTTCGGCTGACAACCAGACGCAGACTGACATTCAGACACTCTGAACACAGACGCTCCGACGCCCTGCCTCAGACACTAACTCGAAATACACTCCCAAGCAGACTCTCGGGCCCTGACTCATTCATTCATTCCAAGCTTCTTCCCACAGCTCTTCTGGCCATTCACACACATCTTCAAGAGCAGAGAGCTACACTGCGATGATAAAACCCCACCACATATGTTCCAGAGTTCAAGAATTCCAGGGGAGAGAAAACCAGAGACAAACATACAACTCTCAACTACTTTACTCATATCGGAAACTACAGAGATAGTAAAGGCTACTTCTCATCATGTTTGCTTCTCTTCCCAACCCCAAGGACCCCGTGAAGACCATCAGCAAACCAGCTCCGAGAATCATCATCACGGCAGTGCGAGGCGGCAGGCTCAACCTCAGCGGGCGTCCCCGCGCAGGCAACCTTCGCCTGGGTGGGATGAGCTTCTGCCTCCCTCGCACAGCATGAGGCTCGGGCTTCCAGACTCACAAAAATGCACGCTCATTGCCACGCAGGGGGCCAGCCCACGTCGGAAGGAGCGGCCACCGAGAGCTACGGAGGTCTCCAAGGGTCGGGACTTTTCCAGGCACTTCTAAAGCACAACTTTCTGGGTAGGAACCAAAGCTCGACTTCTCGGGAAGCAGCCAAAGCAGAACGCTCCGGGGAGCAGCCAAAGGGGACCAACAGTACTCTCCCACCTTTGTGTGTTTCGCCACGGACCGTGACCAATCGTCCCTCACGCAACACCCCGGACTTAAGCCCCACAAACGTCACCTTTTCATCCTGGCATTTCACTCCGAGTCCCTACCTTCACTAGAGCTGACCCTGCCCCTCCCAGGCACCTCCGAGCGCGTTCTCCAACCTTCTGACATTCCGGCTCAGATGCTACGTCCCAACGCTACATTTCAAACCCCTTCCCGCCATTCTGACATTCTCCCCCACCCCCTGCCCCGTAAAGGAGTCCCTCTACTTAGCGTGCAGAGTGCCATGGCTCGCCAGGCAGCCTCACTGCTCACAACTCCTGCAGCAGACTCCAGCCATGTTGCGGCCGTTGCCAAGTTCCTCTTCATCATCTGCCACAAAACAAACAAACAAACAAACTGGAACACGCCCTGCTGGCCGCCATCACCATCACTCCACCTGAACCACACCGGCCTGTCCCGGGAAAACCGTCTGCCTCCTCCAAAGCTCCTCGACATTGTGCTCGCCTTGTTTGTCCCAAATCGGTGCCAGAGTGTGATGCCGGGCCTCCCCTGCCCTCCGCGCCCTAGGAGGACAGCAGAGAGAAATGACCAGGGTGTTTGCAAAAAGGGACCTACTCCACCGTCCTTCTCCTTACCTCCCTGACTCACCTCCAGCGCTCATCCGACTCCAAAGTAGAGGGCAGGCCCTGCAATCCCAAACACAAATACTGACCCCTTTGCCACCTTCTCCTCAACGCCCACTCACCACACACACACATGCACACACACACACAAACCCCTTACCTCCTCTCAGCTCTCCGCAGTTTGCGCCATCACCTCTCCAGGCTTGCCTGCGCCACCTGAAAAAGAAACAGATACACGCTCAGAGAGGGCTCAAAGCTGCACCCTCACCAAGCACACCAAGCGGACCCCAAGATCCCAAATTAGACCCTGAGAACACAAATTAGACCCTAAGTCCTCCAAGCACACCTTAAGATCTCCAATGAGACACTAAGACCTGCAAGCAGACCCTAAGATCACAACTTAGACCCTAAGTCCTCCAAGGAGACCCTAAGAACACAAATGAGACACCAAGCTCACAAATTAGAACTTAAGCTCAAAAATTAGACACTGAGCACACAAATTAGAAACTAAGTCCTCCAAGTAGACACGAAGATCACAAATTAGACACTAAGTCCTCCAAGCAGACACTAAGATCACAAATTAGACACTAAGTCCTCCAAGGATATCCTAAGCTCAAAAATTAGACACTCAGTCCACCAAGCAGACCCCGAGATCACAAATTAAACCCTAAGCTCACACATTGGACCCTAAGCTCACATACTGGACCCTTAGACTTCCAAACAGACCCTAACCTCACAAATCATACACTAAGTCCTCCAAGCAGACCCTGAGATCATACCTTAAACTCCAGGTCACAAATTAGACCCTAAGGTCACAAATGAGACCCTAATTCCTCCAAGCAGACCCTGAGATCGCAAATTGGACACTAAGACCTCCAAGCAGACCCTAAACTCACAAATGAGACCCTAATGTCACAAATTTCACCCTAAGTCCTCCAAGCAGACACTGAGCTTACACATTAGACACCAAGTCCTCCAAGCAGACCCTAAGCTCACACACTACACCCTCACCCTGCAATCCCAAACACAAATACTGAGACCCTTTGCCACGTTCTCCTCAACGCCCACCCAACACACACACACACACACACACAAACCCCTTACCTCCTCTCAGCTCTCCGCAGTTTGCGCCATCACCTCTCCAGGCTTACCTGCGCCACCTGAAAAAGAAACAGAAACAGATACACGCTCAGAGAGGGCTCAAAGCTGCACCCCCCCCAGCACACCAAGCAGACACCTAGTGCGCCAAACAGACTTGAAGATACCAAATTAGACCCTGAGAACAAAAATTAGACTTTAAGTCCTCCAAGCACACCTTAAGATCTCAAAAAAGACTGTAAGTCCTCCAAGCAGACACCAAGACCACAACTTACACCCCAAGTCCGCAACTTACACCCCAAGTCCGCAACTCAGACAACAAGTCTTCTAAGGAGACACCAAGTCCACAACTTAGACACCAAGTCCACATCTTAGACACCAAGTCCACAACTTAGACACCAAGTCCACAACTTAGACACCAAGTCCACAACTTAGACACCAAGTCCACAACTTAGACACCAAGTCCACAACTTAGACACCAAGACCTTCAAGCAGACACTAAGATCATTCATTAGCCTCTAAGTCCGCAACTTAGACCCCAAGCCCGCAACTTAGACCCCAAGCCCGCAACTTAGACCCCAAGCCCGCAACTTAGACCCCAAGCCCGCAACTTAGACCCCAAGCCCGCAACTTAGACCCCAAGTCCGCAACTTAGACCCCAAGTCCGCAACTTAGACCCCAAGTCCGCAACTTAGACCCCAAGTCCGCAACTTAGACCCCAAGTCCGCAACTTTGACTCTAAGGTCATAAATTAGACTCTAAGTCCACAACTTAGACACCAAGCTCACAACTTAGAAACCAAGCCCACAATTTAGATACCAAGCCCACAACTTAGGCACCAAGGCCACAACTTAGGCACCAAGTCCTCCAAGCAGACCCTAAGGTCATAAATTGTACCCTAGGGACACAAATGGGACAGAAATCCTCCAAGCTGAACCTAAGCTCATGCATTAGACCCTAAATCCTCCAAGCAGACTCTGAGCTCCCACTTTAGACACCCAGTCCTTCAAGTAGCCCCTGACTCCCCCACGCAGCCCTTCATTTCTAAAAACATGTAAGTTCTGGAAATATCTAAAACCTAAACACGTTTTAAATCCACAAGCCACGTCCCACTCATACAGACAAGCCCTAAGCCTGCAACCGCCCACACACTAACTTGGACATGTATTCTAAAACTAACACCTCCATTCTGAGACTGAGAGCAGCATTCTAACACTGAGCCACGCCTTCTAAAACTAACATATTCTTTTTAAGACTAATACCAGCATTCTAAGGCTGACATGGATTTTAAGGCCAACACCAGCATTCCAAGCCTAACACCGACATTCTAAGACCACTAGCAGCATTCTAAGACCAATACGACCAACATTTACTTCACATAAACTTAGGAAATTACTAACATCATACATTTCTTTTAAATGCATTTACAGAAATGACATTCTTCACCATTTACAATTCATTCTTACAAATCCAATAACACTTCACTACTTACACAAGACGCTCGACAGGTCGCACGCTCGGTCACGTCACCGTCATCAGACGTCCTTTACGTACGGCAACGCAGCCTTCCACGTGACACGGACCGCTTTCACGCGCCTGACTGAAATCTTCTACGTCCCGGGTATTGCTGTCCAGAAGCAGACAGAGCTCCTCTCGACTCCACAGCTTCTGTGCATACTAACCTGCAGACAAAAAACCATTCCTATTGATACCCTTACAATATGACCTCTAAACATCCTCCCCTCCCTTCCATTTTTTTCCATGTATGCAAAGCTAACGAATTGCACCCAACAGACAACACTCACTAGACCTAAACATACTTACCAACTACCTACACCCATAGATGAGACAGCAACTTCAGGGCTGCCACACCAACTCTCCCATTTTCTTTCCTAATGCACAGCAACATCCCCCCAGGCAGGCTTCAGGAATCACGAGGAACTGAACTCCCTGAAGCTTCAAAATTACCCAGCCTGGAAACCTCGCCTCATGCAGAGTGCCATGGGTCTCAAAGCAGCCTCGCTGCCCACAACTCCTGCAGCAGACTCCAGCCATGTTGCAGCCATTGCCAAGTTCCTCTTCATCATCTGCCAGAAACAAACAAAGAAGGGGGAACACGCTCTGCTGGCCGCCATCACCATCACTCCAGCCCGGCCTCTTCCATACCAACCCTCAGCCTCCCCCAAAGCTCCTTAACACTGTGCTCACCTGCCCCAAAGAGATTCCGCAGTCCAACGCCGGGCCTCCCCTGCCCTCCGCGACCTAGGACTGCAACAGGGACAAATGACCCCAGTTCTTACAACACTGACCGACCCCACAACCATTCTCCTTACCTCCGACTCACCTCCAGCACTCATCCGACTCCTAAGGGTAGAGGGCAGGCCCTGCAATCCCAAACACAAACACTGAATCTTTTTGCCACCTTCTCCTCAACGCCCACCCACCACACACACACACACACACAAACTTCTTAGCTCTTCACAGCTTCACATGCAGCCTGAAGCAATGCTCCAGAAAGCTACTGATGAGGTGACTGAAGACAAAAGCCTTACTCTGCTTTGTACTTTTATATCACGACAAGAAATGCCTGACCCTTCGTTAAGCAACCGACGTGAACAGTCAGGATACGAAGAACAAGGTCCAAGGACCAGGCTGAGCATCTTCAGCTCAAGCAGCAATGTGGAAGCGCCAATGCAGAAAACAAGGGAAGGCACTCAATAACACAGGCAAGCTGTACCGCCCTGCCGACTGTAAGATGATGCTATAAAAAGTCGCCATTATTTATCCTCATCCCCATGGTACATTGCAAACCTGTGCCTCCTATCCTGATGCTGTCCCCCACCCCCCTGCTGCCAAAAATTAGTCTTTCTGCTTTATCTCTATAGTGCCATAGGTCTCAAGCCAAACTTATTGCTCAGAACTTCCATACTAAACACCTGGGAGTTTGCTGCATCCACCCAATTCATCTTCATCACCTGCAATAACAGGACTAAGAAAGAAAAAAACCAACAAGAACCAAAACCGAGCCACACCCCAGTCTATCGACAGACAAACACAGAGAAGTCACTGTTCTGGCTGTCATTCTCACCATCAGCATACCAGTCAATGCTCATCTTTTTCTGTAACACCTTACTGCCTCAGCTGTAACTCTGCAGACACATGCTCATCTGGTCCTACGTAATTCCTGCACGGTACACCGAGGTTCTCCTACCCTGCTACACTTAAAAACCTACACGCAATTGATCATTGTTCGGGTGACAGGAAATTAACCCCCAATCCTTGTCCTTAACTCCCCTGCTCACTGGAAATGGCCAGCTAACTCTACAAGCAACTGCACAATACACAGAAGGAACATATAAGCTAAACCCCCCCACCATGTTACACTTACCTTTTAGTCTGCAGCCTCACACTAAATACCCCTAACTTCTTACAGCCCTCCTCCCTGCGGAAGTTCAATTCTCAGTCCTTGGATGTGACTCTTCACCAAAAAAATTAAAACACATGCACGCTAAGACTAGGCTAAAAGCAACTAGTTTTGCTGCGAATTGCCTATCTGCTGCTTAATCACATTGCCTGCTCCTGAACCACGTCTCCAATATTTATGTCCACCACGTATTGTACATACAGCTTCTAAGTCACTTTATAAACAGCAACAGAAAATAACTTATTGTATTGAGAGCCAACTGCCATTGACTAATTATTATAGACACATGGTCAGTGTTCACATAAACCAGTAACACAATTAGACAGCCACCCCTGGGAAAACAAAACCTTACAGAACAGAGCTACAAAAACTACAGCCCTGAAAAATTAATTTCATGCAGACTGTAAGGAACAAACCCCTCTGCACTTTGAACTTTGAAAGTGGAAATATGTAAGCTAAGAAGTATTCTTTTACCTTTCCCTGCCCCAAAACATAAGATTTTTAAGAAACTCTACATCACAAAACAACTTGAAAATTATGGTTTGCTCTTCTTTAAACCCAAACACTCAACTTAGCTTTTAAAAAAGTAAAAAGCTAACAGCATCCTCAAGAAAAACTCCTAGCCCCATAAGTGGAGTGTTTCCTCAGCAGACACCAGCATCATTGTTATACACAAAATGGAACAGAAACAATACAAAAGTAATGAAGACATTGACCAAAATCAACAGTTGCCGTGGTTTCTGTACCTCAGAAGGACCACAAAAACATCCATCACTCAACACCAAAAATAAAAACAAAACCCTAGAGAAAACCACAGCACAAAAAAGCTGAGTAATTATCGCACACATAAAAACTAGAGTAGCTTAAAACACAGAGCTCTGAAAAAAAACCCCAAACACCTTACCTTGAAGAGAGCCAAACCCTATAGGAACTGCCTGCAGGAAAGCTGGGCCTTATATACCCCAGGCCCTACCCACCACCCCTCCCACAATGCCCTGGCTCAGGGCTGGGGCAAACCACCAGCTGGGACAGAAGCACCCTGACAAGGTACAGCTGGGTCTGATTTTATTTGGGTTTGGCCTTTTGGCTGCTTTTGGTCTTTAGTTTTTTGGTTTTACTTTTCTGGCTTAGATTCACATTCAAAACTCACAGACAACACAGTTCTACAGAATTAGGCTCAGAATTATATTTGGTTTCAGACCATGCAGGGATTCTCTGTCTGAGCTCCCGGGGCTCAGGCTCACACAGGGTTACTTCCTCACAGCCTGGCTCAGACTCAAACATTTCAACTGCATGGACACTCTAGCTCAGGCTTAGGCTCGTGCTCACTGAGGCTCCATCTGCCGTGGTCTGGCTCCCACATCACAGTATCACAGTATGTTAGAGATTGGAAGGGACCTCAAAAGATCATCTAGTCCAATCCCCCTGCCAGAGCAGGAACACCTAGATAAGATTACACAGGAATGTGTCCAGGCGGGTTTTGAATGTCTCCAGAGAAGGAGACTCCACAACCTCCCTGGGCAGCCTGTTCCAGTGTTCTGTCACCCTCACTGAGAAGAAGTTTCTTCTCAAGTTTAAGTGGAACCTCTTGTGTTCCAGTTTATACCCATTACCCCTTGTCCTATCATAGTTTGCCATTGAGAAGAGCCTGGCTCCATCCTCATGACACTCCCCCTTTATATATTTATATACACTAATAAGGTCCCCCCGCAGTCTCCTCTTCTCCAAACTATAGAGACCCAGCTCCCTCAGCCTTCCTCATAAGGGAGATGCTCCACTCCCTTAATCATCTTTGTCGCCCTGCGCTGGACTCTCTCCAGCAGGTCCCTGTCCTTCTTGAACTGAGGGGCCCAGAACTGGACACAATATTCCAGATGCGGTCTCACCAGGGCCGAGTAGAGGGGAAGGAGGACCTCTCTCGACCTACTGACCACCCCCCTTCTAATACACCCCAGGATGCCATTGGCCTTCTTGGCCACAAGGGCACAGTGTTGGCTCATGGTCATCCTGCTGTCCACTAGGACCCCCAGGTCCCTCTCCCCTACACTACTCTCTAACAGGTCGTTCCCCAACCTATACTGGAACCTGGGGTTGTTCCTGCCCAGATGCAGGACTCTACACTTTCCCTTGTTATATTTCATCAAGTTTCTCCCTGCCCAACTCTCCAGCCTGTCCAGGTCCCGCTGGATGGCAGCACAGCCTTCTGGCGTGTCAGCCACTCCTCCCAGCTTAGTGTCATCAGCAAACTTGCTGACAGTACACTCAATTCCCTCATCTAAATCATTGATGAATATATTAAATAATACTGGTCCCAATACTGACCCTTGAGGCACTCCACTAGATACAGGCCTCCAACTGGACTCCGCCCCATAGACTACAACTCTCTGGCTTCTGTCCTTCAGCCAGTTCGCAGTCCATCTCACTACCTGATCATCCAGGCCACACTTCCTCAATTTAGCTATGAGGATGCTGTGGGAGACTGTGTCAAATGCTTTGCTGAAGTCAAGGTAGACCACATCCACCGCTCTGCCATCATCCATCCACAATGTTATTTCCTCATAAAAGGCTAGGAGGTTGGTCAAGCATGACTTCCCCTTGGTAAAGCCATGTTGACTGCCCCTCATAACCCTCTTATCCTTGACATGCCTTAAGATGGCATCAAGGATAAGGTGTTCCATCACTTTCCCAGGGATGGAGGTGAGGCTGACCGGTCTATAGTTACCCGGGTCCTCCTTCTTGCCTTTTTTGAAGACTGGAGTGACATTTGCTTTCCTCCAGTCCTCAGGCACCTCTCCCATTTCCCAAGACTTGGTAAAGATGATGGAGAGTGGTCTAGCAATGACTTCCGCCAGTTCCCTCAGCACCCGCGGGTGCATCCCATCTGGACCCATGGATTTATGGATGTCCAGATTGCTCAACTGGTCCCTAACCCATTCCTCATGGACTAAGGCAAACCGCTCCAGTGACCTGACTTCATCTGAGGTCTCAGGAGTACAGGGTTCTTCAGGACTGCCTCCGGCAGAGTAGACTGACACAAAGAAGGCATTCAATAACTCTGCCATCTCTGTATCTTCTGTCACCAGGGCACCCATCCCATTCACCAGTGGGCCAACCTTGCCTCTGGTGTTAGTTTTATCAGCTATGTATTTGAAAAAGCTCTTTCTGCTGTCCTTGACCCCTCTGGCCAGATTTAATTCTAAGGAGGCCTTAGCCATCCTAGCTGCCTTCCTACATCCTCTAGCAGCAGCCTTATATTCCTCCCGAGTGGCCAGCCCCTCCTTCCATGACCTATAAACTCTGCTCTTCCACTTGAGCATACCCAGCAGTTCCTTATTCAGCCACGCAGGTCTCCTGGCCCTCTTCCTTGACTTCCTACGTGTCGGGATGCTCAGCTCTTGAGCTTGGAATAAGCAATTCTTGAATGCCAACCAACTATCTTGGGCCCCTTTACCTTCAAGCAGCCTTGCCCATGGGACTTCCCCTAGCAATTGCTTGAAAAGGCCAAAGTTTGCCCTGCTGAAGTCCAGGGTTGCAATTCTACTTGCTATTGTACTGGTCCTACCACACAAGATCCTGAATTCCACCATCTCGTGGTCGCTGCAACCAAGGCAGCCCTCAACCCTTACTGCTTCGACCAGACCCTTCTTGTTAGTGAGGATGAGATCCAGCAGCGCTCCTCTCCTGGTTGGCTGATCCACCATTTGCATGAGGAAGTTATCATCCATACACTGGAGGAACCTCCTGGACTGTGGCTGGGTTGCTGAGTAGTCCTTCCAGCAAACATCAGGGAAATTAAAATCCCCCACGACGACCACGTCCTGTGACTGTGAGGCCGCTCTCAGCTGCTTGTAGAAGGCCTCGTCAACTTCCTCACCCTGATCTGGTGGCCTGTAACAGACACCCACAACAGTATCACCCCTGCCAGCCTGCCCCTTAATTCTCACCCACAGACTCTCAACTCGCTCATCCCCTGTTCCTGGACAGAACTCAGTACATTGCAGCTGCTCTCGCACATAAAGAGCAACCCCACCACCCCGCCTGGCTGGCCTGTCTTTCCTGAAAAGGACATAGCCCTCCATGAGTATATTCCAGTCATGCGAGCTGTCCCACCACGTCTCTGTAATTGCCACCAGATCATAATCTCCTGACTTAACACAGGTCTCCAACTCCTCCTGCTTATTTCCCATGCTGCACGCATTGGTGTACAGGCATTTCAAGGAGGGAGCTGAGCTCACCAATTTCACCCTAGGATTATAGGAGGCCTCCCGGTCTTCATCAATCCTAGAGTGCTGCCCCACTGGGGCAAGCCCAGTTACAACCCCATCCCCCTTCGAATCTAGTTTAAAGCTCTCCAAATGAGCCCTGCTAATTCATGCCCCACATCCACACGAATCTCACGTTGAGACTAACACAGACTCCCTGGCTCAGACTCACTCTCACGTGTTAACTAAAGAAAGGTATTCAGATGACTCAGCCCAGGTGACCTATGCTTACAACACCCAAGTAGCAACTTATTTCAGGGTTCTGTCATTTTCATACAACTACAGTCACCTTTTCTTGTTAGTGTCTTCCAGGTGTGTCTGGGTTAGAATAAAAGGATGGAAAACCTCTGAAGGCCAGTGGATGAGCAGCAAAGCTCTGGGAGCAGGAGATGGGACTTTCTGAAGGAAGGGTGCAGCTTCCATCTGTCTCTCAGTCTGTGCATGTTTGCATTTCTGTTGGGTGCTGCAGGTAACTCTGGAGAGGTGAAGGTGCAAACTGAGGAGGGCTGTGAGGAGGTAAGGGGGGGGTGTGTGTGTGTGGTGGCTGGGTGCTGAGGAGAACGTGGCCAAGGGGCTCAGTATTTGTGGTTGAGATTGCAGGGCCTGCCCTCTACCTTTGGAGTCGGATGAGTGATGGAGGTGAGTCAGGATCACAACCGGATCAGGAGAAGGATCCTGGGGTTGGCCCCTTTTTGCAAACACCCTGGTTATTTGTCTTTATTGTCCTCGTAGGACCTGGAGGGAAGGAGAGGCCCAGTGTCAGACCCTGTTACCGGATTGGAATAGGCGAGCATAATGTGAAGGAGCTTTGAAGCAGGAAGAGGGTTGTCACAGATTAGGCCAGCACTGCGGAGTGGGGTGCTGGTGATGATGGTGGCCCCCACAGTGCGTTCCTGTTTGTTCGCAACTTAGACACCTAACCCACAACTTAGACACCAAGTCTACAACTTAGACATCTACTCCTCCAAGCAGACTCTAATGTCACAACTTAACACACCAAGTCCACAATTTACACACCAAGTCATCAAAGCAGACACTGTCATAAATTAGCCTTTAAGTCCACAACCTGGACACCAAGTCCACAACTTAGACACCAAGTCCTCCAAGCACACACTCGGGTAATAAATAAGCCTCTAAGACCACAACTTAGACACCAAGTCCTCCAAGCACACACTAAGATCATTAATTAGCCTATAAGTCCACAACTTCAACAACAACTCAACAACTTAGAAACCTAGTTCACAACTTACACATCAAGTCCACACCTTAGAAACCTAGTCCTCCAACCAGACACTAAGGTCATAAATTAGCCTCTAAGTCCACAACTTATACACGTAGTCCACAATTTAGAAACTAAGTCCAAAACATAGACCCCAAGTCCATAACTTAGACACCACGGCCACAACTTAGACACCAAGTCCTCCAAGCAGACACTAAGCTCACACACTAGACCCTCGCACTGCAATAACAAACACAAATACTGAGCCCCTTTACCATGTTCTCGTCAATGCTCACCCAACACACACACACACACACAAACCCCTTACCTCCTCTCAGCTCTCCGCAGTTTGCGCCATCACCTCTCCAGGCTTGCCTGCACCACCTGAAAAAGAAACAGATACACGCTCAGAGAGGGCTCAAGGCTGCACCCTCACCAAGCACGCCAAGCAGACACCAAGCACGCCAAGCGGAGCCGAAGTTCCAAATTAGACCCTTAGAACACAAATTAGACCCTAAGTCCTCCAAGCACACCTTAAGATCTCAAATGAGACACTAAGACCTGCAAGCAGACCCTAAGATCACAACTTACACCCTAAGTCCTCCAAGGAGACACTAAGACCACAACTTATACCCTAAGTCCTCCAAGCAGACCCAAAGAACACAAATGAGACACCAAGCTCACAAAGTAGAACTTAAGCTCAAAAATTAGACACTAAACACACAAATTAGAAACTAAGTCATCCAAGTAGACACGAAGATCACAAATGAGACACTAAGTCCTACAAGCAGACACCAAGCACACAAATTAGACACTAAGTCCTCCAAGCAGACATCAAGATCACAACTTAGAACCTACGATCACAACTTAAACCCTAAGATCACAACTTACACACTACATGCTCCAAACAGACACTAAGATCACAAATTAGACGTGAAGATCACAAAATAGACACTAAATCCACCATGAAGACACTAAGATCACCAACTGGACACTAAGTCCTCCAAGCAGACCCTAAGATCACAAGTTAGACACCGAGACCACAAGTTAGACACTATGTCCTCCAAGCAGACACTAAGATGACAAATTAGACCCTAAGATGACAAATTAGACCCTACGATAACAAATTAGACCCTAACAACACAAAGTAGACACTAAGACCTCCAAGCTGGTCCTAAGATCACAAATTAGAAACTAAGCCCTCCAAGGATATCCTAAGCTCACAAATTAGACACTCAGTCCACCAAGCAGACCCCAAGATCACAAATTAAACCCTAAGCTCACATATTGGACCCTAAGCTCACATATTGGACCCTTAGACTTCCAAACAGAACCTAACCTCACAAATCATACACTAAGTCCTCCAAGCAGACCCTGAGCTCACACATTAGACCCTAGTCCTCCAAGCAGACCCTGAGATCATACCTTAAACCCCAGGTCACAAATTAGACCCTAAGGTCACAAATGAGACCCTAATTCCTCCAAGCAGACAATGAGATCACAAGTTGGACACTAAGACCTCCAAGGAGTCCCCAAACTCACAAATGAGACTCTAAGGTCACAAATTTCACCCTAACTCCTCCAAGCAGACCCTGAGCTCACACACTAGACCCTCGCCCTGAAATC
The DNA here is from genome assembly GCF_963264785.1 of Psittacula echo. Classification (NCBI taxonomy): domain Eukaryota; kingdom Metazoa; phylum Chordata; class Aves; order Psittaciformes; family Psittacidae; genus Psittacula; species Psittacula echo. The sequence continues at coordinate 128,117,181 of NC_137736.1, read as the reverse complement.
CCAAACACAAATACTGAGACCCTTTGCCACGTTCTCCTCAACGCCCACTCAACACACACACACACACACACACACACACAAACCCCTTACCTCCTCACAGCTCTCCACAGTTTGCGCCATCACCTCTCCAGGCTCGGCTGCGCTACCTGAAAAAGAAACAGAAGCAGATACACACTCAGAGAGGGCTCAAAGCTGCACCCTTCCCTCACCACATGCCATCTCCCTCTCTCGTCACCTTACTGCTCGTCCGCTGGCCTTTGCACATCTTCGGTTCTCTGCTTTCAGATCGTGTATCGCCTACAGAACACAACGCAAGGGATGTTTCAAATTCCACAAAAACTACAAGACACTCCATCACTTGCTGCTTCACTCTGCGCAGCATAGCTCACCTGGCCCAAGTCAGCTCGGGGGCAGAGATCTCCCTTTGCTCCTCGCTCCCCACCTCCAAATTAAAAACATACAGCAAGTCATAAGCCAGCCAGGAGAATAAGGCATACCTTCCTTCTGACACAACAAGTTCACCCACCTGGTACCATCCCTCCTCTCAAGCCTCCTACAGCAGCCTCTGACACGTTGCTAACCATCTCCCCATCTGCAACAACAACCTGCCATGATTCACAGCAACCCCAAACAAAAGCTGCTTCTGCCTCTAAGTCTCAGGCCAGACTCCCTCTCAGACTTCGGCTGACAACCAGACGCAGACTGACATTCAGACACTCTGAACACAGACGCTCCGACGCCCTGCCTCAGACACTAACTCGAAATACACTCCCAAGCAGACTCTCGGGCCCTGACTCATTCATTCATTCCAAGCTTCTTCCCACAGCTCTTCTGGCCATTCACACACATCTTCAAGAGCAGAGAGCTACACTGCGATGATAAAACCCCACCACATATGTTCCAGAGTTCAAGAATTCCAGGGGAGAGAAAACCAGAGACAAACATACAACTCTCAACTACTTTACTCATATCGGAAACTACAGAGATAGTAAAGGCTACTTCTCATCATGTTTGCTTCTCTTCCCAACCCCAAGGACCCCGTGAAGACCATCAGCAAACCAGCTCCGAGAATCATCATCACGGCAGTGCGAGGCGGCAGGCTCAACCTCAGCGGGCGTCCCCGCGCAGGCAACCTTCGCCTGGGTGGGATGAGCTTCTGCCTCCCTCGCACAGCATGAGGCTCGGGCTTCCAGACTCACAAAAATGCACGCTCATTGCCACGCAGGGGGCCAGCCCACGTCGGAAGGAGCGGCCACCGAGAGCTACGGAGGTCTCCAAGGGTCGGGACTTTTCCAGGCACTTCTAAAGCACAACTTTCTGGGTAGGAACCAAAGCTCGACTTCTCGGGAAGCAGCCAAAGCAGAACGCTCCGGGGAGCAGCCAAAGGGGACCAACAGTACTCTCCCACCTTTGTGTGTTTCGCCACGGACCGTGACCAATCGTCCCTCACGCAACACCCCGGACTTAAGCCCCACAAACGTCACCTTTTCATCCTGGCATTTCACTCCGAGTCCCTACCTTCACTAGAGCTGACCCTGCCCCTCCCAGGCACCTCCGAGCGCGTTCTCCGACCTTCTGACATTCCGGCTCAGATGCTACATCCGAACGCTACATTTCAAACCCCTTCCCGCCATTCTGACATTCTCCCCCACCCCCTGCCCCGTAAAGGAGTCCCTCTACTTAGCGTGCAGAGTGCCACGGCTCGCCAGGCAGCCTCACTGCTCACAACTCCTGCAGCAGACTCCAGCCATGTTGCGGCCGTTGCCAAGTTCCTCTTCATCATCTGCCACAAAACAAACAAACAAACAAACAAACAAACTGGAACACGCCCTGCTGGCCGCCATCACCATCACTCCACCTGAACCACACCGGCCTGTCCCGGGAAAACCATCTGCCTCCTCCAAAGCTCCTCGACATTGTGCTCGCCTTGTTTGTCCCAAATCGGTGCCAGAGTGTGATGCCGGGCCTCCCCTGCCCTCCGCGCCCTAGGAGGACAGCAGAGAGAAATGACCAGGGTGTTTGCAAAAAGGGACCTACTCCACCGTCCTTCTCCTTACCTCCCTGACTCACCTCCAGCGCTCATCCGACTCCAAAGGTAGAGGGCAGGCCCTGCAATCCCAAACACAAATACTGACCCCTTTGCCACCTTCTCCTCAACGCCCACCCAACACACACACACAAACCCCTTACCTCCTCTCAGCTCTCCGCAGTTTGCGCCATCACCTCTCCAGGCTTGCCTGCGCCACCTGAAAAAGAAAGAGATACACGCTCAGAGAGGGCTCAAAGCTGCACCCTCACCAAGCACACCAAGCGGACAACAAGCGCGCCAAGCGGACCCGAAGATCCCAAATTAGACCCTGAGAACACAAATTAGACCCTAAGTCCTCCAAGCACACCTTAAGATCTCAAATGAGACACTAAGACCTGCAAGCAGACCCTAAGATCACAACTTAGACCCTGAGTCCTCCAAGGAGACCCTAAGATCACAACTTAGACCCTAAGTCCTCCAAGCAGACCCTAAGAACACAAATGAGACACCAAGCTCACAAAGTAGAACTTAAGCTCAAAAATTAGACACTAAGCACACAAATTAGAGACTAAGTCATCCAAGTAGACACTAAGATCACCAACTGAACAATAAGTCCTCCAAGCAGACCCTAAGATCACAAGTTAGACACTAAGTCCTCCAAGCAGACATCAAGATCACAACTTAGAACCTACGATCACAACTTAAACCCTAAGATCACAACTTAGATCCTAAGATTACAACTTAGATACTACACCCTCCAAACAGACACTAAGGTCACAACTTAGACCCTAAGATCGCAACTTAGACACTACATGCTCCAAACAGACACTAAGATCACAAATTAGACACTAAGATCACAAAATAGACACTAAATCCACCATGAAGACACTAAGATCACCAACTGGACACTAAGTCCTCCAAGCAGACCCTAAGATCACAAGTTAGACACCGAGACCACAAGTTAGACACTATGTCCTCCAAGCAGACACTAAGATGACAAATTAGACCCTAAGATGACAAATTAGACCCTACGATAACAAATTAGACCCTAACAACACAAAGTAGACACTAAGACCTCCAAGCTGGTCCTAAGATCACAAATTAGAAACTAAGCCCTCCAAGGATATCCTAAGCTCACAAATTAGACACTCAGTCCACCAAGCAGACCCCAAGATCACAAATTAAACCCTAAGCTCACATATTGGACCCTAAGCTCACATACTGGACCCTTAGACCTCCAAACAGACCCTAACCTCAGAAATCATACACTAAGTCCTCCAAGCAGACCCTGAGCTCACACATTAGACCCTAAGTCATCCAAGCAGACCCTGAGATCATACCTTAAACCCCAGGTCACAAATTAGACCCTAAGGTCACAAATGAGACCCTAATTCCTCCAAGCAGACCCTGAGATCACAAATTGGACACTAAGACCTCCAAGCAGACCCTAAACTCACAAATGAGACCCTAATGTCACAAATTTCACCCTAACTCCTCCAAGCAGACCCTGAGCTTATACATTAGACACCAAGCCCTCCAAGCAGACCCTAAGCTCACACACTACACCCTCGCCCTGCAATCCCAAACACAAATACTGAGACCCTTTGCCACGTTCTCCTCAACGCCCACTCAACACACACACACACAAACCCCTTACCTCCTCACAGCTCTCCACAGTTTGTGCCATCACCTCTCCAGGCTTGCCTGCGCTACCTGAAAAAGAAACAGATACACGCTCAGAGAGGGCTCAAAGCTGCACCCTTCCCTCACCACATGCCATCTCCCTCTCTCGTCACCTTACTGCTCGTCCGCTGGCCTTTGCACATCTTCGGTTCTCTGCTTTCAGACCGTGTATCGCCTACAGAACACAACGCAAGGGATGTTTCAAATTCCACAAAAACTACAAGACACTCCATCACTTGCTGCTTCACTCTGCGCAGCATAGCTCACCTGGCCCAAGTCAGCTCGGGGGCAGAGATCTCCCTTTGCTCCTCGCTCCCCACCTCCAAATTAAAAACATACAGCAAGTCATAAGCCAGCCAGGAGAATAAGGCATACCTTCCTTCTGACACAACAAGTTCACCCACCTGGTACCATCCCTCCTCTCAAGCCTCCTACAGCAGCCTCTGACACGTTGCTAACCATCTCCCCATCTGCAACAACAACCTGCCATGATTCACAGCAACCCCAAACAAAAGCTGCTTCTGCCTCTAAGTCTCAGGCCAGACTCCCTCTCAGACTTCGGCTGACAACCAGACGCAGACTGACATTCAGACACTCTGAACACAGACGCTCCGACGCCCTGCCTCAGACACCAACTCGAAATACACTCCCAAGCAGACTCTCGGGCCCTGACTCATTCATTCCAAGCTTCTTCCCACTGCTCTTCTGGCCATTCACACACATCTTCAAGAGCAGAGAGCTACACTGCGATGATAAAACCCCACCACATATGTTCCAGAGTTCAAGAATTCCAGGGGAGAGAAAACCAGAGACAAACATACAACTCTCAACTACTTTACTCATATCGGAAACTACAGAGATAGTAAAGGCTACTTCTCATCATGTTTGCTTCTCTTCCCAACCCCAAGGACCCCGTGAAGACCATCAGCAAACCAGCTCCGAGAATCATCATCACGGCAGTGCGAGGCGGCAGGCTCAACCTCAGCGGGCGTCCCCGCGCAGGCAACCTTCGCCTGGGTGGGATGAGCTTCTGCCTCCCTCGCATAGCATGAGGCTCGGGCTTCCAGACTCACAAAAATTCACACTCATTGCGACGCAGGGGGCCAGCCCACGTCGGAAGGAGCGGCCACCGAGAGCTACGGAGGTCTCCAAGGGTCGGGACTTTTCCAGGCACTTCTAAAGCACAACTTTCTGGGTAGGAACCAAAGCTCGACTTCTCGGGAAGCAGCCAAAGCAGAACGCTCCAGGGAGGAGCCAAAGGGGACCAACAGTTCTCTCCCACCTTTGTGTGTTTCGCCACGGACCGTGACCAATCGTCCCTCACGCAACACCCCGGACTTAAGCCCCACAAACGTCACCTTTTCATCCTGGCATTTCACTCCGAGTCCCTACCTTCACTAGAGCTGACCCTGCCCCTCCCAGGCACCTCCGAGCGCGTTCTCCGACCTTCTGACATTCCGGCTCAGATGCTACGTTTGAACGCCACATTTCAAACCCCTTCCCGCCATTCTGACATTCTCCCCCACCCCCTGCCCCGTAAAGGAGTCCCTCTACTTAGCGTGCAGAGTGCCACGGCTCGCCAGGCAGCCTCACTGCTCACAACTCCTGCAGCAGACTCCAGCCATGTTGTGGCCGTTGCCAAGTTCCTCTTCATCATCTGCCACAAAACAAACAAACAAACAAGCAAACAAACTGGAACACGCCCTGCTGGCCGCCATCACCATCACTCCACCTGAACCACACCGGCCTGTCCCGGGAAAACCGTCTGCCTCCTCCAAAGCTCCTCGACATTGTGCTCGCCTTGTTTGTCCCAAATCGGTGCCAGAGTGTGATGCCGGGCCTCCCCTGCCCTCCGCGCCCTAGGAGGACAGCAGAGAGAAATGACCAGGGTGTTTGCAAAAAGGGACCTACTCCACCGTCCTTCTCCTTACCTCCCTGACTCACCTCCAGCGCTCATCCGACTCCAAAGGTAGAGGGCAGGCCCTGCAATCCCAAACACAAATACTGACCCCTTTGCCACCTTCTCCTCAACGCCCACCCAACACACACACACAAACCCCTTACCTCCTCTCAGCTCTCCGCAGTTTGCGCCATCACCTCTCCAGGCTTGCCTGCGCCACCTGAAAAAGAAAGAGATACACGCTCAGAGAGGGCTCAAAGCTGCACCCTCACCAAGCACACCAAGCGGACAACAAGCGCGCCAAGCGGACCCGAAGATCCCAAATTAGACCCTGAGAACACAAATTAGACCCTAAGTCCTCCAAGCACACCTTAAGATCTCAAATGAGACACTAAGACCTGCAAGCAGACCCTAAGATCACAACTTAGACCCTAAGTCCCCCAAGCAGACACTAAGATCACAGATTAGACACAAAGTCCTTCGCAACTTAGACCCCAAGTCCTCCACAACTCAGACCCCAAGTCCTCCGCATCTTAGACCCCAAGTCCTCCAAGCAGACAATAAGGTTACTACTTAGCCTCTAAGGTCACAACTTAGCCTCTAAGGTCACAACTTAGACCCTAAGTCCTCCAAGCAGACACTAAGGTCACAAATTAGACAATAAGAAAACAAATTAGAGAGTAAGGCCTCCAAGCATGCACTAAGATCACAAAGTAGACACTTTAGGTCAGAAATTAGACACAAACTCTACCATGAACACACTAAGATGACAAATTTGACAATAAGTCCTCCAAGCAGACACTAAGATCACAAATTAGACATTAAGATCACAAATTAAACACTGTCCACAGCTCAGACACTCAAAACACAGCTCAGACACTAAGATCACCGCTCAGACACTAGGCCCTCCAAGCACACGCTAAGATGACCAATAATACACAAAGTCCTCCAAGCAGACCCTGAGATCACAAACAACACACAAAATCCTCCAAGCACACCGTAAGACCACAAATTAGACACTAACTCCTCCAAGCAGAAACTATGATCACAAATTAGACACTAAGACCTCCAAGCAGACCCTAAGATCACAAATCAGACCCTAAGTCCTCCAAGCAGACCCTAACATGACAAATTAGACCCTACCACGACAAATTAGAACCTAAGATGACAAATTTGACCCTAAGATCACAAATTACACCCTAAGATCACAAATTTGACACCAAGTCCTCTAAGCAGACCCTAAGATCATGAATTAGACACTAAGATCACCAGTTAGGCACTAAGATCACCAGATAGGCACTAAGTCTTCCAAGCAGACTCTAACATGACAAATTAGACCCTAAGTCCTCCAAGCAGACCCTAAGAACACAAATGAGACACCAAGTCCTCCAAGAAGACACTAAGATCACAAATGAGACAATAAGAAAACAAATTAGAGAGTAAGGCCTCCAAGCATGCACTAAGATCACAAAGTAGACACTTTAGGTCAGAAATTAGACACAAACTCCACCATGAACACACTAAGATGACAAATTTGACAATAAGTCTTCCAAGCAGACACTAAGATCACAAATTAGACATTAAGATCACAAATTAAACACTGTCCACAGCTCAGACACTCAAAACACAGCTCAGACACTAAGATCACCGCTCAGACACTAGGCCCTCCAAGCACACCCTAAGATGACCATAATACACAAAGTCCTCCAAGCAGACCCTGAGATCACAAATAGCACGGAAAATCCTCCAAGCACACCGTAAGACCACAAATTAGACACTAACTCCTCCAAGCAGAAACAATCATCACAAATTAGACACTAAGACCTCCAAGCAGACCCTAAGATCACAAATCAGACCCTAAGTCCTCCAAGCAGACCCTAAGAACACAAATGAGATGCCAAGCTCACAAATTAGAACTTAAGCTCAAAAATTAGACATTAAGCACACAAATTAGAGACTAAGTCATCCAAGTAGACAAAGATAAGAAATGAGACCCTAAGTCCTCCAAGCAGACACTAAGATCACAGATTAGACACTAAGTCCTCCAAGCAGACACTAAGATCAGAAATGAGACCCTAAGATTACAACTTAGACACTACATCCTTCAAAAAGACACTAAGATCACAAAGTAGACACCAAGATCACAAAATAGACACTAAATCCACCATGGAGACACTAAAATCACAAATGAGACACTAAGTGCTCCAAGCAGACCCTAAGATCGCAACTTAGACACCAAGTCCTCCGCAGCGCAGACACCAAGTCCTCCGCAACGTAGACACCAAGTCCTCCGCAACGTAGACACCAAGTCCTCCGCAGCGCAGACACCAAGTCCTCCGCAACGTAGACACCAAGTCCTCCGCAACGTAGACACCAAGTCCTCCGCAACGTAGACACCAAGTCCTCCGCAACGTAGACACCAAGTCCTCCGCAACGTAGACACCAAGTCCTCCGCAACGTAGACACCAAGTCCTCCGCAACGTAGACACCAAGTCCTCCGCAACGTAGACACCAAGTCCTCCGCAACGTAGACACCAAGTCCTCCGCAACGTAGACACCAAGTCCTCCGCAGCTTAGACACCAAGTCCTCCGCAGCTTAGACACCAAGTCGTCCGCAGCTTAGACACCAAGTCGTCCGCAGCTTAGACACCAAGTCGTCCGCAGCTTAGACACCAAGTCGTCCGCAGCTTAGACACCAAGTCCTCCAAGCAGACACTAAGCTTACCACTTAGCCTCTAAGCTTACCACTTAGCCTCTAAGCTTACCACTTAGCCTCTAAGCTTACCACTTAGCCTCTAAGCTTACCACTTAGCCTCTAAGCTTACCACTTAGCCTCTAAGCTTACCACTTAGCCTCTAAGCTTACCACTTAGCCTCTAAGCTTACCACTTAGCCTCTAAGCTTACCACTTAGCCTCTAAGCTTACCACTTAGCCTCTAAGCTTACCACTTAGCCTCTAAGCTTACCACTTAGCCTCTAAGCTTACCACTTAGCCTCTAAGCTTACCACTTAGCCTCTAAGCTTACCACTTAGCCTCTAAGCTTACCACTTAGCCTCTAAGCTTACCACTTAGCCTCTAAGCTTACCACTTAGCCTCTAAGCTTACCACTTAGCCTCTAAGCTTACCACTTAGCCTCTAAGCTTACCACTTAGCCTCTAAGCTTACCACTTAGCCTCTAAGCTTACCACTTAGCCTCTAAGCTTACCACTTAGCCTCTAAGCTTACCACTTAGCCTCTAAGCTTACCACTTAGCCTCTAAGCTTACCACTTAGCCTCTAAGCTTACCACTTAGCCTCTAAGCTTACCACTTAGCCTCTAAGCTTACCACTTAGCCTCTAAGCTTACCACTTAGCCTCTAAGCTTACCACTTAGCCTCTAAGCTTACCACTTAGCCTCTAAGCTTACCACTTAGCCTCTAAGCTTACCACTTAGCCTCTAAGCTTACCACTTAGCCTCTAAGCTTACCACTTCGCCCCTAAGCTTACCACTTCGCCCCTAAGCTTACCACTTCGCCCCTAAGCTTACCACTTCGCCCCTAAGCTTACCACTTCGCCCCTAAGCTTACCACTTCGCCCCTAAGCTTACCACTTCGCCCCTAAGCTTACCACTTCGCCCCTAAGCTTACCACTTCGCCTCTAAGCTTACCACTTCGCCCCTAAGCTTACCACTTCGCCCCTAAGCTTACCACTTCGCCCCTAAGCTTACCACTTCGCCTCTAAGCTTACCACTTCGCCTCTAAGCTTACCACTTCGCCTCTAAGCTTACCACTTCGCCTCTAAGCTTACCACTTCGCCTCTAAGCTTACCACTTCGCCTCTAAGCTTACCACTTCGCCTCTAAGCTTACCACTTCGCCTCTAAGCTTACCACTTCGCCTCTAAGCTTACCACTTCGCCTCTAAGCTTACCACTTCGCCTCTAAGCTTACCACTTAGCCTCTAAGCTTACCACTTAGCCTCTAAGCTTACCACTTAGCCTCTAAGCTTACCACTTAGCCTCTAAGCTTACCACTTAGCCTCTAAGCTTACCACTTAGCCTCTAAGCTTACCACTTCGCCCCTAAGCTTACCACTTCGCCCCTAAGCTTACCACTTCGCCCCTAAGCTTACCACTTCGCCCCTAAGCTTACCACTTCGCCCCTAAGCTTACCACTTCGCCCCTAAGCTTACCACTTCGCCCCTAAGCTTACCACTTCGCCCCTAAGCTTACCACTTCGCCTCTAAGCTTACCACTTCGCCTCTAAGCTTACCACTTCGCCTCTAAGCTTACCACTTCGCCTCTAAGCTTACCACTTCGCCTCTAAGCTTACCACTTAGACACCAAGTCCTCCAAGAAGACACTAAGATCACAGATTAGACACAAAGTCCTTCACAACTTAGACACCAAGTCCTCCACAACTTAGACACCAAGTCCTCCACAACTTAGACACCAAGTCCTCCACAACTTAGACACCAAGTCCTCCACAACTTAGACACCAAGTCCTCCACAACTTAGACACCAAGTCCTCCACAACTTAGACACCAAGTCCTCCACAACTTAGACACCAAGTCCTCCACAACTTAGACACCAAGTCCTCCACAACTTAGACCCCAAGTCCTCCACAACTTAGACCCTAAGTCCTCCAAGCAGACACTAAGGTTACCACTTAGCCTCTAAGGTCACAATTAGCCTCTAAGGTCACAACTTAGACCCTAAGGTCACAACTTAGACCCTAAGGTCACAACTTAGACCCTAAGGTCACAACTTAGACCCTAAGGTCACAACTTAGACCCTAAGGTCACAACTTAGACCCTAAGGTCACAACTTAGACCCTAAGTCCTCCAAGCAGACCCTAAGATCACAAATTAGACAATAAGAAAACAAATTAGAGAGTAAGGCCTCCAAGCATGCACTAAGATCACAAAGTAGACACTTTAGGTCAGAAATTAGACACAAACTCCACCATGAACACACTAAGATGACAAATTTGACAATAAGTCTTCCAAGCAGACACTAAGATCACAAATTAGACATTAAGATCACAAATTAAACACTGTCCACAGCTCAGACACTCAAAACACAGCTCAGACACTAAGATCACCGCTCAGACACTAGGCCCTCCAAGCACACACTAAGATGACCAATAATACACAAAGTCCTCCAAGCAGACCCTGAGATCACAAACAACACACAAAATCCTCCAAGCACACCGTAAGACCACAAATTAGACACTAACTCCTCCAAGCAGAAACTATGATCACAAATTAGACACTAAGACCTCCAAGCAGACCCTAAGATCACAAATCAGACCCTAAGTCCTCCAAGCAGACCCTAACATGACAAATTAGACCCTACCACGACAAATTAGAACCTAAGATGACAAATTTGACCCTAAGATCACAAATTACACCCTAAGATCACAAATTTGACACCAAGTCCTCTAAGCAGACCCTAAGATCATGAATTAGACACTAAGATCACCAGTTAGGCACTAAGATCACCAGATAGGCACTAAGTCTTCCAAGCAGACTCTAACATGACAAATTAGACCCTAACAAGACAAATTAGACCCTAACATGACAAATTAGACCCTAACATGACAAATTAGACCCTAACATGACAAATTAGACCCTAAGTCCTCCAAGCAGACCCTAAGAACACAAATGAGACACCAAGTCCTCCAAGAAGACACTAAGATCACAAATGAGACAATAAGAAAACAAATTAGAGAGTAAGGCCTCCAAGCATGCACTAAGATCACAAAGTAGACACTTTAGGTCAGAAATTAGACACAAACTCCACCATGAACACACTAAGATGACAAATTTGACAATAAGTCTTCCAAGCAGACACTAAGATCACAAATTAGACATTAAGATCACAAATTAAACACTGTCCACAGCTCAGACACTCAAAACACAGCTCAGACACTAAGATCACCGCTCAGACACTAGGCCCTCCAAGCACACCCTAAGATGACCATAATACACAAAGTCCCCCAAGCAGACCCTGAGATCACAAATAGCACGGAAAATCCTCCAAGCACACCGTAAGACCACAAATTAGACACTAACTCCTCTAAGCAGAAACAATCATCACAAATTAGACACTAAGACCTCCAAGCAGACCCTAAGATCACAAATGAGACACCAAGTCCTCCAAGAAGACACTAAGAACACAAATGAGATGCCAAGCTCACAAATTAGAACTTAAGCTCAAAAATTAGACATTAAGCACACAAATTAGAGACTAAGTCATCCAAGTAGACAAAGATAAGAAATGAGACCCTAAGTCCTCCAAGCAGAAACTAAGATCACAGATTAGACACTAAGTCCTCCAAGCAGACACTAAGATCAGACATGAGACCCTAAGATTACAACTTAGACACTACATCCTTCAAAAAGACACTAAGATCACAAAGTAGACACCAAGATCACAAAATAGACACTAAATCCACCATGGAGACACTAAGATCACAAATTAGACACTAAGTGCTCCAAGCAGACCCTAAGATCGCAACTTAGACAAAAAGTCCGCAGCGCAGACACCAAGTCCTCCGCAGCGCAGACACCAAGTCCTCCGCAGCGCAGACACCAAGTCCTCCGCAGCGCAGACACCAAGTCCTCCGCAGCGCAGACACCAAGTCCTCCGCAGCGCAGACACCAAGTCCTCCGCAGCGCAGACACCAAGTCCTCCGCAGCGCAGACACCAAGTCCTCCGCAGCGCAGACACCAAGTCCTCCGCAGCGCAGACACCAAGTCCTCCGCAGCGCAGACACCAAGTCCTCCGCAGCGCAGACACCAAGTCCTCCGCAGCGCAGACACCAAGTCCTCCGCAGCGCAGACACCAAGTCCTCCGCAGCGCAGACACCAAGTCCTCCGCAGCGCAGACACCAAGTCCTCCAAGCAGACACTAAGCTTACCACTTAGCCTCTGAGCTTACCACTTAGCCTCTGAGCTTACCACTTAGCCTCTGAGCTTACCACTTAGCCTCTGAGCTTACCACTCAGCCTCTGAGCTTACCACTCAGCCTCTGAGCTTACCACTCAGCCTCTGAGCTTACCACTCAGCCTCTGAGCTTACCACTCAGCCTCTGAGCTTACCACTCAGCCTCTGAGCTTACCACTCAGCCTCTGAGCTTACCACTCAGCCTCTGAGCTTACCACTCAGCCTCTGAGCTTACCACTCAGCCTCTGAGCTTACCACTCAGCCTCTGAGCTTACCACTCAGCCTCTGAGCTTACCACTCAGCCTCTGAGCTTACCACTCAGCCTCTGAGCTTACCACTCAGCCTCTGAGCTTACCACTCAGCCTCTGAGCTTACCACTCAGCCTCTGAGCTTACCACTCAGCCTCTGAGCTTACCACTCAGCCTCTGAGCTTACCACTCAGCCTCTGAGCTTACCACTCAGCCTCTGAGCTTACCACTCAGCCTCTGAGCTTACCACTCAGCCTCTGACCTTACCACTCAGCCTCTGACCTTACCACTCAGCCTCTGACCTTACCACTCAGCCTCTGACCTTACCACTCAGCCTCTGACCTTACCACTCAGCCTCTGACCTTACCACTCAGCCTCTGACCTTACCACTCAGCCTCTGACCTTACCACTCAGCCTCTGACCTTACCACTCAGCCTCTGACCTTACCACTCAGCCTCTGACCTTACCACTCAGCCTCTGACCTTACCACTCAGCCTCTGACCTTACCACTCAGCCTCTGACCTTACCACTCAGCCTCTGACCTTACCACTCAGCCTCTGACCTTACCACTCAGCCTCTGACCTTACCACTCAGCCTCTGACCTTACCACTCAGCCTCTGACCTTACCACTCAGCCTCTGACCTTACCACTTCGCCTCTGACCTTACCACTTAGACACCAAGTCCTCCAAGAAGACACTAAGATCACAGATTAGACACAAAGTCCTTCACAACTTAGACACCAAGTCCTCCACAACTTAGACACCAAGTCCTCCGCAACTTAGACACCAAGACCTCCGCAACTTAGACACCAAGTCCTCCGCAACTTAGACACCAAGTCCTCCGCAACTTAGACACCAAGTCCTCCGCAACTTAGACACCAAGTCCTCCGCAACTTAGACACAATGTCCTCCGCAACTTAGACACCAAGTCCTCCGCAACTTAGACACCAAGTCCTCCGCAACTTAGACACCAAGTCCTCCGCAACTTAGACACCAAGTCCTCCGCAACTTAGACACCAAGTCCTCCACAACTTAGACACCAAGTCCTCCACAACTTAGACACCAAGTCCTCCACAACTTAGACACCAAGTCCTCCACAACTTAGACACCAAGTCCTCCACAACTTAGACCCCAAGTCCTCCACAACTTAGACCCTAAGTCCTCCAAGCAGACCCTAGGAACACAAATGAGACGCCAAGCTCACAAATTAGAACTTAAGCTCAAAAATTAGACACTAAGCACACAAATTAGAGACTAAGTCATCCAAGTAGACGCTAAGATCACAAATGAGACCTTAAATCCTCCAAGCAGACCCTAAGATCACAAATTAGACACTAAGGCCTCCAAGCAAACCCTAAGGTCACAAATTAGACACTTTCAGCAAGAAATTAGACACTAAGTCCTCCAAACAGACACTGAGATCACAAATTAGACACTAAGCTCACAAATTAGACACAAAGTTCACCATGAACACACTAAGATGACAAATTTGACAATAAGTCCTCCAAGCAGACACTAAGATCACAAATTAGACATTAAGATCACAAATTAAACACTGTCCACAGCTCAGACACTCAAAACACAGCTCAGACACTAAGATCACCGCTCAGACACTAGGCCCTCCAAGCACACCCTAAGATGACCAATAATACACAAAGTCCTCCAAGCAGACCCTGAGATCACAAACAACACACAAAATCCTCCAAGCACACCGTAAGACCACAAATTAGACACTAACTCCTCCAAGCAGAAACTATGATCACAAATTAGACACTAAGACCTCCAAGCAGACCCTAAGATCACAAATCAGACCCTAAGTCCTCCAAGCAGACCCTAACATGACAAATTAGACCCTACCACGACAAATTAGAACCTAAGATGACAAATTTGACCCTAAGATCACAAATTACACCCTAAGATCACAAATTTGACACCAAGTCCTCTAAGCAGACCCTAAGATCATGAATTAGACACTAAGATCACCAGTTAGGCACTAAGATCACCAGATAGGCACTAAGTCTTCCAAGCAGACTCTAACATGACAAATTAGACCCTAACAAGACAAATTAGACCCTAACAAGACAAATTAGACCCTAACATGACAAATTAGACCCTAACATGACAAATTAGACCCTAACATGACAAATTAGACCCTAAGTCCTCCAAGCAGACCCTAAGAACACAAATGAGACACCAAGTCCTCCAAGAAGACACTAAGATCACAAATGAGACAATAAGAAAACAAATTAGACAGTAAGGCCTCCAAGCATGCACTAAGATCACAAAGTAGACACTTTAGGTCAGAAATTAGACACAAACTCCACCATGAACACACTAAGATGACAAATTTGACAATAAGTCTTCCAAGCAGACACTAAGATCACAAATTAGACATTAAGATCACAAATTAAACACTGTCCACAGCTCAGACACTCAAAACACAGCTCAGACACTAAGATCACCGCTCAGACACTAGGCCCTCCAAGCACACCCTAAGATGACCAATAATACACAAAGTCCTCCAAGCAGACCCTGAGATCACAAACAACACACAAAATCCTCCAAGCACACCGTAAGACCACAAATTAGACACTAACTCCTCCAAGCAGAAACTATCATCACAAATTAGACACTAAGACCTGCAAGCAGACCCTAAGATCACAAATCAGACCCCAAGTCCTCCAAGCAGACCCTAAGAACACAAATGGGATGCCAAGCTGACAAATTAGAACTTAAGCTCAAAAATTAGACACTAAGCACACAAATTAGAGACTAAGTCATCCAAGTAGACACAAAGATAAGAAATGAGACCCTAAGTCCTCCAAGCAGACACTAAGATCACAGATTAGACACTAAGTCCTCCAAGCAGACACTAAGATCACAGATTAGACACTAAGATCACATCTTAGACACTACATCTGCCAAACAGACACTAAGAACACAAATTAGACACTAAGAACACAAAATAGACACTAAATCCACCATGAAGATACTGAGATCACAAATTAGACACTAAGTCCTCCAAGCAGACACTAAGATCAGAAATTAGATACCACGTCAACAACTTAGACACCAAGTCCACAAATTCGACACCAAGTCCTCCAAGCAGACCCTAAGATAACAAATTACGCACTAAGATCACAAATTCACCTCTAAGTCCTCCAAGCAGACTCTAAGATCACAAATTAGACACTAAGTCCTCCAAGCACACAATAAGATCACAAATTAGACACAAAGTTCACCATGAACACACTGAGATCACAAATTAGACAATAAGTCCTTCAAGCAGACCCTAAGATCACAACTTAGACACCAAGTCCACTACTTAGACACCAAGTCCTCCAAGCAGACACTAAGGTCACGAATTAGACACTAAGGTCAAAAATTAGACACTAAGCTCACAAATTAGACACAAAGTCTACCATGAACACACTAAGATGACAAATTTGACAATAAGTCCTCCAAGCAGACAATAAGATCACAAATTAGACATTAAGATCACAAATTAAACACTAAGTCCACAGCTCAGACACTAAGATCACCGGTCAGACACTAAGCCCTCCAAGCACACCCTAAGATGACAAATAATACACAAAGTCCTCCAAGCAGACCCTAAGATCACAAATTAGACAGTAAGACCTCCAAGCAGACACTAAGATCACAAATTAGACACCAAGTCCTCCAAGCTGGTCCTAAGATCACTAATTAGACACTAAGTCCTCCAAGCTGGTCCTAAGATCACAAATTAAACCCTAAGCTCACATATTCGACCCTAAGCTCGCATCTTGGTCCCTAACCTGTCATATTGGACCCTACGCTCACATATTGGAACCTTAGACCTCCAAACAGACCCTAACCTCACAAATTATACACTAAGTCCTCCAAGCAGACACTAATGTCACAAATTAGATGCTAAGTCCTCCTAGCAAACTCTGAGATCACACACTAGACAAGAAGCCCTCTAAGCAGACCCTGAGATCAGAAATTAGACACTAAGTCCTCCAAGCAGACCCTGAGATCACACATTAGACACTAAGACCTCCAAGCAGATCCTCAACCCACAAATGAGACTCTAATGTCACAAATTTGACCCTAAGTCCTCCAAGCAGACCCTGAGCTTACACATTAGACACCAAGTCCTCCAAGCAGACCCTAAGCTCACACACTAGACGCTAAGCTTACACACTAGACCCTAAGCTCACACACTAGACCCTAAGCTCACACACTAGACCTTGCAATCCCAAACACAAATGCTGAGCCCTTTTGCCACGTTCTCCTCAACGCCCACCCAACACACACACACACACACACACCCACACACCCCTTACCTCCTCACAGCTCTCTGCAGTTTGTGCCATCACCTCTCCAGGCTTGCCTACGCCACCTGAAAAAGAAACAGAAGCAGATGCACGCTCAGACAGGGCTCAAAGCTGCACCCTTCCCTCACCAAGTGCCATCTCCCTCTCTCGTCACCTTACTGCTCATCCGCTGGCCTTTGCACATCTTCGGTTCTCTGCTTTCAGACCGTGTATCGCCTACAGAACACAACGCAAGGGATGTTTCAAATTCCACAAAAATTACAAGACACTCCCTCACTTGCCGCTTCAGTCTGCGCAGCATAGCTCACCTGGCCCAAGTCAGCTCGGGGGCAGAGATCTCCCTTTGCTCCTCGCTTCGCACCTCCAAATTAAAAACATACACAGCAAGTCATAAGCCA
Organism: Psittacula echo; assembly: GCF_963264785.1. Taxonomy (NCBI): domain Eukaryota; kingdom Metazoa; phylum Chordata; class Aves; order Psittaciformes; family Psittacidae; genus Psittacula; species Psittacula echo. The sequence goes on along the minus strand of NC_137736.1, from coordinate 128,099,682 downwards.
GCCAGGAGAATAAGGCATACCTTCCTTCTGACGCCACAAGTTTACCCGCCTGGTAACATCACTCTGCTCCACCTTCTGACATCAGCCTCTGACACGTGGCTAACCATCTCGCCATCTGCAAGAACAACTTTGCATTATTCACTGTGCTGCCAGGGTAAGCTTAATGGGGCCTCTAAGTCTCAGGCCACACTTACCCAGACACTTAGGTTGACACGCATACAGAGACTGACATTCAGACACTCTGGCTCTGACCTTTACTCTAGATAAACTATCACACCCACTCCCAAGCAGACTCTCTGGCCTTGACACATTACATGCAAGCTGATTTCCAGAGCTCTTCTATCCATTCATGCAGATCATCAAGAGTAGAGAGCTACACTGGGATGATAAAAACCCATCACAGCTGTTCCAGGCTTTGAGGCTTCCAGGTGGGAGAACACCAAAGACAAACAAAGAACTCTCCACCAGTTGATTAATACAGGAAACCATAGAGATAGTACAGGATGCACTAAAGGATACTTCTGCTGTTTGCTTCTCTTCCCAACCCCAAGGACCCTGTGAAGACCATCAGCAAACCAACTCCATGAATCATCATCACGGCAGTGCGAGGCGGCAGGCTCAACCTCAGCGGGCGTCCCCGCGCAGGCAACATTCGCCTGGGTGGGATGAGCTTCTGCCTCCCTCGCATAGCATGAGGCTCGGGCTTCCAGACTCACAAAAATGCACACTCATTGCGACGCAGGGGGCCAGCCCACGTCGGAAGGAGCGGCCACCGAGAGCTAGGAAAGTCTCCAAGGGTCAGGACTTTTCCAGGCACTTCTAAAGCAGAACTTCCTGGGTAGGAACCAAAGCTGGACTTCTCGGGAAGCAGCCAAAGCAGAACGCTCCAGGGAGGAGCCAAAGGGGACCCACGGTACTTGCTCACCTTTGTGTGTTTCGCCACGGACCGTGGCCTGTTGTCCCTCACACAACACCCCGGACTTAAGCCCCACAAACGTCACCTTTTCATCCTGGCATTTCACTCTCAGTCGCTACCTTCTCTAGAGCTGACCCTTCTCCTCTCAGGCACCTCCGAGCGCATTCCCGACCTTCAACTATCGCAGCACAAAACCACCTTAGCTTCTCCCAGCACTCCTCAGTGTGCGGCTTCGCCTCTCCCGCCTCGGATGCGACACCTGAAAAAAAGAAATGGAAATAGATGCATGCCAAGACGGGGCTCAAAGAAGCAGCCTGCCCTGTGCAATACCCATCTCCCACTTCAGGACATTGGCTGCTCAATCGCCAGGCCTCCCACATTTCTGCTAGCTACAACCGGGCCTGGACAGCACCCGGAAAACACAAACAAACGTTGCCTTCGGCTACTTAAAGCCTTTTCACATACAGCTCCCGCTTCAGCCACCTAGTCAGTTCTCCCAGTAATCAGCAACCTAGGTGCACAGAGTCAGGTCTGTGCAAAGGGACACAGGCAACAGAGCTGCAGAGGCAATCTGGAGCCATGCCCCAAAAGACAACTGACCTGAAGGCTCTGAGCCACAAGCCTCATCTACACTTCAGCTTTCTAAAGCAAGAAAAGCTTTGCTTTTCTTGAGAAGAGACCAGGTCTTGACGAGCTTCTCTCCCACACCCACCTTACATCTCTTTCCAGACCCTCCCTGAGCCCAGTCTTCTACCTTAGCTTTCAGAGGGGCAGAGGTCCAAAGCCATCCTTGAGAAAAAACTCTTCTCACCTAACTGGGATATTCCTTCAGTAGCCACATTCCTCTTCATCATCTGAAAAATCCAACAGGAACGCTACACAATTTATCAGTACCTTGACCACACTTGGCCTTTGCCACAACTCCTCCTCCTGAGAACAGCCACAGGCTTCCACTTAGCTCATCGCCAGCAACAAAGAGAAAAGGGAAAAAACAAAACAAAAAACAACAACAAAAAAAACCCTACACAAAGACATTTACTAATGTATGCACAAGGAGGTCTTGACATAGCCTCAAGGTCTTAATTCAGACCTGACCACTTCAAAAAACCCGCCAAAAACCCCAACACCAGAAATAAACCATAAAGCCCTAAAGCCACAAAACCCAAACCACCACTACAAAACTTGCCCTGATGAAGGCCAGTCACTAAATGAGCTCCCTGGTGAATGGCTGGCCTTCATATACCCCACGCCCCACCCACGACCACCCCTCCCTCCATGCCCTGGGTCCGGGTGGGGCACACCACCAGCTGGGACAGAAGCAGCCTGATAAGCCACAACCTGCTCTTTTGCCTGTCTGCCTCTGGCCCTCTGTCTTTCACTTTCTGGCTCTCATTCCCTGGCTCAGACCCACATTCAAATCTCACAGAGCACGCCATCTCACTTGCAAACAGATTGGCTCAGACTCAGGCTCACATTCACACCACGCAGACACTACGAAAGAGACTCACTCGGGCTCACTTGCGTAGAGATTGGTTCACAGATTGACTGAAATCTCACGTTAGACACACACAGACTCTATCTGACTCAGACTGCCTGACTTCAACTCTCCACCTCAGGCTATGGCTCAGACTGTGGATGAGATTCTGTGTCTTCAGACTCTCTGGCTCAAACACATTGACTCAAACTCTGCCTAAGACACTATGACTGAGACATTCTTGCTGAGACCCTCCGGCTCACATTCTCTATCACCATCCAGACACAGGGCCCCGTTACCTGCTCACAGCCGTCCGCTTTGCACCGTATCAGCTCTCCGGACTCGGCTGCGGCACCTGGAAAAGAAACAAAAGCAGACAAACGCTCAGAGAGGGCTCAAAGCTGCACCCTTCCCTCACAAAGTGACATCTCCCTCTCTCATCATTCTACTGCTCCTTTGCTGACCTTTGATGGTCTTCGGTTCTCCGCTTTGAGATCGTGGATCGCCTACAAAACACAACAAAAGGGATGTTTCAAATTCCACAAAAAATCACAAGACACAGAATCCCTTGCTGCTTCAGTCAGCTAAGCAGAGCTCACCTGGCCCAAGTCAGCTCAGGGGCACCCATCTCCCTTCCCTCCTCGCTCCGCACCTGCAAATGAAAAACATACAGCAAGTCCTAAGCCAGCCAGGAGAATAAGGCATACCTTCCTTCTGACACAACAAGTTCACCCACCTGGTACCATCACTCCTCTCAAGCCTCCTACATCAGCCTCTGACACGTGGCTAACCATCTCCCCATCTGCAACAACAACCTGCCATGATTCACCGCAACCCCAAACAAAAGCTGCTTCTGCCTCTAAGTCTCAGGCCACACTCGCTCTGAGACTTAGGTTGACAACCATACGCAGACTGACATTCAGACGCTCTGAACACAGACGCTCACACCCTCTGCCTCAGACACTAACTCTAAATACACTCCCCCACACACACTCCCAAGCAGACTCTCGGGCCCTGACTCATTCATTACAAGCTTCTTCCCAGAGCTCTTCTGGCCATTCACACACATCTTCAAGAGTAGAGAGCTACACTGGGATGATAAAACCCCACCACATATCACAGAATCACAGAATCCCGAGGGTTGGAAGGGACCTCAAAAGACCATCTAGTCCAAGCCCCCTGCAAGAGCAGGGTAACCTAGAGTACATCACACAGGAACTTGTCTGGCCGGGCCTTGAATATCTCCAACGTAGGAGACTCCACAACCCCCCTGGGCAACCTGTTCCACTGCTCTGTCACTCTCACAGTAAAGAAGTTCTTCCTGATGTTCACATGGAACCTCTTATGCTCCAGTTTACACTCATTACCCCTTGTCCTATCACTGGACATCACTCAGAAAAACCTAGCTCCATCATCCTGACACTCACCCTTTACATATTTGTCGACATCGATGAGGTCACCCCTCAGTCTCCTCTTCTCCAAGCTAGAGACCCAGCTCCCTCAGCCTCTCCTCATGAGGGAGATGTTCCACTCCCTTAATCATCTTTGTGGCTCTGCGCTGGACTCTTTCAAGCAATTCCCTGTCCTTCTTGAACTGAGGGGCCCAGAACTGGACACAATATTCCAGATGCGGCCTCACCAAGGCAGAGTAGAGGGGGAGGAGAACCTCTCTTGACCTACTAACCACACCCTTTCTAATGCACCCTAGGATGCCATTGGCCTTCTTGGCCACAAGGGCACATTGCTGGCTCATGGTCATCCTCCTATCCACCAGGACCCCCAGGTCCCTTTCCCCTTCACTACTTTCCAGCAGGTCAACCCCCAACCCGTACTGGTACGTGGGGTTGTTCCTCCTCAGGTGCAAGACTCTACACTTGCCCTTGTTGAATTTCATCAAGTTTCTCCCCGCCCAACTCTCCAGCCTGTCCAGGTCTTCTGGTGTGTCAGCCACTCCTCCCAGTTTAGTGTCATCAGCGAACTTGCTGAGGGTACATTCAGTTCCCTCATCCAGGTCGTTGATGAAAATATTAAACAGCACTGGTGCCAGCACCGGCCCCTGAGGGACTCCACTAGTCACAGACCTCCAGCTAGATTCTGCCCCATTGACCACAACTCTCTGCCTTCTTCCTTTCAACCAGTTCTTGATCCACCTCACTACCTGATCATCAAGCCCACACTTCCTTAGCTTATCTATGAGGATGCTGTGGGAGACAGTATCAAAGGCCTTACTGAAATCAAGAAAAACCACATCTACCGCTCTACCATCATCCATCCACCTAGTTACTTCCTCATAGAAGGCTACAAGGTTGGTCAAACATGACTTCCCCTTGGTAAAACCATGTTGGCTACTCTTAATGACCCCCTCATCCTTGATATGCCTAGAGATGGTGTCAAGAATAAGTTGTTCCATCACCTTTCCAGGGATGGAGGTAAGGCTGACCGGTCTATAATTACCCGGGTCCTCCTTCTTGCCCTTCTTATGGACTGTCGTGACTTTTGCCATCCTCCAATCCTCAGGCACCTCTCCCGTTTCCCACGACTTACCGAAGATGATGGAGAGTGGCCTAGCAATGACCTCCGCCAGCTCCCTCAGCACCCGTGGGTGTATTCCATCCGGACCCATCGATTTATAGATGTCCAGATTGCTTAACTGATCCCTAACCCAATCCTCATCTACCAAAGCAAACTCCTCCTTTATCCTGACTCCTTCTGGGGCTATAGGAATCTGGGGCCCCCAGGGAGAGCCTGCAGCAGTAAAGACAGAGGCAAAGAAGGCATTCAGCACATCTGCCTTCTTCATATCCTCTGTCTCCAGGGCACCCTCCTCGTTCAGCAGTGGGCCTATACTGCCTCTTGTGTTAGCTTTATCCGCTATGTATTTGAAGAAGCCCTTTCTATCGTCCTTAACCCGACTTGCAAGATTAAGTTCCAAGGAGGCCTTAGCTGTCCTAATTGCCTCCCTACATCCTCTAACAACTGTCCTATATTCCGCCCAAGTGGCCAGCCCCTCCTTCCATAATCCATAGATTCTCTTTTTCCACATGAGTTTGCCCAGCAGTTCCTTGTGTAACCATGCTGGTCTCCTGGCTCCCTTACTTGATTTCCTACCCATTGGGACGCTCTGATCCTGAGCTTGGAAGAAGTGGTCCTTGAATGCTGACCAACTATCTTGAGCCCCTTTACCACCTAGTACACCCTTTCCCATGAGACTTCCCTTAGCAATTGATTGAAGAGGCCATAATGCAGTGACCAAATAGAATGTATTTATATTGTACAATCTACATACTGTTCATTATTCCTGATAGAAACAAAATTTATATCCTGTTATGTTAGACAGGACATAAATAGTAAAAGTAATAAAACCCCTCCTATCCTAGAAGCATAGAATATGAAAAAATAAGCTCCCGTTCCAACATTAACAGGTACAATACGTGCAAACATCTGATCATAACACAACTAGATCTTTTTATTTCCACATTTAACCTAGCCCATACTCTTATAAACAGAAAACAAAAAGGGATTCCAGCAAAAAAAATATATAGGTCAAGAGTACCTTAACCCACTTGATTACACCACATTCTGTTCTATATCAAAGGGCGTCCATGCACTGTGACAGTCACTTTATGTTGATTATGTTGCTGAAAAACTTATCATAACCCTTTCTAATTTTCTCTGATTTCATTAGAAGTTGAAGCTTTCTTGAGAAAGAAAGGCAAGCAGAATAGAAAAGACAAGTTTGACAAGAACAAAACATAGCAGCAGGCATACCTTGCTATAGCTGTATAGTAATAAGTAGAACTTTCACCCTAGGTTATAGGGCTGCATCAAAAGTGTGGCCAGAAGGTTGAGTGAGGTGATTCCCCCCCTCTACTCAGCTCTTCTGAGGCCCCATCTGGAGTACTGTGTTCAGCTCTGGCATCCCCACCATAAGGGGGACACGGACCAGCGTCCAGAGGAGAATCACAAAGATGATCAGAGGGCTGGAGCACCTCTTCTGTGAAGACAGGCTGAAAGAGTTGGGCTTGTTCACCCTGGACACAAGAAGGCTCAGAGGGGACCTTAGAGCAGGCTTCCAGTACCTAAAGGGGGCCTAAAGGAAATCTGGAGAGAGACTTTTTACAAGGGCAGGAAGTGACAGGACAAAGGGGAATGGTTTTAAAGTGAAAGAGAGTAGATTTAGATATTAGGAATAAATCCTGTGGTGAGGCTCTGGAACAGGCTGTTTGGAGAAGTGGCTGCCCCATCCCTGCAAGTGTTCAAGGCCAGGTTGGATAGGGCTTAGAGCAATCTGATTTAATGGAAGGTATCCCTGCCTACGGCAGCGCGGTTGGAACTAGGTGGTCTTTAAGGTTCCTTCCAACCCAAACCATTCTATGATCTATGATTTTACAGTTGAATATTGACAGGTTTATGGCCCTTTTAATTTGCACTGGCAGCTCCTCCTTGTGTTTGTAGTTTCACTCAACATACCACAATATCTCCATTAACTTTAATGTTATATCTTACTTTTTTCATTAACCACAAAAGGAATGACACTCTGAGTAGTAAGGGCTTACAGAAAGAGGTGGGAGAAAGACAGGAAAACAAAGGGATAGAATCCATTAGCTAAAGCCAAGAGTGACTTGTTCTGGTTTTGTTCTGGAAACACACACATATAGAGACAGATGAGCCTAGACAGTCAAAGAATTTCTGTGGATGCTTTATCCAAGGAAAGCAGCCACTTGTTATTCTGGTGAACCATGATCTGGTTTCAGATGCTACATCTCTGTTGCTCATTTTCATAAGCCATTGTTTTAATACCACTTCACATTTTAGCCTTTACAATCTTTAACACCACACGACTAAGAAAAGGGCAATTTATTTCAATGTTAATTATACCTAACACAAGTTTCTAAATGCTCAATCCGCTGTCCTTTAGTTTATAAAACATTAAAGTTTTACTGGCAATTACCTTTCTTCAGAGCTACATAGAGGGATTGAATTATCTCCCAGGCTACTTCTGATGATCCAGACACCCTAAAGCTCTTAAGGGTCCTATTTGAGACAATGGTGAAGAATCACTGTGCTATCTGATGTGGTGATCTTACATACCAAAATATTTAAGTAGCAAAGAATTACAGAATACATTCTGCATATTATCAAGAGCTTTAAGACAATGGCAGTATTTCAAGGTGTATTTCAATGCACAGATGAGATCAAAGGGTCCCTAACAAGCTCAGTAGGAAACAGAGCTGGGATGAGGATTAGACTGTGTCCTTAGACATTCTGCTAAAGGCAGACTTACTAGACGATCTTTCCATGTGCAGCAATTGCAGAGATTGTGTCATATAACACTGACACACTATACAGGCTGCGCTTGAACTGCTTGGCAGGCACACAGGATTACCTGAACACAGGGCTGTTCTTATCCTAAGCTTTTTTTGATAGTACTGGCAAATTTTTGTGTTTTGTTTTTCACAATTTTTTTTAGAATTTCCATAAACTTCTTACAGACAACAGACCCTTCGCTTCTCTACCAGCTCTTGTGCCAATACTGTGTCCTGAGACAAGACCATCTCCCCAGTTCTTACAACATTTCTCATTTATCTGTAGATCTCATTGGCCATTTCAGCACTAAGAAAGAGCTCACACTGAGCTAATAATTTTATGTGACTCTGTCCTTTTCACTAACAACTCTTTTCCAAACTGTCCTGGGTTCAGCAGTAGCAGTCATTTTTCTCAGTCTTAGAAGCTGTTGCAGTGCTGTGTCTTAGACTTTTAGCCTGGGGACAGAGCTGATAACACCGATGTTTTTAGTTGCTGCTAAGTCATGTTTACTCTGACCAAGCACTTTCTATGAGTCTCAGGCTCTGCCAGGGAGGAGGGGAAGCCGGGAGGAAGCAGAGACAGGACACCTGACCCAAACTAGCCAAAGAGGTGTTCCATACCACCGCACATCATGCCCACTATATAAACTGAGGGCAGTTACCCGGAATGAACAAACAGATTTATTTAGAGGGACACCCCGCAGCGATGCCCAGTGCGTGGCCACCATTGGCAGGGACATCCCCCTGGGCCTCCTGGGCACAGGCACTGCCCTCAGGGCCAGCACCCCAAAGGCCTTTCTCCAAGGGATGCTGGGTGAAGGGGCAGCAGCAGCAGGGCTGCGGTGGGCAGCGCTGCAGGGGCCCCGTCACCCCCGTGTCATAGTGCCAGCACCGGGCCACGCAGCATCACAATGCTCTGGGGCAGTATGAGGCCAGCGCCCTCCCCTGTCCCACTGCCAGAGTGCCCGGCGCTGCCACCAGGACAGAGCTGGCAGCCTGAGGGCATCCGAGAGGAAGTCCTTGGGGCACCGGGGGAATTCCTGGCAGGGGGAAGGGGTTGACGGGGGAACCCTTGAAACTGCACGAAGCTGCAAGAGGTCCTCTGCTGCCGTTCCAGCTCCTGGAGGGGCCACGCTCAAAGCTCATCGCATGGATGGAAATCCTGCTTCAGAAGTTGGGGAGCTGGCCGTCCTCATCTGCTGGGCACCGGGGAATTGCTTGCGGGGCGAGCTGAGGAAGGGAACACTTGGAGCTGCACGAAGCTGCAGGAGGTTCTCTGCTGCCGTTCCAGCTCCTGGAGGGGCCACGCTCAAAGCTCATCAGGTGGACGGATATCTTGCTTTAGTTGTTGGGAAACTTTGGTCCTCATCTCCTGGGCACCAAGGAATTAGGTGAGAGGGAGACTGAGGGGGGGAAGACGTGAAGCTGCGAAGCTGCAAGAGGTTCTCTGCTGCCGTTCCAGCTCCTGGAGGGGCCACGCTCAAAGCTCATCAGATGGATGGAAATCTTGCTTTAGTTGTTGGGAAACATTGGTCCTCATCTCCTGGGCACCAGGGAATTAGGTAAGGGGGGGACTGAAGGGGGAAAGACGTGAAGCTGCGAAGCTGCAAGAGGTTCTCTGCTGCCGTTCCAGCTCCTGGAGGGGCCACACTCAAAGCTCATCAGATGGATGGAAATCTTGCTTTAGTTGTTGGGAAACTTTGGTCCTCATCTCCTGGGCACCAGGGAATTAGGTAAGGGGGGGACTGAGGGGGAGAAGACGTGAAGCTGCGAAGCTGCAAGAGGTTCGCTGCTGCCGTTCCAGCTCCTGGAGGAGCCACGGTCAAAGCTCATCAGATGGATGGAAATCCTGCTTCAGAAGTTGGGAAACTTTGGTCTTCATCTCCTGGGCACCAGGGAATTAGGTGAGGGGGGGACTGAGGGGGGGGAAGACGTGAAGCTGCGAAGCTGCAAGAGGTTCTCTGCTGCCGTTCCAGCTCCTGGAGGGGCCACACTCAAAGCTCATCAGATGGATGGAAATCTTGCTTTAGTTGTTGGGAAACTTTGGTCCTCATCTCCTGGGCACCAGGGAATTAGGTGAGGGGGGGACTGAGGGGGGGAAGACGTGAAGCTGCGAAGCTGCAAGAGGTTCTCTGCTGCCGTTCCAGCTCCTGGAGGGGCCACGCTCAAAGCTCATCAGATGGATGGATATCTTGCTTTAGCTGTTGCGAAACTTTGGTCCTCATCTCCTGGACACCAGGGAATTAGGTAAGGGGGGGACTGAAGGGGGAAAGACGTGAAGCTGCGAAGCTGCAAGAGGTTCTCTGCTGCCGTTCCAGCTCCTGGAGGGGCCACACTCAAAGCTCATCAGATGGATGGAAATCTTGCTTTAGTTGTTGGGAAACTTTGGTCCTCATCTCCTGGGCACCAGGGAATTAGGTAAGGGGGGGACTGAGGGGGAGAAGACGTGAAGCTGCGAAGCTGCAAGAGGTTCGCTGCTGCCGTTCCAGCTCCTGGAGGAGCCACGGTCAAAGCTCATCAGATGGATGGAAATCCTGCTTCAGAAGTTGGGAAACTTTGGTCTTCATCTCCTGGGCACCAGGGAATTAGGTGAGGGGGGGACTGAGGCGGGGGAAGACGTGAAGCTGCGAAGCTGCAAGAGGTTCTCTGCTGCCGTTCCAGCTCCTGGAGGGGCCACACTCAAAGCTCATCAGATGGATGGAAATCTTGCTTTAGTTGTTGGGAAACTTTGGTCCTCATCTCCTGGGCACCAGGGAATTAGGTGAGGGGGGGACTGAGGGGGGGAAGACGTGAAGCTGCGAAGCTGCAAGAGGTTCTCTGCTGCCGTTCCAGCTCCTGGAGGGGCCACGCTCAAAGCTCATCAGATGGATGGATATCTTGCTTTAGCTGTTGCGAAACTTTGGTCCTCATCTCCTGGACACCAGGGATTTAGGTGAGGGGGGGACAGAGGGGGGGGGAAGACGTGAAGCTGCAAAGCTGCAAGAGGTTCTCTGCTGCCGTTCCAGCTCCTGGAGGAGCCACGCTCAAAGCTCATCAGATGGATGGAAATCCTGCTTCAGTCGTTGGGGACCTTGCCGTCCTCACCTCCTGGGGAGAGAGTGGCAGTAGCCAAGAGAAAAAGGATGCACAGGTGGCTGAGTACCCTCCCCTAGTGCTCTGGAGCTCCCAGTGCCAAGCCCAGGAAGGACTGGTGCTCTGAGGATTCATCAGGCCAGTGGCATTTTGCTGTTGTTGGAAGGCCCTGAGATGGCTTCAGGTGGAAGCAGAAAAGGCAGTGCCAGTGTCCCCTTGTCCCCTTAGAGGCGTAACCAGCGGGTGGACCGGGAGCAGGTCTTGCTCACATGCTCAGGGAGTAGCCGATCGCCAGCACTGGGGTCAGGAAGGAATTTTCCCTCGGGGCAGATTGGCACCGGTCCCCGGGGGTTTTTTGCCTTCCTCTGAGCACTGAGCATGACCACTTGTCAGGGCTCCTCTGGTCCATTCTGGCTGCGTTATCGCCTGATGCTCATGCTCCACGAAGGTGGCCCCTCGTGTCCTGCAGCTGGGGGGGGAAGGGCTTTTTTCCCCCCAGGCTGGACTAGCAAGCGTCCCTGGGGTTTTTTGCCTTCCTCCGCAGCCGAGCACAGCCCCTTCATGGGGCTCCTTTGGCTCATGGTGTCCCAAAGGCAGCTGCTCATGCTCCACGCAGGTGGCCCTCGTGCCCCACATCCGGGGGGAGGCAGACTTCTGGACTCCCAGGGTGGCCCCAGCGTGGCCCCGGGACTTGCTGCTGTCCTCTGGAGTATTGAGCACCACCCCTTGTCAGGTCTTCCCTGGCCCTTTCTGGCTGGGTTCTTCTTGCACTGCTCTTGCACCACCACAGCACTGCTCCTGCCCCGGCTTTCCTTTCTCAGGCTGCAAGGGAGGGTTTTTCCAGCTAAACTGAAAGGCCTAAGCTAAAACAGACTCAAATTAACTAAGCTCAACTAAATCAAATAGCTTTATTTAGAAATAAATAAAACGCAGTTTCCACCTGTAACCATTCTGATTTATAGAGTTATTCATAGGTAACATTTTCATAAATTAACACAGAATCAAAAACTTTCAAGTTTTGGGGTGCCATGCTGCTGCTGAAGATGTAGATTTTGGCACAGTATAAAAAACTTAAACCCTCTCTCCTAATGAATGAGAAAGATATAAATATCTTTAGGTATCATACTAGGGTCTGGTATTTCTTTTTCTTTTTTAAGTTGCCAGTAAAGGTCAGATTAAATTCAACCGTCAGGCCAATGCAGGTATTAAGTGGGCTCCTTGAGACGAAATTATATTATATATAATCGCAGAATCCCGAGGGTTGGAAGGGACCTCAAAAGGTTATCTAGTCCAACCCCCCTGCAAGAGCAGGGTAACCTAGAGTACATCACACAGGAACTTGTCCGGCCGGGCCTTGAATATCTCCAACGTAGGAGACTCCACAACCCTCCTGGGCAACCTGTTCCACTGCTCTGTCACTCTCACAGTAAAGAAGTTCTTCCTGATGTTCACATGGAACTTCTTATGCTCCAGTTTACACTCATTACCCCTTGTCCTATCACTGGACATCACTCAGAAAAACCTAGCTCCATCATCCTGACACTCACCCTTTACATATTTGTCGACATCGATGAGGTCACCCCTCAGTCTCCTCTTCTCCAAGCTAGAGACCCAGCTCCCTCAGCCTCTCCTCATAAGGGAGATGTTCCACTCCCTTAATCATCTTTGTGGCTCTGCGCTGGACTCTTTCAAGCAATTCCCTGTCCTTCTTGAACTGAGGGGCCCAGAACTGGACACAATATTCCAGATGCGGCCTCACCAAGGCAGAGTAGAGGGGGAGGAGATCCTCTCTTGACCTACTAACCACACCCTTTCTAATGCACCCTAGGATGCCATTGGCCTTCTTGGCCACAAGGGCACATTGCTGGCTCATAGTCATCCTCCTATCCACCAGGACCCCCAGGTCCCTTTCCCCTTCACTACTTTCCAGCAGGTCAACCCCCAACCTGTACTGGTACATGGGGTTGTTCCTCCTCAGATGCAAGACTCTACACTTGCCCTTGTTGAATTTCATCAAGTTTCTCCCCGCCCAACTCTCCAGCCTGTCCAGGTCTCGCTGAATGGCAACACAGCCTTCTGGTGTGTCAGCCACTCCTCCCAGTTTAGTGTCATCAGTGAACTTGCTGAGGGTACATTCAGTTCCCTCATCCAGGTCGTTGATGAAAATATTAAACAGCACTGGTGCCAGCACCGGCCCCTGAGGGACTCCACTAGTCACAGACCTCCAGCTGGATTCTGCCCCATTGACCACAACTCTCTGCATATGTTCCAGAGTTCAAGAATTGCAGGGGAGAGGAAACCAGAGACAAACATACAACTCTCAACTAGTGTAATAATACAGGAAACTACAGAGATACTAAAGGCTACTTCTCATCATGTTTGCTTAACTTCCCAACCCCAAGGACCCTGTGAAGACCATCAGCAAACCAGCTCCGAGAATCATCATCATGGCAGTGCGAGGCGGCAGGCTCAACCTCAGTGGGCGTCCCCGCGCAGGCAACATTCGCCTGGGTGGGATGAGCTTCTGCCTCCCTCGCCTAGCATGAAGCTCGGGCTTCCAGACTCACAAAAATGCACGCTCATTGCCACGCAGGGGGCCAGCCCACATCGGAAGGAGCGGCCACCGAGAGCTAGAAAAGTCTCCAAGGGTCAGGACTTTTCCAGGCACTTCTAAAGCAGAACTTCCTGGGTAGGAACCAAAGCTGGACTTCTCGGGAAGCAGCCAAAGCAGAACGCTCCGGGGAGGAGCCAAAGGGGACAAACAGTACTTGCTCACCTTTGTGTGTTTCACCACGGAGCGTGACTTCAAAAGTAGAGGGCAGCCCCTGCAATCCCAAACACAAATACTGAGCCCCTTTGCCACGTTCTCCTCAACGCCCACCCACCACACACACACACACACACACACACACACCCCCCTTACCTCCTCCCAGCTCTCCGCAGTTTGTGCCATCACCTCTCCAGGCTTGGCTGAACCACCTGAAAAAGAAACAGAAACAGATACACGCTCAGAGAGGGCTCAAAGCTGCACCCTCACCAAGCACGCCAAGCGGACACCAAGCGTGCCAAGCGGACCCAAAGATCCCAAATGAGACCATGAGAACACAAATTAGACACCAAGTCCTCCAAGCAGACCCTAAGAACACAAATGAGACACCAAGTTCACAAATTAGAACTTAAGCTCAAAATTTAGACATTAAGCACACAAATTAGAGACTAAGTCATACAAGTAGACACAAAGATCACAAATTAGACATGAAGTCCTCCAAGAAGACCATAAGATTAAAAATTAGACACTAAGACCTCCAAGTAGACACTAAGATCACAAATTAGACACTAAGTCCTCCAAGCAGACACTAAGATCAGAAATGAGACCCTAAGATCACAACTTAGACACTACATCCTCCAAGCAGACCCTAAGATCACAAATTAGACACTAAGATCACAAATTAAACACTAAGTCCACAGCTCAGACACTAAGATCACAGCTCAGACACTAAGCCCTCCAAGCACACCCTATGATGACAAATAAGACACAAACTCCTCCAAGCACACCCTAAGATCACAAAGAAGACAAAATCCTCCAAGCACACCCAAAGATCACAAATTAGACACTGAGTACTCCAAGCAGACACAAAGATCACAAATGAGACTTTAAGTCCTCCAAGCAGACCCTGAGCTCACAAACGAGACCCTAAAATCACAAAGGAGACCCTAAGATCACAAATGCGACCCTAAGTACTCCAAGCAGACCCAAAGATGACAAATGAGACCCTAAGTCCTCCAAGCAGACCCTAAGATGACAAATTAAACCCCAAAATGACAAATTAGACCCTAAGATGACAAATCAGACCCTAAGTCCTCCAAGCAGGCAGTATGATAATTAATTAGACACTAAGTCCTCCAAGCAGAAACTATGATCAAAAATTAGACACTAAGACCTCCAAGCAGACCCTAAGATCACAGATCAGACCCTAAATACTCCAAGCAGACCCTAAGATGACAAATTAGACCTTAAGATCACAAATTAGACACTAAGACCACAAATTAGACCCTACAATCACAAATTAGACCCTACAATCACAAATTAGTCTCTACGATCACAAATTTGACACCAAGTCCTCCAAGCAGATCCTAAGAGCAGAAACTAGACCCTAAGATGACAAATTAGACCCTGAGCTCACAAATCAGATCCTAAGTCCTCCAAGCAGACCCTAAGATCACAAGTTAGACACTAAGATGACAAAGTAGACCCTAAGATGACAAAGTAGACCCTAAGATGACAAAGTAGACCCTAAGATCACAAATTAGACACTAAGACCTCCAAGCAGACACTAATGTCACAAATTAGACGCTAAGTCCTCCTAGCAAACCCTGAGATCACACACTAGACTAGAAGCCCTCTAAGCACACCCTGAGATCCCAAATTAGACAATAAGCCCTCCAAGCAGATCCTCAGCTCACACATTAGACCCTAAGACCTCCAAGCAAATACTGAGATCACCAGATAGGCACTAAGTCCTCCAAGCAGATCCTGAGATCACACCTTAAACCCCAGGTCACAAATAAGACCCTAAGGTCACAAATTAGACTCTAAGTCCTCCAAGCTGACACTGAGATGAGAAATTAGACACTAAGACCTCCAAGCAGACCATAAACTCACAAATGAGACTCCAATGTCACAAATTTGACCCTAAGTCCTCCAAGCAGACCATAAGATCACAAATTAGACACTAAGAAAACAAATTAGACCCTAAGATCACAAATTAGACCCTAAAAACACAAATTAGACACTACGTCCCCCAAGCAGACACTAAATCACAAATTAGACCCTAAGACCTCCAAGCTGGTCCTAAGACCACAAATTAGACACTAAGTTCTCCAAGGATTCCCTAAGCTCACAAATTAGACACTCAGTCCAACAAGCAGACCCTGAGATCACAAATTAAATCCTAAGCTCACATATTGGACCCTAAGCACACACATTAAACCCTAAGCTCACATATTGGAACCTTAGACCTCCAAACAGACCCGAACCTCACAGATTATACACTAAGTCCTCCAAACAGACACTAATGTCACAAATTAGATGCTAAGTCCTCCTAGCAAACCCTGAGATCACACACTAGACAAGAAGCCCTCCAAGCAGACCCTGAGATAACACACTAGACAAGAAGTCCTCCAAGCAAACCCTGAGCTCACACATTAGACCCTGATCTCACACATTAGACCCTAAGTCCTCCAAGGAGATCCTGAGATCACAAATTAGACACGAAATCCTCCAAGCAGACCCTGAGCTCACACATTAGACCCTAAGTCCTCCAAGGAGATCCTGAGATCACAAATCAGACCATAAGTCCTCCAAGCAGACCCTAAGATGACAAATTAGTCCCTAAGATGACAAATTAGACCCTAAGAAAACAAATTAGACACTAAGTCACCCAAGCAAACCCAAAGATCACAAATAAGACCCTAAGATCACAAATTAGACTCTAAGTCTCCCAAGCAGACACTAAGGTCAAAAATTAGACAACTTAGGTCAGAAATTAGACACTAAGTCCTCCAAACAGACACTAAGATCACAAATTAGACACTAAGGTCACAAATTAGACACAAAGTCCATCATGAACACACTGAGATCAGAAATTTGACAATAAGTCCTCCAAGCAGACACTAAGATCAAAAATTAAACACTAAGATCACAAATAAAAAACTTAGTCCACAGCTCAGACACTAAGATCACCAGTCAGACACAAAGCCCTCCAAGCACACCCTAAGATGACCAATAATACACAAAGTCCTTCAAGCAGACCCTAAGATCACAAATAACACACAAAATCTTCCAAGCTCACCCTAAGATCACAAATGAGACACTAAGTCCTCCAGGCAGACAGTATGATCAACAATTAGACACTAAGAAATGCAAGCAGAACCTAAGATCACAAATCAGACCCCAAGTCCTCCAAGCAGACCCTAAGATCATGAATTAGACACTAAGATCACAAATGAGTCACTAAGTCCTCCAAGCAGACCTTAAGATCACAAATTAGACACTAAGACCTCCAAGCTGGAACTTCCTTCTGACACAACAAGTTCACCCACCTGGTACCATCACTCCTCTCAAGCCTCCTACATCAGCCTCTGACACGTGGCTAACCATCTCCCCATCTGCAACAACAACCTGCCATGATTCACCGCAACCCCAAACAAAAGCTGCTTCTGCCTCTAAGTCTCAGGCCACACTCGCTCTGAGACTTAGGTTGACAACCATACGCAGACTGACATTCAGACGCTCTGAACACAGACGCTCACACCCTCTGCCTCAGACACTAACTCTAAATACACTCCCCCACACACACTCCCAAGCAGACTCTCGGGCCCTGACTCATTCATTACAAGCTTCTTCCCAGAGCTCTTCTGGCCATTCACACACATCTTCAAGAGTAGAGAGCTACACTGGGATGATAAAACCCCACCACATATCACAGAATCACAGAATCCCGAGGGTTGGAAGGGACCTCAAAAGATCATCTAGTCCAACCCCCCTGCAAGAGCAGGGTAACCTAGAGTACATCACACAGGAACTTGTCTGGCCGGGCCTTGAATATCTCCAATGTAGGAGACTCCACAACCCTCCTGGGCAACCTGTTCCACTGCTCTGTCACTCTCACAGTAAAGAAGTTCTTCCTGATGTTCACATGGAACCTCTTATGCTCCAGTTTACACTCATTACCTCTTGTCCTATCACTGGACATCACTCAGAAAAACCTAGCTCCATCATCCTGACACTCACCCTTTACATATTTGTCAACATTGATGAGGTCACCCCTCAGTCTCCTCTTCTCCAAGCTAGAGACCCAGCTCCCTCAGCCTCTCCTCATGAGGGAGATGTTCCACTCCCTTAATCATTTTTGTGGCTCTGCGCTGGACTCTTTCAAGCAATTCCCTGTCCTTCTTGAACTGAGGGGCCCAGAACTGGACACAATATTCCAGATGCGGCCTCACCAAGGCAGAGTAGAGGGGGAGGAGAACCTCTCTTGACCTACTAACCACACCCTTTCTAATGCACCCTAGGATGCCATTGGCCTTCTTGGCCACAAGGGCACATTGCTGGCTCATGGTCATCCTCCTATCCTCCAGGACCCCCAGGTCCCTTTCCCCTTCACTACTTTCCAGCAGGTCAACCCCCAACCTGTACTGGTACATGGGGTTGTTCCTCCTCAGATGCAAGACTCTACACTTGCCCTTGTTGAATTTCATCAAGTTTCTCCCCGCCCAACTCTCCAGCCTGTCCAGGTCTCGCTGAATGGCAACACAGCCTTCTGGTGTGTCAGCCACTCCTCCCAGTTTAGTGTCATCAGTGAACTTGCTGAGGGTACATTCAGTTCCCTCATCCAGGTCGTTGATGAAAATATTAAACAGCACTGGTGGCAGCACCGGCCCCTGAGGGACTCCACTAGTCACAGACCTCCAGCTGGATTCTGCCCCATTGACCACAACTCTCTGCATATGTTCCAGAGTTCAAGAATTGCAGGGGAGAGGAAACCAGAGACAAACATACAACTCTCAACTAGTGTAATAATACAGGAAACTACAGAGATACTAAAGGCTACTTCTCATCATGTTTGCTTAACTTCCCAACCCCAAGGACCCTGTGAAGACCATCAGCAAACCAGCTCCGAGAATCATCATCATGGCAGTGCGAGGCAGCAGGCTCAACCTCAGCGGGCGTCCCCCCTGGGTGGGATGAACTTCTGCCTCCCTTGCCTAGCATGAGGCTTGGGCTTCCAGACTCACAAAAATGCACACTCATTGCCACGCAGGGGGCCAGCCCACGTCGGAAGGAGCGGCCACCGAGAGCTAGGAAGGTCTCCAAGGGTCGGGACTTTTCCATGCACTTCTAAAGCAGAACTTTCTGGGTAGGAATCAAAGCTGGACTTCTTGGGAAGCAGCCAAAGCAGAATGCTCCGGGGAGGAGCCAAAGGGGACGAACAGCACTTGCTCACCTTTGTGTGTTTCGCCACGGACCGTGACCTATTGTCCCTCACGCAACACCCCGGACTTAAGCCCCACAAACGTCACCTTTTCATCCTGGCATTTCACTCTCAGTCTCTACCTTCACTACAGCTGACCCTTCCCTTCCCAGGCACCTCCTAGGGCGTTCTCTGAAGTTCTGACATTCCGGCTCAGATACTACATCGGAACGCTACATTTCAAACCCCTTCCTACCATTCTGACATTGTCCCCCACCCCCCGCCCCCTAAAGGAGTCCCTCTACTTAGCGTGCAGAGTGCCAGGGGTCGCGAGGCAGCCTCACTGCTCAGAACTCCTGCAGCAGACTCCAGCCATGTTGCGGCCGTTGCCAAGTTCCTCTTCATCATTTGCCAGAAAACAAACAAACAAACAAACTGGAACACGCCCTGCTGGCTGCCATCACCATCACTCCAAGCAGACCCAAAGATGACAAATGAGACCCAAAGTCCTCCAAGCAGAACTAAAGATGACATATTAGACCCTAAAATGACAAATTAGACCCTAAGATGACAAATTAGACCCTAAGTCCTCCAAGCAGCCAGTATAATAATTGATTAGACAATAAGTCTTCCAAGCAGAAACTATGATCAAAAATTAGACACTAAGACCTCCAGAGCAGACCCTAAGATCACAGATCAGACCCTAAATACTCCAAGCAGACCCTATCATGACAAATTAGACCTTAAGATCACAAATTAGACCCTAAGACCTCAAATTAGACCCTACAATCACAAATTAGACCCTACGATCACAAATTAGACCCTACGATCACAAATTAGACCCTAAAAACACAAATTAGACACTACGTCCTCCAAGCAGATCCTAAGAGCACAAACTAGACCATAAGAGCACAAACCAGACCCTAACCTCACAAATCAGACCCTAAGCCCTCCAAGCAGACTCTAAGATGACAAATTAGACCCTATGACGACAAATTAGACCCTAAGATGACAAATTAGTCCCTAAGATGACAAACTAGACCCTAAGTCCTCCAAACAGACACTAAGATCACAAATTAGACACTAAGAACTACAAGCAGACACTAATGTCACAAATTAGACGCTAAGTCCTCCTAGCAAAACCTGAGATCACACACTAGACTAGAAGCCCTGTAAGCAGACCCTGAGATCACAAATTGGACAATAAGTCCTCCAAGCAGATCTTGAGCTCACACATTAGACCCTAAGACCTCCAAGCAAATACTGAGATCACACATTAGACCCTAAGTCCTCCAAGCAGACCCTGAGATCACACTTTAAACCCCAAGTCACAAATTAGACCCTAAGATCACAGCTCAGACACTAAGCCCTCCAAGCACACCCTAAGATGACAAATAAGACACAAACTCCTCCAAACACACCCTAAGATCACAAATAAGACAAAATACTCCAAGAACACCCAAAGATCACAAATTAGACACTAACTACTCCAAGCAGACACTAAGATCACAAATGAGTCCCTAAGTCCTCCAAGCAGACACTAAGATCACAAATGAAACACTAAGTACTCCAAGCGGACACTAAGATCACAGATGAGACCCTAAATCCTCCAAGCAGACCCTAACACGACAAATTAGACCCTAAGATCACAAATTAGACCCTACAATCACAAATTAGACCTTACGATTACAAATTTGACCCTAGGATAACAAATTTGACCCTAGGATCACAAATTAGACAACAAGTCCTCCAAGCAGACCCTAAGAGCACAAATGAGACCCTAAGAGAACAAACCAGACCCTGAGCTCACAAATCAGACCATAAGTCCTCCAAGCAGACCCTAAGAGCACAAATGAGACCCTAAGATCACAAATTAGACCCTAGGATCACAAATTAGACCCTAAGACCTCCAAGCTGGTCCTAAGATCGCAAATTAGACACTAAGTCCTCCAAGGATACCCTACACTCACAAAATAGAAACTCAGTCCACTAAGCAGACCCTGATATCACAAATTAAACCCTAAGCTCACATATTGGACCCTTAGACTTCGAAACAGACTCTAACCTCACAAATTATACACTAAGTCCTCCAAGAAGACACTAATGTCACAAATTAGATGTTAAGTCCTCCTAGTACACCCTGAGATCACACACTAGACAAGAAGCCCTCTAAAGCAGACCCTGAGATCACCACTTAGACACCAAGTCCTCCAAGCAGACACTAAGGTCACAACTTAGCCTCTAAGGTCACAACTTAGACCCTAAGTCCTCCAAGCAGACCATAAGATCACAAATTAGACATTAAGGTCACAAATTAGACAATAAGGCCTCCAAGCAGACACTAAGGTCACAAATTAGACTCTTTAGATCAGAAATTAGAAACTAAGCCCTTCAAACAGACCCTAAGATCACAAATTAGACACAAAGTCCACCATGAACACACTAAGATCACAAATTAGACACTAAGTCCTTTAAGCAGACAATAAGATCACAAATTAGACATTAAGATCACAAATTAAACACTAAGTCCTTCAAACAGACACTAAGATCACAGACACTAAGATCACTGGTCAGACACTAAGATCACCGGTCAGACACTGAGCCCCCCAAGCACACCCTAAGATGACCAATAATACACAAAGTCCTCCAAGCAGACCCTAAGATCACAAATAACACACAAAATCGTCAAAGCTCACCCTAGGATCACAAGTAACACACAAAACCCTCCAGGCAGACAGTATGATCACCAATTAGACACTAAGAAATGCAAGCAGAACCTAAGATGACAAATCAGACCCTAAGTCCTCCAAGCAGACCCTAAGATCACAAATGAGTCACTAAGTCCTCCAAGCAGACCTTAAGACCACGAATTAGACACTAAGACCATGAATTAGGCACTAAGAGCACCAATTAGGCACTAAAATCACTAATTAGGCACTAAGATCACTAAGTAGGCACTAAGATCACTAAGTAGGACATAAGTCCTTCAAGCAGACCCTAAGATCACAAATTAGACACTAAGACCTCCAAGCTGGGCCTAAGATCGGAAATTAGACACTAAGTCCTCCAAGGATACCCTAAGCTCACATATAAGACACTCAGTCCTCTAAGCAGACGCCAAAATCACATATTAAACCCTAAGCTCACACACTGGACCCGAAGCTCACACATTGGACCCTTAGACCTCCAAACAGATCCTAAGCTCACAAATTATACACTAAGTCCTCCAAACAGACACTAATGGTATAAATTAGATGTCAAGTCCTCCTAGCAAACCCTGAGATCACACACTAGATAAGAAGCCCTCAAAGCAGACCCTGAGATCACAAATAAGACAATAAGTACTCCAAGCAGACCCTGAGCTCACACCTTAAACCCCAGGTCACAAATTAGACCCTAAGGTCACAAATTAGACACCAAGTTCTCCAAGCAGACCCTGAGATCACAACTTAGACCCTAAGTCCTCCAAGCAGACCCTAGGAACACAAATGAGACGCCAAGCTCACAAATTAGAACTTAAGCTCAAAAATTAGACACTAAGCACACAAATTAGAGACTAAGTCATCCAAGTAGACGCTAAGATCACAAATGAGACCTTAAATCCTCCAAGCAGACCCTAAGATCACAAATTAGACACTAAGGCCTCCAAGCAAACCCTAAGGTCACAAATTAGACACTTTCAGCAAGAAATTAGACACTAAGTCCTCCAAACAGACACTGAGATCACAAATTAGACACTAAGCTCACAAATTAGACACAAAGTCCACCATGAACACACTAAGATGACAAATTTGACAATAAGTCCTCCAAGCAGACACTAAGATCACAAATCAGACATTAAGATCATAAATTAAACACTATGTCCACAGCTCAGACACTAAGATCACCGGTTCAGACACTAAGATCACCAGTCAGACACTAAGATCACAGTTCAGACACTAAGCCCTCCAAGCACACCCTAAGATGACCAATAATACACAAAGTCCGCCAAGCAGACCCTAAGATCACAAATAACACACAAAATCGTCAAAGCTCACCCTAGGATCACAAGTAACACACAAAACCCTCCAGGCAGACAGTATGATCACCAATTAGACACTAAGAAATGCAAGCAGAACCTAAGATGACAAATCAGACCCTAAGTCCTCCAAGCGGACCCTAAGATCACAAATGAGTCACTAAGTCCTCCAAGCAGAGCTTAAGACCACGAATTAGACACTAAGACCATGAATTAGGCACTAAGATCACCAATTAGGCACTAAAATCACTAATTAGGCAGTAAGATCACGAATTAGGCAGTAAGATCACAAATTAGGAACTAAGTCCTCCAAGCAGACCTTAAGATCACCAATTAGACACTAAGACCATGAATTAGGCACTAAGATCACCAATTAGGCACTAAAATCACTAATTAGGCAGTAAGATCACTAATTAGGCACTAAGATCACTAAGTAGGACATAAGTCCTTCAAGCAGACCCTAAGATCACAAATTAGACACTAAGACCTCCAAGCTGGTCCTAAGATCGCAAATTAGACACTAAGTCCTCCAAGGATACCCTAAGCTCACATATAAGACACTCAGTCCTCTAAGCAGATGCCAAAATCACATATTAAACCCTAAGCTCACACATTGGACCCTAAGCTCACACATTGGACCCTAAGACCTCCAAACAGATCCTAACCTCACAAATTATACACTAAGTCCTCCAAACAGACACTAATGGTATAAATTAGATGTTAAGTCCTCCTAGCAAACCCTGCGATCACACACTAGATAAGAAGCCCTCAAAGCAGACCCTGAGATCACAAATAAGACAATAAGTACTCCAAGCAGACCCTGAGCTCACACATTACACCCTAAGTCCTCCAAGCAGACCCTGAGATCACACCTTAAACCCCAGGTCACAAATTAGACCCTAAGGTCACAAATTAGACACCAAGTTCTCCAAGCAGACCCTGAGATCACAACTTAGACCCTAAGTCCTCCAAGCAGACCCTAGGAACACAAATGAGACGCCAAGCTCACAAATTAGAACTTAAGCTCAAAAATTAGACACTAAGCACACAAATTAGAGACTAAGTCATCCAAGTAGACGCTAAGATCACAAATGAGACCTTAAATCCTCCAAGCAGACCCTAAGATCACAAATTAGACACTAAGGCCTCCAAGCAAACCCTAAGGTCACAAATTAGACACTTTCAGCAAGAAATTAGACACTAAGTCCTCCAAACAGACACTGAGATCACAAATTAGACACTAAGCTCACAAATTAGACACAAAGTCCACCACGAACACACTAAGATGACAAATTTGACAATAAGTCCTCCAAGCAGACACTAAGATCACAAATCAGACATTAAGATCATAAATTAAACACTATGTCCACAGCTCAGACACTAAGATCACCGGTTCAGACACTAAGATCACCTGTCAGACACTAAGATCACAGTTCAGACACTAAGCCCTCCAAGCACACCCTAAGATGACCAATAATACACAAAGTCCGCCAAGCAGACCCTAAGATCACAAATAACACACAAAATCGTCAAAGCTCACCCTAGGATCACAAGTAACACACAAAACCCTCCAGGCAGACAGTATGATCACCAATTAGACACTAAGAAATGCAAGCAGAACCTAAGATGACAAATCAGACCCTAAGTCCTCCAAGCAGACCCTAAGATCACAAATGAGTCACTAAGTCCTCCAAGCAGACCTTAAGACAACGAATTAGACACTAAGACCACGAATTAGGCACTAAGACCACGAATTAGACACTAAGACCACGAATTAGACACTAAGACCACGAATTAGACACTAAGACCACGAATTAGGCACTAAGATCACCAATTAGGCACTAAGATCACCAATTAGGCACTAAAATCACTAATTAGGCAGTAAGATCACTAATTAGGCACTAAGATCACGGAGTAGGAACTAAGTCCTTCAAGCAGACCCTAAGATCACAAACTAGACACTAAGACCTCCAAGCTGGTCCTAAGATCGCAAATTAGACACTAAGTCCTCCAAGGATACCCTAAGCTCACATATAAGACACTCAGTCCTCTAAGCAGATGCCAAAATCACATATTAAACCCTAAGCTCACACATTGGACCCTAAGCTCACACATTGGACCCTAAGACCTCCAAACAGATCCTAACCTCACAAATTATACACTAAGTCCTCCAAACAGACACTAATGGTATAAATTAGATGTTAAGTCCTCCTAGCAAACCCTGCGATCACACACTAGATAAGAAGCCCTCAAAGCAGACCCTGAGATCACAAATAAGACAATAAGTACTCCAAGCAGACCCTGAGCTCACACATTACACCCTAAGTCCTCCAAGCAGACCCTGAGATCACACCTTAAACCCCAGGTCACAAATTAGACCCTAAGGTCACAAATTAGACACCAAGTTCTCCAAGCAGACCCTGAGATCACAACTTAGACCCTAAGTCCTCCAAGCAGACCCTAGGAACACAAATGAGACGCCAAGCTCACAAATTAGAACTTAAGCTCACAAATTAGACACTAAGCACACAAATTAGAGACTAAGTCATCCAAGTAGACGCTAAGATCACAAATGAGACCTTAAATCCTCCAAGCAGACCCTAAGATCACAAATTAGACACTAAGGCCTCCAAGCAAACCCTAAGGTCACAAATTAGACACTTTCAGCAAGAAATTAAACACTAAGTCCTCCAAACAGACACTGAGATCACAAATTAGACACTAAGCTCACAAATTAGACACAAAGTCCACCATGAACACACTAAGATGACAAATTTGACAATAAGTCCTCCAAGCAGACACTAAGATCACAAATCAGACATTAAGATCATAAATTAAACACTATGTCCACAGCTCAGACACTAAGATCACCGGTTCAGACACTAAGATCACCAGTCAGACACTAAGATCACAGTTCAGACACTAAGCCCTCCAAGCACACCCTAAGATGACCAATAATACACAAAGTCCTCCAAGCAGAACCTAAGATCACAAATAACACACAAAATCCTCCAAGCACACCCTAAGATCACAAATTAGACAATAAGTCCTCCAGGCAGACAGTATGATCACCAATTAGACACTAAGAAATGCAAGGAGAACCTAACATCACAAGTAAGACCCTAAGTCCTCCAAGCAGACCCTAACATGACAAATTAGACCCTAACATGACAAATTAGACCCCAACATGACAAATTAGACCCCAACATGACAAATTAGACCCTAAGATTACAAATTAGACACCAAGTCCTCCAAGCAGACCCTAAGATCATGAATTAGACACTAAGACCACGAATTAAGCACTAAGAGCACCAATTAGGCACTAAGATCACTAATCAGGCACTAAGTCCTTTAAGCAGACCAAGAGATCACAAATTAGACACTAAGTCCACCAAGCAGACACTCAGATCACAAATTAAACACTAAGTCCTTCAAACAGACACTAAGATCACAGACACTAAGATCACCGGTCAGACACTAAAATCACCGGTCAGACACTGAGCCCCCCAAGCACACCCTAAGATGACCAATAATACACAAAGTCCTCCAAGCAGACACTAAGATCACAGACACTAAGATCACCGGTCAGACACTAAGATCACCGGTCAGACACTGAGCCCCCCAAGCACACCCTAAGATGACCAATAATACACAAAGTCCTCCAAGCAGACCCTAAGATCACAAATAACACACAAAATCATCAAAGCTCACTCTAGGATCACAAGTAACACACAAAACCCTCCAGGCAGACAGCATGATCACCAATTAGACACTAAGAAATGCAAGCAGAACCTAAGATGACAAATCAGACCCTAAGTCCTCCAAGCAGACCCTAAGATCACAAATGAGTCACTAAGTCCTCCAAGCAGACCTTAAGACCACCAATTAGACACTAAGATCACCAATTAGGCACTAAAATCACTAATTAGGCACTAAAATCACTAATTAGGCAGTAAGATCACGAATTAGGCACTAAGATCACGAATTAAGCACTAAGTACTCCAAGCAGAACTTAAGACCTCGAATTAGACACTAAGACCATGAATTAGGCACTAAGATCACCAGTTAGGCACTAAAATCACTAATTAGGCAGTAATATCACTAATTAGGCACTAAGATCACTAAGTAGGAACTAAGTCCTTCAAGCAGACCCTAAGATCACAAATTAGACACTAAGACCTCCAAGCTGGTCCTAAGATCGCAAATTAGACACTAAGTCCTCCAAGGATACCCTAAGCTCACATATAAGACACTCAGTCCTCTAAGCAGATGCCAAAATCACATATTAAACCCTAAGCTCACACATTGGACCCTAAGCTCACACATTGGACCCTAAGCTCACACATTGGACCCTAAGACCTCCAAACAGATCCTAACCTCACAAATTATACACTAAGTCCTCCAAACAGACACTAATGGTATAAATTAGATGTTAAGTCCTCCTAGCAAACCCTGAGATCACACACTAGATAAGAAGCCCTCAAAGCAGACCCTGAGATCACAAATAAGACAATAAGTACTCCAAGCAGACCCTGAGCTCACACATTACACCCTAAGTCCTCCAAGCAGACCCTGAGATCACACCTTAAACCCCAGGTCACAAATTAGACCCTAAGGTCACAAATTAGACACCAAGTTCTCCAAGCAGACCCTGAGATCACAACTTAGACCCTAAGTCCTCCAAGCAGACCCTAGGAACACAAATGAGACGCCAAGCTCACAAATTAGAACTTAAGCTCAAAAATTAGACACTAAGCACACAAATTAGAGACTAAGTCATCCAAGTAGACGCTAAGATCACAAATGAGACCTTAAATCCTCCAAGCAGACCCTAAGATCACAAATTAGACACTAAGGCCTCCAAGCAAACCCTAAGGTCACAAATTAGACACTTTCAGCAAGAAATTAGACACTAAGTCCTCCAAACAGACACTGAGATCACAAATTAGACACTAAGCTCACAAATTAGACACAAAGTCCACCATGAACACACTAAGATGACAAATTTGACAATAAGTCCTCCAAGCAGACACTAAGATCACAAATCAGACATTAAGACCATAAATTAAACACTATGCCCACAGCTCAGACACTAAGATCACCGGTTCAGACACTAAGATCACCAGTCAGACACTAAGATCACAGTTCAGACACTAAGCCCTCCAAGCACACCCTAAGATGACCAATAATACACAAAGTCCACCAAGCAGACCCTAAGATCACAAATAACACACAAAATCGTCAAAGCTCACCCTAGGACCACAAGTAACACACAAAACCCTCCAGGCAGACAGTATGATCACCAATTAGACACTAAGAAATGCAAGCAGAACCTAAGATGACAAATCAGACCCTAAGTCCTCCAAGCAGACCCTAAGATCACAAATGAGTCACTAAGTCCTCCAAGCAGACCTTAAGACAACGAATTAGAAACTAAGACCACGAATTAGGCACTAAGACCACGAATTAGACACTAAGATCACCAATTAGGCACTAAAATCACTAATTAGGCATTAAGATCACGAATTAGGCACTAAGATCACTAATTAGGCAGTAAGATCACTAATTAGGCAGTAAGATCACTAATTAGGCAGTAAGATCACGAATTAGGAACTAAGTCCTCCAAGCAGACCTTAAGGTCACCAATTAGACACTAAGACCATGAATTAGGCACTAAGATCACCAATTAGGCACTAAAATCACTAATTAGGCAGTAAGATCACTAATTAGGCACTAAGATCACTAAGTAGGAACTAAGTCCTTCAAGCAGACCCTAAGATCACAAATTAGACACTAAGACCTCCAAGCTGGTCCTAAGATCGCAAATTAGACACTAAGTCCTCCAAGGATACCCTAAGCTCACATATAAGACACTCAGTCCTCTAAGCAGATGCCAAAATCACATATTAAACCCTAAGCTCACACATTGGACCCTAAGCTCACACATTGGACCCTAAGCTCACACATTGGACCCTAAGACCTCCAAACAGATCCTAACCTCACAAATTATACACTAAGTCCTCCAAACAGACACTAATGGTATAAATTAGATGTTAAGTCCTCCTAGCAAACCCTGAGATCACACACTAGATAAGAAGCCCTCAAAGCAGACCCTGAGATCACAAATAAGACAATAAGTACTCCAAGCAGACCCTGAGCTCACACATTACACCCTAAGTCCTCCAAGCAGACCCTGAGATCACACCTTAAACCCCAGGTCACAAATTAGACCCTAAGGTCACAAATTAGACACCAAGTTCTCCAAGCAGACCCTGAGATCACAACTTAGACCCTAAGTCCTCCAAGCAGACCCTAGGAACACAAATGAGACGCCAAGCTCACAAATTAGAACTTAAGCTCAAAAATTAGACACTAAGCACACAAATTAGAGACTAAGTCATCCAAGTAGACGCTAAGATCACAAATGAGACCTTAAATCCTCCAAGCAGACCCTAAGATCACAAATTAGACACTAAGGCCTCCAAGCAAACCCTAAGGTCACAAATTAGACACTTTCAGCAAGAAATTAAACACTAAGTCCTCCAAACAGACACTGAGATCACAAATTAGACACTAAGCTCACAAATTAGACACAAAGTCCACCATGAACACACTAAGATGACAAATTTGACAATAAGTCCTCCAAGCAGACACTAAGATCACAAATCAGACATTAAGACCATAAATTAAACACTATGCCCACAGCTCAGACACTAAGATCACCGGTTCAGACACTAAGATCACCAGTCAGACACTAAGATCACAGTTCAGACACTAAGCCCTCCAAGCACACCCTAAGATGACCAATAATACACAAAGTCCTCCAAGCAGACCCTAAGATCACAAATAACACACAAAATCGTCAAAGCTCACCCTAGGATCACAAGTAACACACAAAACCCTCCAGGCAGACAGTATGATCACCAATTAGACACTAAGAAATGCAAGCAGAACCTAAGATGACAAATCAGACCCTAAGTCCTCCAAGCGGACCCTAAGATCACAAATGAGTCACTAAGTCCTCCAAGCAGACCTTAAGACAACGAATTAGACACTAAGACCACGAATTAGACACTAAGACCACGAATTAGACACTAAGACCACGAATTAGACACTAAGACCACGAATTAGACACTAAGATCACCAATTAGGCACTAAAATCACTAATTAGGCAGTAAGATCACTAATTAAACAGTAAGATCACTAATTAGGCAGTAAGATCATTAATTAGGCACTAAGATCAGGAATTAGGAACTAAGTCCTCCAAGCAGACCTTAAGATCACCAATTAGACACTAAGACCATGAATTAGGCACTAAGATCACCAATTAGGCACTAAAATCACTAATTAGGCAGTAAGATCACTAATTAGGCACTAAGATCACGGAGTAGGAACTAAGTCCTTCAAGCAGACCCTAAGATCACAAATTAGACACTAAGTCCTCCAAGGATACCCTAAGCTCACATATAAGACACTCAGTCCTCTAAGCAGATGCCAAAATCACATATTAAACCCTAAGCTCACACATTGGACCCTAAGCTCACACATTGGACCCTAAGACCTCCAAACAGATCCTAACCTCACAAATTATACACTAAGTCCTCCAAACAGACACTAATGGTATAAATTAGATGTTAAGTCCTCCTAGCAAACCCTGCGATCACACACTAGATAAGAAGCCCTCAAAGCAGACCCTGAGATCACAAATAAGACAATAAGTACTCCAAGCAGACCCTGAGCTCACACATTACACCCTAAGTCCTCCAAGCAGACCCTGAGATCACACCTTAAACCCCAGGTCACAAATTAGACCCTAAGGTCACAAATTAGACACCAAGTTCTCCAAGCAGACCCTGAGATCACAACTTAGACCCTAAGTCCTCCAAGCAGACCCTAGGAACACAAATGAGACGCCAAGCTCACAAATTAGAACTTAAGCTCACAAATTAGACACTAAGCACACAAATTAGAGACTAAGTCATCCAAGTAGACGCTAAGATCACAAATGAGACCTTAAATCCTCCAAGCAGACCCTAAGATCACAAATTAGACACTAAGGCCTCCAAGCAAACCCTAAGGTCACAAATTAGACACTTTCAGCAAGAAATTAGACACTAAGTCCTCCAAACAGACACTGAGATCACAAATTAGACACTAAGCTCACAAATTAGACACAAAGTCCACCATGAACACACTAAGATGACAAATTTGACAATAAGTCCTCCAAGCAGACACTAAGATCACAAATCAGACATTAAGATCATAAATTAAACACTATGTCCACAGCTCAGACACTAAGATCACCGGTTCAGACACTAAGATCACCAGTCAGACACTAAGATCACAGTTCAGACACTAAGCCCTCCAAGCACACCCTAAGATGACCAATAATACACAAAGTCCTCCAAGCAGAACCTAAGATCACAAATAACACACAAAATCCTCCAAGCACACCCTAAGATCACAAATTAGACAATAAGTCCTCCAGGCAGACAGTATGATCACCAATTAGACACTAAGAAATGCAAGGAGAACCTAACATCACAAGTAAGACCCTAAGTTCTCCAAGCAGACCCTAACATGACAAATTAGACCCTAACATGACAAATTAGACCCTAAGATGACAAATTAGACCCTAAGATGACAAATTAGACCCTAAGATGACAAATTAGACACCAAGTCCTCCAAGCAGACCCTAAGATCATGAATTAGACACTAAGACCACGAATTAAGCACTAAGAGCACCAATTAGGCACTAAGATCACTAATCAGGCACTAAGTCCTTTAAGCAGACCAAGAGATCACAAATTAGACACTAAGTCCACCAAGCAGACACTCAGATCACAAATTAAACACTAAGTCCTTCAAACAGACACTAAGATCACAGACACTAAGATCACCGGTCAGACACTAAGATCACCGGTCAGACACTGAGCCCCCCAAGCACACCCTAAGATGACCAACAATACACAAAGTCCTCCAAGCAGACCCTAAGATCACAAATAACGCACAAAATCATCAAAGCTCACTCTAGGATCACAAGTAACACACAAAACCCTCCAGGCAGACAGCATGATCACCAATTAGACACTAAGAAATGCAAGCAGAACCTAAGATGACAAATCAGACCCTAAGTCCTCCAAGCAGACCCTAAGATCACAAATGAGTCACTAAGTCCTCCAAGCAGACCTTAAGACCACCAATTAGACACTAAGACCATGAATTAGGCACTAAGAGCACCAATTAGGCACTAAAATCACTAATTAGGCAGTAAGATCACGAATTAGGCACTAAGATCACGAATTAAGCACTAAGTACTCCAAGCAGAACTTAAGACCTCGAATTAGACACTAAGACCATGAATTAGGCACTAAGATCACCAGTTAGGCACTAAAATCACTAATTAGGCAGTAATATCACTAATTAGGCACTAAGATCACTAAGTAGGAACTAAGTCCTTCAAGCAGACCCTAAGATCACAAATTAGACACTAAGACCTCCAAGCTGGTCCTAAGATCGCAAATTAGACACTAAGTCCTCCAAGGATACCCTAAGCTCACATATAAGACACTCAGTCCTCTAAGCAGATGCCAAAATCACATATTAAACCCTAAGCTCACACATTGGACCCTAAGCTCACACATTGGACCCTAAGCTCACACATTGGACCCTAAGACCTCCAAACAGATCCTAACCTCACAAATTATACACTAAGTCCTCCAAACAGACACTAATGGTATAAATTAGATGTTAAGTCCTCCTAGCAAACCCTGAGATCACACACTAGATAAGAAGCCCTCAAAGCAGACCCTGAGATCACAAATAAGACAATAAGTAC
The DNA here is from genome assembly GCF_963264785.1 of Psittacula echo. Classification (NCBI taxonomy): domain Eukaryota; kingdom Metazoa; phylum Chordata; class Aves; order Psittaciformes; family Psittacidae; genus Psittacula; species Psittacula echo. The sequence continues at coordinate 128,067,085 of NC_137736.1, read as the reverse complement.
TCCAAGCAGACCCTGAGCTCACACATTACACCCTAAGTCCTCCAAGCAGACCCTGAGATCACACCTTAAACCCCAGGTCACAAATTAGACCCTAAGGTCACAAATTAGACACCAAGTTCTCCAAGCAGACCCTGAGATCACAACTTAGACCCTAAGTCCTCCAAGCAGACCCTAGGAACACAAATGAGACGCCAAGCTCACAAATTAGAACTTAAGCTCAAAAATTAGACACTAAGCACACAAATTAGAGACTAAGTCATCCAAGTAGACGCTAAGATCACAAATGAGACCTTAAATCCTCCAAGCAGACCCTAAGATCACAAATTAGACACTAAGGCCTCCAAGCAAACCCTAAGGTCACAAATTAGACACTTTCAGCAAGAAATTAAACACTAAGTCCTCCAAACAGACACTGAGATCACAAATTAGACACTAAGCTCACAAATTAGACACAAAGTCCACCATGAACACACTAAGATGACAAATTTGACAATAAGTCCTCCAAGCAGACACTAAGATCACAAATCAGACATTAAGACCATAAATTAAACACTATGCCCACAGCTCAGACACTAAGATCACCGGTTCAGACACTAAGATCACCAGTCAGACACTAAGATCACAGTTCAGACACTAAGCCCTCCAAGCACACCCTAAGATGACCAATAATACACAAAGTCCACCAAGCAGACCCTAAGATCACAAATAACACACAAAATCGTCAAAGCTCACCCTAGGACCACAAGTAACACACAAAACCCTCCAGGCAGACAGTATGATCACCAATTAGACACTAAGAAATGCAAGCAGAACCTAAGATGACAAATCAGACCCTAAGTCCTCCAAGCAGACCCTAAGATCACAAATGAGTCACTAAGTCCTCCAAGCAGACCTTAAGACAACGAATTAGACACTAAGACCACGAATTAGGCACTAAGACCACGAATTAGGCACTAAGACCACGAATTACACCTTAAGACCACAAATTAGACCTTAAGACCACGAATTAGGCACTAAGATCACCAATTAGGCACTAAAATCACTAATTAGGCATTAAGATCACGAATTAGGCACTAAGATCACTAATTAGGCAGTAAGATCACTAATTAGGCAGTAAGATCACTAATTAGGCAGTAAGATCACGAATTAGGAACTAAGTCCTCCAAGCAGACCTTAAGGTCACCAATTAGACACTAAGACCATGAATTAGGCACTAAGATCACCAATTAGGCACTAAAATCACTAATTAGGCAGTAAGATCACTAATTAGGCACTAAGATCACTAAGTAGGAACTAAGTCCTTCAAGCAGACCCTAAGATCACAAATTAGACACTAAGACCTCCAAGCTGGTCCTAAGATCGCAAATTAGACACTAAGTCCTCCAAGGATACCCTAAGCTCACATATAAGACACTCAGTCCTCTAAGCAGATGCCAAAATCACATATTAAACCCTAAGCTCACACATTGGACCCTAAGCTCACACATTGGACCCTAAGCTCACACATTGGACCCTAAGACCTCCAAACAGATCCTAACCTCACAAATTATACACTAAGTCCTCCAAACAGACACTAATGGTATAAATTAGATGTTAAGTCCTCCTAGCAAACCCTGAGATCACACACTAGATAAGAAGCCCTCAAAGCAGACCCTGAGATCACAAATAAGACAATAAGTACTCCAAGCAGACCCTGAGCTCACACATTACACCCTAAGTCCTCCAAGCAGACCCTGAGATCACACCTTAAACCCCAGGTCACAAATTAGACCCTAAGGTCACAAATTAGACACCAAGTTCTCCAAGCAGACCCTGAGATCACAACTTAGACCCTAAGTCCTCCAAGCAGACCCTAGGAACACAAATGAGACGCCAAGCTCACAAATTAGAACTTAAGCTCAAAAATTAGACACTAAGCACACAAATTAGAGACTAAGTCATCCAAGTAGACGCTAAGATCACAAATGAGACCTTAAATCCTCCAAGCAGACCCTAAGATCACAAATTAGACACTAAGGCCTCCAAGCAAACCCTAAGGTCACAAATTAGACACTTTCAGCAAGAAATTAGACACTAAGTCCTCCAAACAGACACTGAGATCACAAATTAGACACTAAGCTCACAAATTAGACACAAAGTCCACCATGAACACACTAAGATGACAAATTTGACAATAAGTCCTCCAAGCAGACACTAAGATCACAAATCAGACATTAAGATCATAAATTAAACACTATGTCCACAGCTCAGACACTAAGATCACCGGTTCAGACACTAAGATCACCAGTCAGACACTAAGATCACAGTTCAGACACTAAGCCCTCCAAGCACACCCTAAGATGACCAATAATACACAAAGTCCGCCAAGCAGACCCTAAGATCACAAATAACACACAAAATCCTCCAAGCACACCCTAAGATCACAAATTAGACACTAAGTCCTCCAGGCAGACAGTATGATCACCAATTAGACACTAAGAAATGCAAGGAGAACCTAACATCACAAGTAAGACCCTAAGTCCTCCAAGCAGACCCTAACATGACAAATTAGACCCTAACATGACAAATTAGACCCTAACATGACAAATTAGACACCAAGTCCTCCAAGCAGACCCTAAGATCATGAATTAGACACTAAGACCACGAATTAGGCACTAAGAGCACCAATTAGGCACTAAGATCACTAATCAGGCACTAAGTCCTTTAAGCAGACCAAGAGATCACAAATTAGACACTAAGTCCTCCAAGCAGACACTCAGATCACAAATTAAACACTAAGTCCTTCAAACAGACACTAAGATCACAGACACTAAGATCACCGGTCAGACACTAAAATCACCGGTCAGACACTGAGCCCCCCAAGCACACCCTAAGATGACCAATAATAAACAAAGTCCTCCAAGCAGACACTAAGATCACAAATCAGACATTAAGATCATAAATTAAACACTATGTCCACAGCTCAGACACTAAGATCACCGGTTCAGACACTAAGATCACCAGTCAGACACTAAGATCACAGTTTAGACACTAAGCCCTCCAAGCACACCCTAAGATGACCAATAATACACAAAGTCCGCCAAGCAGACCCTAAGATCACAAATAACACACAAAATCCTCCAAGCACACCCTAAGATCACAAATTAGACACTAAGTCCTCCAGGCAGACAGCATGATCACCAATTAGACACTAAGAAATGCAAGGAGAACCTAACATCACAAGTAAGACCCTAAGTCCTCCAAGCAGACCCTAACATGACAAATTAGACCCTAACATGACAAATTAGACCCCAACATGACAAATTAGACCCCAACATGACAAATTAGACCCTAAGATTACAAATTAGACACCAAGTCCTCCAAGCAGACCCTAAGATCATGAATTAGACACTAAGACCACGAATTAGGCACTAAGAGCACCAATTAGGCACTAAGATCACTAATCAGGCACTAAGTCCTTTAAGCAGACCAAGAGATCACAAATTAGACACTAAGTCCACCAAGCAGACACTCAGATCACAAATTAAACACTAAGTCCTTCAAACAGACACTAAGATCACAGACACTAAGATCACCGGTCAGACACTAAAATCACCGGTCAGACACTGAGCCCCCCAAGCACACCCTAAGATGACCAATAATACACAAAGTCCTCCAAGCAGACACTAAGATCACAGACACTAAGATCACCGGTCAGACACTAAGATCACCGGTCAGACACTGAGCCCCCCAAGCACACCCTAAGATGACCAATAATACACAAAGTCCTCCAAGCAGACCCTAAGATCACAAATAACACACAAAATCCTCCAAGCAAACCCTAAGATCACAAGTAACACACAAAACCCTCCAGGCAGACAGTATGATCACCAATTAGACACTAAGAAATGCAAGCAGAAGCTAAGATGACAAATCAGACCCTAAGTCCTCCAAGCAGACCCTAAGATCACAAATGAGTCACTAAGTCCTCCAAGCAGACCTTAAGACCACGAATTAGACACTAAGACCATGAATTAGGCACTAAGATCACCAATTAGGCACTAAAATCACTAATTAGGCAGTAAGATCACTAATTAGGCACTAAGATCACTAAGTAGGAACTAAGTCCTTCAAGCAGACCCTAAGATCACAAATTAGACACTAAGACCTCCAAGCTGGTCCTAAGATCGCAAATTAGACACTAAGTCCTCCAAGGATACCCTAAGCTCACATATAAGACACTCAGTCCTCTAAGCAGACGCCAAAATCACATATTAAACCCTAAGCTCACACATTGGACCCTAAGCTCACACATTGGACCCTAAGCTCACACATTGGACCCTAAGACCTCCAAACAGATCCTAACCTCACAAATTATACACTAAGTCCTCCAAACAGACACTAATGGTATAAATTAGATGTTAAGTGCTCCTAGCAAACCCTGCGATCACACACTAGATAAGAAGCCCTCAAAGCAGACCCTGAGATCACAAATAAGACAATAAGTACTCCAAGCAGACCCTGAGCTCACACATTACACCCTAAGTCCTCCAAGCAGACCCTGAGATCACACCTTAAACCCCAGGTCACAAATTAGACACCAAGTTCTCCAAGCAGACCCTGAGATCACAACTTAGACCCTAAGTCCTCCAAGCAGATCCTAGGAACACAAATGAGACGCCAAGCTCACAAATTAGAACTTAAGCTCAAAAATTAGACACTAAGCACACAAATTAGAGACTAAGTCATCCAAGTAGACGCTAAGATCACAAATGAGACCTTAAATCCTCCAAGCAGACCCTAAGATCACAAATTAGACACTAAGGCCTCCAAGCAAACCCTAAGGTCACAAATTAGACACTTTCAGCAAGAAATTAGACACTAAGTCCTCCAAACAGACACTGAGATCACAAATTAGACACTAAGCTCACAAATTAGACACAAAGTCCACCATGAACACACTAAGATGACAAATTTGACAATAAGTCCTCCAAGCAGACACTAAGATCACAAATCAGACATTAAGATCATAAATTAAACACTATGTCCACAGCTCAGACACTAAGATCACCGGTTCAGACACTAAGATCACCAGTCAGACACTAAGATCACAGTTCAGACACTAAGCCCTCCAAGCACACCCTAAGATGACCAATAATACACAAAGTCCGCCAAGCAGACCCTAAGATCACAAATTAGACACTAAGTCCTCCAGGCAGACAGTATGATCACCAATTAGACACTAAGAAATGCAAGGAGAACCTAACATCACAAGTAAGACCCTAAGTCCTCCAAGCAGACCCTAACATGACAAATTAGACCCTAACATGACAAATTAGACCCCAACATGACAAATTAGACCCTAACATGACAAATTAGACCCTAACATGACAAATTAGACACCAAGTCCTCCAAGCAGACCCTAAGATCATGAATTAGACACTAAGACCACGAATTAGGCACTAAGAGCACCAATTAGGCACTAAGATCACTAATCAGGCACTAAGTCCTTTAAGCAGACCAAGAGATCACAAATTAGACACTAAGTCCTCCAAGCAGACACTCAGATCACAAATTAAACACTAAGTCCTTCAAACAGACACTAAGATCACAGACACTAAGATCACCGGTCAGACACTAAAATCACCGGTCAGACACTGAGCCCCCCAAGCACACCCTAAGATGACCAATAATACACAAAGTCCTCCAAGCAGACCCTAAGATCACAAATAACACACAAAATCCTCCAAGCAAACCCTAAGATCACAAGTAACACACAAAACCCTCCAGGCAGACAGTATGATCACCAATTAGACACTAAGAAATGCAAGCAGAACCTAAGATGACAAATCAGACCCTAAGTCCTCCAAGCAGACCTTAAGATCACAAATGAGTCACTAAGTCCTCCAAGCAGACCTTAAGACCATGAATTAGACACTAAGACCATGAATTAGGCACTAAGAGCACCAATTAGGCACTAAAATCACTAATTAGGCAGTAAGATCACTAATTAGGCACTAAGATCACTAAGTAGGAACTAAGTCCTTCAAGCAGACCCTAAGATCACAAACTAGACACTAAGTCCTCCAAGCTGGTCCTAAGATTGCAAATTAGACACTAAGTCCTCCAAGGATACCCTAAGCTCACATATAAGACACTCAGTCCTCTAAGCAGACGCCAAAATCACATATTAAACCCTAAGCTCACACATTGGACCCTAAGCTCACACATTGGACCCTAAGCTCACACATTGGACCCTAAGCTCACACATTGGACCCTAAGCTCACACATTGGACCCTAAGACCTCCAAACAGATCCTAACCTCACAAATTATACACTAAGTCCTCCAAACAGACACTAATGGTATAAATTAGATGTTAAGTCCTCCTAGCAAACCCTGAGATCACACACTAGATAAGAAGCCCTCAAAGCAGACCCTGAGATCACAAATAAGACAATAAGTACTCCAAGCAGACCCTGAGCTCACACATTACACCCTAAGTCCTCCAAGCAGACCCTGAGATCACACCTTAAACCCCAGGTCACAAATTAGACCCTAAGGTCACAAATTAGACACCAAGTTCTCCAAGCAGACCCTGAGATCACAACTTAGACCCTAAGTCCTCCAAGCAGACCCTAGGCACACAAATGAGACGCCAAGCTCACAAATTAGAACTTAAGCTCAAAAATTAGACACTAAGCACACAAATTAGAGACTAAGTCATCCAAGTAGACGCTAAGATCACAAATGAGACCTTAAATCCTCCAAGCAGACCCTAAGATCACAAATTAGACACTAAGGCCTCCAAGCAAACCCTAAGGTCACAAATTAGACACTTTCAGCAAGAAATTAGACACTAAGTCCTCCAAACAGACACTGAGATCACAAATTAGACACTAAGCTCACAAATTAGACACAAAGTCCACCATGAACACACTAAGATGACAAATTTGACAATAAGTCCTCCAAGCAGACACTAAGATCACAAATCAGACATTAAGATCATAAATTAAACACTATGTCCACAGCTCAGACACTAAGATCACCGGTTCAGACACTAAGATCACCAGTCAGACACTAAGATCACAGTTTAGACACTAAGCCCTCCAAGCACACCCTAAGATGACCAATAATACACAAAGTCCGCCAAGCAGACCCTAAGATCACAAATAACACACAAAATCCTCCAAGCACACCCTAAGATCACAAATTAGACACTAAGTCCTCCAGGCAGACAGCATGATCACCAATTAGACACTAAGAAATGCAAGGAGAACCTAACATCACAAGTAAGACCCTAAGTCCTCCAAGCAGACCCTAACATGACAAATTAGACCCTAACATGACAAATTAGACCCCAACATGACAAATTAGACCCCAACATGACAAATTAGACCCTAACATGACAAATTAGACCCTAAGATTACAAATTAGACACCAAGTCCTCCAAGCAGACCCTAAGATCATGAATTAGACACTAAGAGCACGAATTAGGCACTAAGAGCACCAATTAGGCACTAAGATCACTAATCAGGCACTAAGTCCTTTAAGCAGACCAAGAGATCACAAATTAGACACTAAGTCCACCAAGCAGACACTCAGATCACAAATTAAACACTAAGTCCTTCAAACAGACACTAAGATCACAGACACTAAGATCACCGGTCAGACACTAAGATCACCGGTCAGACACTGAGCCCCCCAAGCACACCCTAAGATGACCAATAATACACAAAGTCCTCCAAACAGACCCTAAGATCACAAATAACACACAAAATCCTCCAAGCAAACCCTAAGATCACAAGTAACACACAAAACCCTCCAGGCAGACAGTATGATCACCAATTAGACACTAAGAAATGCAAGCAGAACCTAAGATGACAAATCAGACCCTAAGTCCTCCAAGCAGACCCTAAGATCACAAATGAGTCACTAAGTCCTCCAAGCAGACCTTAAGACCACGAATTAGACACTAAGACCATGAATTAGGCACTAAGATCACCAATTAGGCACTAAAATCACTAATTAGGCAGTAAGATCACTAATTAGGCACTAAGATCACTAAGTAGGAACTAAGTCCTTCAAGCAGACCCTAAGATCACAAATTAGACACTAAGACCTCCAAGCTGGTCCTAAGATCGCAAATTAGACACTAAGTCCTCCAAGGATACCCTAAGCTCACATATAAGACACTCAGTCCTCTAAGCAGACGCCAAAATCACATATTAAACCCTAAGCTCACACATTGGACCCTAAGCTCACACATTGGACCCTAAGCTCACACATTGGACCCTAAGCTCACACATTGGACCCTAAGACCTCCAAACAGATCCTAACCTCACAAATTATACACTAAGTCCTCCAAACAGACACTAATGGTATAAATTAGATGTTAAGTCCTCCTAGCAAACCCTGAGATCACACACTAGATAAGAAGCCCTCAAAGCAGACCCTGAGATCACAAATAAGACAATAAGTACTCCAAGCAGACCCTGAGCTCACACATTACACCCTAAGTCCTCCAAGCAGACCCTGAGATCACACCTTAAACCCCAGGTCACAAATTAGACCCTAAGGTCACAAATTAGACAGCAAGTTCTCCAAGCAGACCCTGAGATCACAACTTAGACCCTAAGTCCTCCAAGCAGACCCTAGGAACACAAATGAGACGCCAAGCTCACAAATTAGAACTTAAGCTCACAAATTAGACACTAAGCACACAAATTAGAGACTAAGTCATCCAAGTAGACGCTAAGATCACAAATGAGACCTTAAATCCTCCAAGCAGACCCTAAGATCACAAATTAGACACTAAGGCCTCCAAGCAAACCCTAAGGTCACAAATTAGACACTTTCAGCAAGAAATTAGACACTAAGTCCTCCAAACAGACACTGAGATCACAAATTAGACACTAAGCTCACAAATTAGACACAAAGTCCACCATGAACACACTAAGATGACAAATTTGACAATAAGTCCTCCAAGCAGACACTAAGATCACAAATCAGACATTAAGATCATAAATTAAACACTATGTCCACAGCTCAGACACTAAGATCACCGGTTCAGACACTAAGATCACCAGTCAGACACTAAGATCACAGTTTAGACACTAAGCCCTCCAAGCACACCCTAAGATGACCAATAATACACAAAGTCCGCCAAGCAGACCCTAAGATCACAAATAACACACAAAATCCTCCAAGCACACCCTAAGATCACAAATTAGACACTAAGTCCTCCAGGCAGACAGCATGATCACCAATTAGACACTAAGAAATGCAAGGAGAACCTAACATCACAAGTAAGACCCTAAGTCCTCCAAGCAGACCCTAACATGACAAATTAGACCCTAACATGACAAATTAGACCCCAACATGACAAATTAGACCCCAACATGACAAATTAGACCCCAACATGACAAATTAGACCCCAACATGACAAATTAGACCCCAACATGACAAATTAGACCCTAACATGACAAATTAGACCCTAAGATTACAAATTAGACACCAAGTCCTCCAAGCAGACCCTAAGATCATGAATTAGACACTAAGAGCACGAATTAGGCACTAAGAGCACCAATTAGGCACTAAGATCACTAATCAGGCACTAAGTCCTTTAAGCAGACCAAGAGATCACAAATTAGACACTAAGTCCACCAAGCAGACACTCAGATCACAAATTAAACACTAAGTCCTTCAAACAGACACTAAGATCACAGACACTAAGATCACCGGTCAGACACTAAGATCACCGGTCAGACACTGAGCCCCCCAAGCACACCCTAAGATGACCAATAATACACAAAGTCCTCCAAACAGACCCTAAGATCACAAATAACACACAAAATCCTCCAAGCAAACCCTAAGATCACAAGTAACACACAAAACCCTCCAGGCAGACAGTATGATCACCAATTAGACACTAAGAAATGCAAGCAGAACCTAAGATGACAAATCAGACCCTAAGTCCTCCAAGCAGACCCTAAGATCACAAATGAGTCACTAAGTCCTCCAAGCAGACCTTAAGACCACGAATTAGACACTAAGACCATGAATTAGGCACTAAGATCACCAATTAGGCACTAAAATCACTAATTAGGCAGTAAGATCACTAATTAGGTACTAAGATCACTAAGTAGGAACTAAGTCCTTCAAGCAGACCCTAAGATCACAAATTAGACACTAAGACCTCCAAGCTGGTCCTAAGATCGCAAATTAGACACTAAGTCCTCCAAGGATACCCTAAGCTCACATATAAGACACTCAGTCCTCTAAGCAGACGCCAAAATCACATATTAAACCCTAAGCTCACACATTGGACCCTAAGCTCACACATTGGACCCTAAGCTCACACATTGGACCCTAAGCTCACACATTGGACCCTAAGACCTCCAAACAGATCCTAACCTCACAAATTATACACTAAGTCCTCCAAACAGACACTAATGGTATAAATTAGATGTTAAGTCCTCCTAGCAAACCCTGAGATCACACACTAGATAAGAAGCCCTCAAAGCAGACCCTGAGATCACAAATAAGACAATAAGTACTCCAAGCAGACCCTGAGCTCACACATTACACCCTAAGTCCTCCAAGCAGACCCTGAGATCACACCTTAAACCCCAGGTCACAAATTAGACCCTAAGGTCACAAATTAGACACCAAGTTCTCCAAGCAGACCCTGAGATCACAACTTAGACCCTAAGTCCTCCAAGCAGACCCTAGGAACACAAATGAGACGCCAAGCTCACAAATTAGAACTTAAGCTCACAAATTAGACACTAAGCACACAAATTAGAGACTAAGTCATCCAAGTAGACGCTAAGATCACAAATGAGACCTTAAATCCTCCAAGCAGACCCTAAGATCACAAATTAGACACTAAGGCCTCCAAGCAAACCCTAAGGTCACAAATTAGACACTTTCAGCAAGAAATTAGACACTAAGTCCTCCAAACAGACACTGAGATCACAAATTAGACACTAAGCTCACAAATTAGACACAAAGTCCACCATGAACACACTAAGATGACAAATTTGACAATAAGTCCTCCAAGCAGACACTAAGATCACAAATCAGACATTAAGATCATAAATTAAACACTATGTCCACAGCTCAGACACTAAGATCACCGGTTCAGACACTAAGATCACCAGTTAGACACTAAGATCACAGTTTAGACACTAAGCCCTCCAAGCACACCCTAAGATGACCAATAATACACAAAGTCCGCCAAGCAGACCCTAAGATCACAAATAACACACAAAATCCTCCAAGCACACCCTAAGATCACAAATTAGACACTAAGTCCTCCAGGCAGACAGCATGATCACCAATTAGACACTAAGAAATGCAAGGAGAACCTAACATCACAAGTAAGACCCTAAGTCCTCCAAGCAGACCCTAACATGACAAATTAGACCCTAACATGACAAATTAGACCCCAACATGACAAATTAGACCCCAACATGACAAATTAGACCCCAACATGACAAATTAGACCCTATGATGACAAATTAGACCCTAAGATTACAAATTAGACACCAAGTCCTCCAAGCAGACCCTAAGATCATGAATTAGACACTAAGACCACGAATTAGGCACTAAGAGCACCAATTAGGCACTAAGATCACTAATCAGGCACTAAGTCCTTTAAGCAGACCAAGAGATCACAAATTAGACACTAAGTCCTCCAAGCAGACACTCAGATCACAGACACTAAGATCACCGGTCAGACACTAAGATCACCGGTCAGACACTGAGCCCCCCAAGCACACCCTAAGATGACCAATAATACACAAAGTCCTCCAAACAGACCCTAAGATCACAAATAACACACAAAATCCTCCAAGCAAACCCTAAGATCACAAGTAACACACAAAACCCTCCAGGCAGACAGTATGATCACCAATTAGACACTAAGAAATGCAAGCAGAACCTAAGATGACAAATCAGACCCTAAGTCCTCCAAGCAGACCCTAAGATCACAAATGAGTCACTAAGTCCTCCAAGCAGACCTTAAGACCACGAATTAGACACTAAGACCATGAATTAGGCACTAAGATCACCAATTAGGCACTGAAATCACTAATTAGGCAGTAAGATCACTAATTAGGCACTAAGATCACTAAGTAGGAACTAAGTCCTTCAAGCAGACCCTAAGATCACAAATTAGACACTAAGACCTCCAAGCTGGTCCTAAGATCGCAAATTAGACACTAAGTCCTCCAAGGATACCCTAAGCTCACATATAAGACACTCAGTCCTCTAAGCAGACGCCAAAATCACATATTAAACCCTAAGCTCACACATTGGACCCTAAGCTCACACATTGGACCCTAAGCTCACACATTGGACCCTAAGCTCACACATTGGACCCTAAGCTCACACATTGGACCCTAAGACCTCCAAACAGATCCTAACCTCACAAATTATACACTAAGTCCTCCAAACAGACACTAATGGTATAAATTAGATGTTAAGTCCTCCTAGCAAACCCTGAGATCACACACTAGATAAGAAGCCCTCAAAGCAGACCCTGAGATCACAAATAAGACAATAAGTACTCCAAGCAGACCCTGAGCTCACACATTACACCCTAAGTCCTCCAAGCAGACCCTGAGATCACACCTTAAACCCCAGGTCACAAATTAGACCCTAAGGTCACAAATTAGACACCAAGTTCTCCAAGCAGACCCTGAGATCACAACTTAGACCCTAAGTCCTCCAAGCAGACCCTAGGCACACAAATGAGACGCCAAGCTCACAAATTAGAACTTAAGCTCAAAAATTAGACACTAAGCACACAAATTAGAGACTAAGTCATCCAAGTAGACGCTAAGATCACAAATGAGACCTTAAATCCTCCAAGCAGACCCTAAGATCACAAATTAGACACTAAGGCCTCCAAGCAAACCCTAAGGTCACAAATTAGACACTTTCAGCAAGAAATTAGACACTAAGTCCTCCAAACAGACACTGAGATCACAAATTAGACACTAAGCTCACAAATTAGACACAAAGTCCACCATGAACACACTAAGATGACAAATTTGACAATAAGTCCTCCAAGCAGACACTAAGATCACAAATCAGACATTAAGATCATAAATTAAACACTATGTCCACAGCTCAGACACTAAGATCACCGGTTCAGACACTAAGATCACCAGTCAGACACTAAGATCACAGTTTAGACACTAAGCCCTCCAAGCACACCCTAAGATGACCAATAATACACAAAGTCCGCCAAGCAGACCCTAAGATCACAAATAACACACAAAATCCTCCAAGCACACCCTAAGATCACAAATTAGACACTAAGTCCTCCAGGCAGACAGCATGATCACCAATTAGACACTAAGAAATGCAAGGAGAACCTAACATCACAAGTAAGACCCTAAGTCCTCCAAGCAGACCCTAACATGACAAATTAGACCCTAACATGACAAATTAGACCCCAACATGACAAATTAGACCCCAACATGACAAATTAGACCACAACATGACAAACTAGACCCCAACATGACAAACTAGACCCCAACATGACAAATTAGACCCTAAGATTACAAATTAGACACCAAGTCCTCCAAGCAGACCCTAAGATCATGAATTAGACACTAAGAGCACGAATTAGGCACTAAGAGCACCAATTAGGCACTAAGATCACTAATCAGGCACTAAGTCCTTTAAGCAGACCAAGAGATCACAAATTAGACACTAAGTCCATCAAGCAGACACTCAGATCACAAATTAAACACTAAGTCCTTCAAACAGACACTAAGATCACAGACACTAAGATCACCGGTCAGACACTAAAATCACCGGTCAGACACTGAGCCCCCCAAGCACACCCTAAGATGACCAATAATACACAAAGTCCTCCAAACAGACCCTAAGATCACAAATAACACACAAAATCCTCCAAGCAAACCCTAAGATCACAAGTAACACACAAAACCCTCCAGGCAGACAGTATGATCACCAATTAGACACTAAGAAATGCAAGCAGAACCTAAGATGACAAATCAGACCCTAAGTCCTCCAAGCAGACCCTAAGATCACAAATGAGTCACTAAGTCCTCCAAGCAGACCTTAAGACCACGAATTAGACACTAAGACCATGAATTAGGCACTAAGAGCACCAATTAGGCACTAAAATCACTAATTAGGCAGTAAGATCACGAATTAGGCACTAAGATCACTAAGTAGGAACTAAGTCCTTCAAGCAGACCCTAAGATCACAAATTAGACACTAAGACCTCCAAGCTGGTCCTAAGATCGCAAATTAGACACTAAGTCCTCCAAGGATACCCTAAGCTCACATATAAGACACTCAGTCCTCTAAGCAGACGCCAAAATCACATATTAAACCCTAAGCTCACACATTGGACCCTAAGCTCACACATTGGACCCTAAGCTCACACATTGGACCCTAAGCTCACACATTGGACCCTAAGCTCACACATTGGACCCTAAGCTCACACATTGGACCCTAAGACCTCCAAACAGATCCTAACCTCACAAATTATACACTAAGTCCTCCAAACAGACACTAATGGTATAAATTAGATGTTAAGTCCTCCTAGCAAACCCTGAGATCACACACTAGATAAGAAGCCCTCAAAGCAGACCCTGAGATCACAAATAAGACAATAAGTACTCCAAGCAGACCCTGAGCTCACACATTACACCCTAAGTCCTCCAAGCAGACCCTGAGATCACACCTTAAACCCCAGGTCACAAATTAGACCCTAAGGTCACAAATTAGACACCAAGTTCTCCAAGCAGACCCTGAGATCACAACTTAGACCCTAAGTCCTCCAAGCAGACCCTAGGCACACAAATGAGACGCCAAGCTCACAAATTAGAACTTAAGCTCAAAAATTAGACACTAAGCACACAAATTAGAGACTAAGTCATCCAAGTAGACGCTAAGATCACAAATGAGACCTTAAATCCTCCAAGCAGACCCTAAGATCACAAATTAGACACTAAGGCCTCCAAGCAAACCCTAAGGTCACAAATTAGACACTTTCAGCAAGAAATTAGACACTAAGTCCTCCAAACAGACACTGAGATCACAAATTAGACACTAAGCTCACAAATTAGACACAAAGTCCACCATGAACACACTAAGATGACAAATTTGACAATAAGTCCTCCAAGCAGACACTAAGATCACAAATCAGACATTAAGATCATAAATTAAACACTATGTCCACAGCTCAGACACTAAGATCACCGGTTCAGACACTAAGATCACCAGTCAGACACTAAGATCACAGTTTAGACACTAAGCCCTCCAAGCACACCCTAAGATGACCAATAATACACAAAGTCCGCCAAGCAGACCCTAAGATCACAAATAACACACAAAATCCTCCAAGCACACCCTAAGATCACAAATTAGACACTAAGTCCTCCAGGCAGACAGCATGATCACCAATTAGACACTAAGAAATGCAAGGAGAACCTAACATCACAAGTAAGACCCTAAGTCCGCCAAGCAGACCCTAACATGACAAATTAGACCCTAACATGACAAATTAGACCCCAACATGACAAATTAGACCCCAACATGACAAATTAGACCCCAACATGACAAATTAGACCCCAACATGACAAATTAGACCCCAACATGACAAATTAGACACCAAGTCTTCCAAGCAGACCCTAAGATCATGAATTAGACACTAAGAGCACGAATTAGGCACTAAGAGCACCAATTAGGCACTAAGATCACTAATCAGGCACTAAGTCCTTTAAGCAGACCAAGAGATCACAAATTAGACACTAAGTCCACCAAGCAGACACTCAGATCACAAATTAAACACTAAGTCCTTCAAACAGACACTAAGATCACAGACACTAAGATCACCGGTCAGACACTAAGATCACCGGTCAGACACTGAGGCCCCCAAGCACACCCTAAGATGACCAATAATACACAAAGTCCTCCAAACAGACCCTAAGATCACAAATAACACACAAAATCCTCCAAGCAAACCCTAAGATCACAAGTAACACACAAAACCCTCCAGGCAGACAGTATGATCACCAATTAGACACTAAGAAATGCAAGCAGAACCTAAGATGACAAATCAGACCCTAAGTCCTCCAAGCAGACCCTAAGATCACAAATGAGTCACTAAGTCCTCCAAGCAGACCTTAAGACCACGAATTAGACACTAAGACCATGAATTAGGCACTAAGAGCACCAATTAGGCACTAAAATCACTAATTAGGCAGTAAGATCACGAATTAGGCACTAAGATCTCTAAGTAGGAACTAAGTCCTTCAAGCAGACCCTAAGATCACAAATTAGACACTAAGACCTCCAAGCTGGTCCTAAGATCGCAAATTAGACACTAAGTCCTCCAAGGATACCCTAAGCTCACATATAAGACACTCAGTCCTCTAAGCAGACGCCAAAATCACATATTAAACCCTAAGCTCACACATTGGACCCTAAGCTCACACATTGGACCCTAAGCTCACACATTGGACCCTAAGCTCACACATTGGACCCTAAGCTCACACATTGGACCCTAAGACCTCCAAACAGATCCTAACCTCACAAATTATACACTAAGTCCTCCAAACAGACACTAATGGTATAAATTAGATGTTAAGTCCTCCTAGCAAACCCTGAGATCACACACTAGATAAGAAGCCCTCAAAGCAGACCCTGAGATCACAAATAAGACAATAAGTACTCCAAGCAGACCCTGAGCTCACACATTACACCCTAAGTCCTCCAAGCAGACCCTGAGATCACACCTTAAACCCCAGGTCACAAATTAGACCCTAAGGTCACAAATTAGACACCAAGTTCTCCAAGCAGACCCTGAGATCACAACTTAGACCCTAAGTCCTCCAAGCAGACCCTAGGAACACAAATGAGACGCCAAGCTCACAAATTAGAACTTAAGCTCAAAAATTAGACACTAAGCACACAAATTAGAGACTAAGTCATCCAAGTAGACGCTAAGATCACAAATGAGACCTTAAATCCTCCAAGCAGACCCTAAGATCACAAATTAGACACTAAGGCCTCCAAGCAAACCCTAAGGTCACAAATTAGACACTTTCAGCAAGAAATTAGACACTAAGTCCTCCAAACAGACACTGAGATCACAAATTAGACACTAAGCTCACAAATTAGACACAAAGTCCACCATGAACACACTAAGATGACAAATTTGACAATAAGTCCTCCAAGCAGACACTAAGATCACAAATCAGACATTAAGATCATAAATTAAACACTATGTCCACAGCTCAGACACTAAGATCACCGGTTCAGACACTAAGATCACCAGTCAGACACTAAGATCACAGTTCAGACACTAAGCCCTCCAAGCACACCCTAAGATGACCAATAATACACAAAGTCCGCCAAGCAGACCCTAAGATCACAAATTAGACACTAAGTCCTCCAGGCAGACAGTATGATCACCAATTAGACACTAAGAAATGCAAGGAGAACCTAACATCACAAGTAAGACCCTAAGTCCTCCAAGCAGACCCTAACATGACAAATAAGACCCTAACATGACAAATTAGACCCTAACATGACAAATTAGACACCAAGTCCTCCAAGCAGACCCTAAGATCATGAATTAGACACTAAGACCACGAATTAGGCACTAAGAGCACCAATTAGGAACTAAGATCACTAATCAGGCACTAAGTCCTTTAAGCAGACCAAGAGATCACAAATTAGACACTAAGTCCTCCAAGCAGACACTCAGATCACAAATTAAACACTAAGTCCTTCAAACAGACACTAAGATCACAGACACTAAGATCACCGGTCAGACACTAAGATCACCGGTCAGACACTGAGCCCCCCAAGCACACCCTAAGATGACCAATAATACACAAAGTCCTCCAAACAGACCCTAAGATCACAAATAACACACAAAATCCTCCAAGCAAACCCTAAGATCACAAGTAACACACAAAACCCTCCAGGCAGACAGTATGATCACCAATTAGACACTAAGAAATGCAAGCAGAACCTAAGATGACAAATCAGACCCTAAGTCCTCCAAGCAGACCCTAAGATCACAAATGAGTCACTAAGTCCTCCAAGCAGACCTTAAGACCACGAATTAGACACTAAGACCATGAATTAGGCACTAAGAGCACCAATTAGGCACTAAAATCACTAATTAGGCAGTAAGATCACTAATTAGGCACTAAGATCACTAAGTAGGAACTAAGTCCTTCAAGCAGACCCTAAGATCACAAATTAGACACTAAGACCTCCAAGGATACCCTAAGCTCACATATAAGACACTCAGTCCTCTAAGCAGACGCCAAAATCACATATTAAACCCTAAGCTCACACATTGGACCCTAAGCTCACACATTGGACTCTAAGACCTCCAAACAGATCCTAACCTCACAAATTATACACTAAGTCCTCCAAACAGACACTAATGGTATAAATTAGATGTTAAGTGCTCCTAGCAAACCCTGCAATCACACACTAGATAAGAAGCCCTCAAAGCAGACCCTGAGATCACAAATAAGACAATAAGTACTCCAAGCAGACCCTGAGCTCACACATTACACCCTAAGTCCTCCAAGCAGACCCTGAGATCACACCTTAAACCCCAGGTCACAAATTAGACCCTAAGGTCACAAATTAGACACCAAGTTCTCCAAGCAGACCCTGAGATCACAACTTAGACCCTAAGTCCTCCAAGCAGACCCTAGGAACACAAATGAGACGCCAAGCTCACAAATTAGAACTTAAGCTCAAAAATTAGACACTAAGCACACAAATTAGAGACTAAGTCATCCAAGTAGACGCTAAGATCACAAATGAGACCTTAAATCCTCCAAGCAGACCCTAAGATCACAAATTAGACACTAAGGCCTCCAAGCAAACCCTAAGGTCACAAATTAGACACTTTCAGCAAGAAATTAGACACTAAGTCCTCCAAACAGACACTGAGATCACAAATTAGACACTAAGCTCACAAATTAGACACAAAGTCCACCATGAACACACTAAGATGACAAATTTGACAATAAGTCCTCCAAGCAGACACTAAGATCACAAATCAGACATTAAGATCATAAATTAAACACTATGTCCACAGCTCAGACACTAAGATCACCGGTTCAGACACTAAGATCACCAGTCAGACACTAAGATCACAGTTTAGACACTAAGCCCTCCAAGCACACCCTAAGATGACCAATAATACACAAAGTCCGCCAAGCAGACCCTAAGATCACAAATAACACACAAAATCCTCCAAGCACACCCTAAGATCACAAATTAGACACTAAGTCCTCCAGGCAGACAGCATGATCACCAATTAGACACTAAGAAATGCAAGGAGAACCTAACATCACAAGTAAGACCCTAAGTCCTCCAAGCAGACCCTAACATGACAAATTAGACCCTAACATGACAAATTAGACCCCAACATGACAAATTAGACCCCAACATGACAAATTAGACCCCAACATGACAAATTAGACCCTAAGATTACAAATTAGACACCAAGTCCTCCAAGCAGACCCTAAGATCATGAATTAGACACTAAGACCACGAATTAGGCACTAAGAGCACCAATTAGGCACTAAGATCACTAATCAGGCACTAAGTCCTTTAAGCAGACCAAGAGATCACAAATTAGACACTAAGTCCTCCAAGCAGACACTCAGATCACAAATTAAACACTAAGTCCTTCAAACAGACACTAAGATCACAGACACTAAGATCACCGGTCAGACACTAAGATCACCGGTCAGACACTGAGCCCCCCAAGCACACCCTAAGATGACCAATAATACACAAAGTCCTCCAAACAGACCCTAAGATCACAAATAACACACAAAATCCTCCAAGCAAACCCTAAGATCACAAGTAACACACAAAACCCTCCAGGCAGACAGTATGATCACCAATTAGACACTAAGAAATGCAAGCAGAACCTAAGATGACAAATCAGACCCTAAGTCCTCCAAGCAGACCTTAAGATCACAAATGAGTCACTAAGTCCTCCAAGCAGACCTTAAGACCACGAATTAGACACTAAGACCATGAATTAGGCACTAAGAGCACCAATTAGGCACTAAAATCACTAATTAGGCAGTAAGATCACTAATTAGGCACTAAGATCACTAAGTAGGAACTAAGTCCTTCAAGCAGACCCTAAGATCACAAACTAGACACTAAGACCTCCAAGCTGGTCCTAAGATTGCAAATTAGACACTAAGTCCTCCAAGGATACCCTAAGCTCACATATAAGACACTCAGTCCTCTAAGCAGACGCCAAAATCACATATTAAACCCTAAGCTCACACATTGGACCCTAAGCTCACACATTGGACCCTAAGCTCACACATTGGACCCTAAGCTCACACATTGGACCCTAAGCTCACACATTGGACCCTAAGACCTCCAAACAGATCCTAACCTCACAAATTATACACTAAGTCCTCCAAACAGACACTAATGGTATAAATTAGATGTTAAGTCCTCCTAGCAAACCCTGAGATCACACACTAGATAAGAAGCCCTCAAAGCAGACCCTGAGATCACAAATAAGACAATAAGTACTCCAAGCAGACCCTGAGCTCACACATTACACCCTAAGTCCTCCAAGCAGACCCTGAGATCACACCTTAAACCCCAGGTCACAAATTAGACCCTAAGGTCACAAATTAGACACCAAGTTCTCCAAGCAGACCCTGAGATCACAACTTAGACCCTAAGTCCTCCAAGCAGACCCTAGGCACACAAATGAGACGCCAAGCTCACAAATTAGAACTTAAGCTCAAAAATTAGACACTAAGCACACAAATTAGAGACTAAGTCATCCAAGTAGACGCTAAGATCACAAATGAGACCTTAAATCCTCCAAGCAGACCCTAAGATCACAAATTAGACACTAAGGCCTCCAAGCAAACCCTAAGGTCACAAATTAGACACTTTCAGCAAGAAATTAGACACTAAGTCCTCCAAACAGACACTGAGATCACAAATTAGACACTAAGCTCACAAATTAGACACAAAGTCCACCATGAACACACTAAGATGACAAATTTGACAATAAGTCCTCCAAGCAGACACTAAGATCACAAATCAGACATTAAGATCATAAATTAAACACTATGTCCACAGCTCAGACACTAAGATCACCGGTTCAGACACTAAGATCACCAGTCAGACACTAAGATCACAGTTTAGACACTAAGCCCTCCAAGCACACCCTAAGATGACCAATAATACACAAAGTCCGCCAAGCAGACCCTAAGATCACAAATAACACACAAAATCCTCCAAGCACACCCTAAGATCACAAATTAGACACTAAGTCCTCCAGGCAGACAGTATGATCACCAATTAGACACTAAGAAATGCAAGGGGAACCTAACATCACAAGTAAGACCCTAAGTCCTCCAAGCAGACCCTAACATGACAAATTAGACCCTAACATGACAAATTAGACCCTAACATGACAAATTAGACCCTAACATGACAAATTAGACCCTAACATGACAAATTAGACCCTAACATGACAAATTAGACCCTAACATGACAAATTAGACACCAAGTCCTCCAAGCAGACCCTAAGATCATGAATTAGACACTAAGACCACGAATTAGGCACTAAGAGCACCAATTAGGAACTAAGATCACTAATCAGGCACTAAGTCCTTTAAGCAGACCAAGAGATCACGAATTAGACACTAAGTCCTCCAAGCAGACACTCAGATCACAAATTAAACACTAAGTCCTCCAAACAGACACTAAGATCACAGACACTAAGATCACCGGTCAGACACTAAGATCACCGGTCAGACACTAAGATCACCGGTCAGACACTGAGGCCCCCAAGCACACCCTAAGATGACCAATAATACACAAAGTCCTCCAAACAGACTCTAAGATCACAAATAACACACAAAATCGTCAAAGCTCACCCTAGGATCACAAGTAACACACAAAACCCTCCAGGCAGACAGTATGATCACCAATTAGACACTAAGAAATGCAAGCAGAACCTAAGATGACAAATCAGACCCTAAGTCCTCCAAGCAGACCCTAAGATCACAAATGAGTCACTAAGTCCTCCAAGCAGACCTTAAGACCACGAATTAGACACTAAGACCATGAATTAGGCACTAAGAGCACCAATTAGGCACTAAAATCACTAATTAGGCAGTAAGATCACGAATTACGCACTAAGATCACTAAGTAGGAACTAAGTCCTTCAAGCAAACCCTAAGATCACAAATTAGACACTAAGACCTCCAAGCTGGTCCTAAGATTGCAAATTAGACACTAAGTCCTCCAAGGATACCCTAAGCTCACATATAAGACACTCAGTCCTCTAAGCAGATGCCAAAATCACATATTAAACCCTAAGCTCACACATTGGACCCTAAGCTCACACATTGGACCCTAAGCTCACACATTGGACCCTAAGACCTCCAAACAGATCCTAACCTCACAAATTATACACTAAGTCCTCCAAACAGACACTAATGGTATAAATTAGATGTTAAGTCCTCCTAGCAAACCCTGAGATCACACACTAGATAAGAAGCCCTCAAAGCAGACCCTGAGATCACAAATAAGACAATAAGTACTCCAAGCAGACCCTGAGATCACACCTTAAACCCCAGGTCACAAATTAGACCCTAAGGTCACAAATTAGACACCAAGTTCTCCAAGCAGACCCTGAGATCACAACTTAGACCCTAAGTCCTCCAAGCAGACCCTAGGAACACAAATGAGACGCCAAGCTCACAAATTAGAACTTAAGCTCAAAAATTAGACACTAAGCACACAAATTAGAGACTAAGTCATCCAAGTAGACGCTAAGATCACAAATGAGACCTTAAATCCTCCAAGCAGACCCTAAGATCACAAATTAGACACTAAGGCCTCCAAGCAAACCCTAAGGTCACAAATTAGACACTTTCAGCAAGAAATTAAACACTAAGTCCTCCAAACAGACACTGAGATCACAAATTAGACACTAAGCTCACAAATTAGACACAAAGTCCACCATGAACACACTAAGATGACAAATTTGACAATAAGTCCCCCAAGCAGACACTAAGATCACAAATCAGACATTAAGATCATAAATTAAACACTATGCCCACAGCTCAGACACTAAGATCACCGGTTCAGACACTAAGATCACCAGTCAGACACTAAGATCACCAGTCAGACACTAAGATCACCAGTCAGACACTAAGATCACCAGTCAGACACTAAGCCCCCCAAGTACACCCTAAGATGACCAATAATACACAAAGTCCGCCAAGCAGACCCTAAGATCACAAATAACACACAAAATCCTCCAAGCACACCCTAAGATCACAAATTAGACACTAAGTCCTCCAGGCAGACAGTATGATCACCAATTAGACACTAAGAAATGCAAGGAGAACCTAACATCACAAGTAAGACCCTAAGTTCTCCAAGCAGACCCTAACATGACAAATTAGACCCTAACATGACAAATTAGACCCTAACATGACAAATTAGACCCTAAGATCACAAATTAGACCCTAAGATCACAAATTAGACACCAAGTCCTCCAAGCAGGCCCTAAGATCATGAATTAGACACTAAGACCACGAATTAGGCACTAAGAGCACCAATTAGGCACTAAGATCACTAATCAGGCACTAAGTCCTTTAAGCAGACCAAGAGATCACAAATTAGACACTAAGTCCTCCAAGCAGACACTCAGATCACAAATTAAACACTAAGTCCTTCAAACAGACACTAAGATCACAGACACTAAGATCACCGGTCAGACACTAAGATCACCAGTCAGACACTGAGCCCCCCAAGCACACCCTAAGATGACCAATAATACACAAAGTCCTCCAAGCAGACCCTAAGATCACAAATAACACACAAAATCGTCAAAGCTCACTCTAGGATCACAAGTAACACACAAAACCCTCCAGGCAGACAGTATGATCACCAATTAGACACTAAGAAATGCAAGCAGAACCTAAGATGACAAATCAGACCCTAAGTCCTCCAAGCAGACCCTAAGATCACAAATGAGTCACTAAGTCCTCCAAGCAGACCTTAAGACCACGAATTAGACACTAAGACCATGAATTAGGCACTAAGAGCACCAATTAGGCACTGAAATCACTAATTAGGCAGTAAGATCACTAATTAGGCACTAAGATCACTAAGTAGGAACTAAGTCCTTCAAGCAGACCCTAAGATCACAAATTAGACACTAAGACCTCCAAGCTGGGCCTAAGATTGCAAATTAGACACTAAGTCCTCCAAGGATACCCCAAGCTCACATATAAGACACTCAGACCTCTAAGTAGACGCCAAAATCACATATTAAACCCTAAGCTCACACACTGGACCCTAAGCTCACACACTGGACCCTAAGCTCACACACTGGACCCTAAGCTCACACACTGGACCCTAAGCTCACACACTGGACCCTAAGCTCACACACTGGACCCTAAGACCTCCAAACAGATCCTAACCTCATAAATTATACACTAAGTCCTCCAAACAGACACTAATGGTATAAATTAGATGTTAAGTCCTCCTAGCAAACCCTGCGATCACACACTAGATAAGAAGCCCTCAAAGCAGACCCTGAGATCACAAATAAGACAATAAGTACTCCAAGCAGACCCTGAGCTCACACATTACACCCTAAGTCCTCCAAGCAGACCCTGAGATCACACCTTAAACCCCAGGTCACAAATTAGACCCTAAGGTCACAAATTAGACACCAAGTTCTCCAAGCAGACCCTGAGATCACAACTTAGACCCTAAGTCCTCCAAGCAGACCCTAGGAACACAAATGAGACGCCAAGCTCACAAATTAGAACTTAAGCTCAAAAATTAGACACTAAGCACACAAATTAGAGACTAAGTCATCCAAGTAGACGCTAAGATCACAAATGAGACCTTAAATCCTCCAAGCAGACCCTAAGATCACAAATTAGACACTAAGGCCTCCAAGCAAACCCTAAGGTCACAAATTAGACACTTTCAGCAAGAAATTAGACACTAAGTCCTCCAAACAGACACTGAGATCACAAATTAGACACTAAGCTCACAAATTAGACACAAAGTCCACCATGAACACACTAAGATGACAAATTTGACAATAAGTCCTCCAAGCAGACACTAAGATCACAAATCAGACATTAAGATCATAAAATAAACACTACGTCCACAGCTCAGACACTAAGATCACCGGTTCAGACACTAAGATCACCAGTCAGACACTAAGATCACAGTTCAGACACTAAGCCCTCCAAGCACACTCTAAGATGACCAATAATACACAAAGTCTGCCAAGCAGACCCTAAGATCACAAATAACACACAAAATCCTCCAAGCACACCCTAAGATCACAAATTAGACAATAAGTCCTCCAAGCAGACAGTATGATAACCAATTAGACACTAAGAAATGCAAGGAGAACCTAACATCACAAGTAAGACCTTAAGTCCTCCAAGCAGACCCTAACATGACAAATTAGACCCTAACATGACAAACTAGACCCTAACATGACAAACTAGACCCTAACATGACAAATTAGACCCTAACATGACAAATTAGACCCTAACATGACAAATTAGACCCTAACATGACAAATTAGACCCTAACATGACAAATTAGACACCAAGTCCTCCAAGCAGACCCTAAGATCATGAATTAGACACTAAGACCACGAATTAGGCACTAAGAGCACCAATTAGGAACTAAGATCACTAATCAGGCACTAAGTCCTTTAAGCAGACCAAGAGATCACAAATTAGACACTAAGTCCTCCAAGCAGACACTCAGATCACAAATTAAACACTAAGTCCTTCAAACAGACACTAAGATCACAGACACTAAGATCACCGGTCAGACACTAAGATCACCGGTCAGACACTGAGCCCCCCAAGCACACCCTAAGATGACCAATAATACACAAAGTCCTCCAAGCAGACCCTAAGATCACAAATAACACACAAAATCGTCAAAGCTCACCCTAGGATCACAAGTAACACACAAAACCCTCCAGGCAGACAGTATGATCACCAATTAGACACTAAGAAATGCAAGCAGAACCTAAGATGACAAATCAGACCCTAAGTCCTCCAAGCAGACCCTAAGATCACAAATGAGTCACTAAGTCCTCCAAGCAGACCTTAAGACCACGAATTAGACACTAAGACCATGAATTAGGCACTAAGAGCACCAATTAGGCACTGAAATCACTAATTAGGCAGTAAGATCACTAATTAGGCACTAAGATCACTAAGTAGGAACTAAGTCCTTCAAGCAGACCCTAAGATCACAAATTAGACACTAAGACCTCCAAGCTGGGCCTAAGATTGCAAATTAGACACTAAGTCCTCCAAGGATACCCCAAGCTCACATATAAGACACTCAGACCTCTAAGTAGACGCCAAAATCACATATTAAACCCTAAGCTCACACATTGGACCCTAAGCTCACACACTGGACCCTAAGCTCACACACTGGACCCTAAGCTCACACACTGGACCCTAAGCTCACACACTGGACCCTAAGCTCACACACTGGACCCTAAGACCTCCAAACAGATCCTAACCTCACAAATTATACACTAAGTCCTCCAAACAGACACTAATGGTATAAATTAGATGTTAAGTCCTCCTAGCAAACCCTGCGATCACACACTAGATAAGAAGCCCTCAAAGCAGACCCTGAGATCACAAATAAGACAATAAGTACTCCAAGCAGACCCTGAGCTCACACATTACACCCTAAGTCCTCCAAGCAGACCCTGAGATCACACCTTAAACCCCAGGTCACAAATTAGACCCTAAGGTCACAAATTAGACACCAAGTTCTCCAAGCAGACCCTGAGATCACAACTTAGACCCTAAGTCCTCCAAGCAGACCCTAGGAACACAAATGAGACGCCAAGCTCACAAATTAGAACTTAAGCTCAAAAATTAGACACTAAGCACACAAATTAGAGACTAAGTCATCCAAGTAGACGCTAAGATCACAAATGAGACCTTAAATCCTCCAAGCAGACCCTAAGATCACAAATTAGACACTAAGGCCTCCAAGCAAACCCTAAGGTCACAAATTAGACACTTTCAGCAAGAAATTAGACACTAAGTCCTCCAAACAGACACTGAGATCACAAATTAGACACTAAGCTCACAAATTAGACACAAAGTCCACCATGAACACACTAAGATGACAAATTTGACAATAAGTCCTCCAAGCAGACACTAAGAGCACAAATCAGACATTAAGATCATAAAATAAACACTACGTCCACAGCTCAGACACTAAGATCACCGGTTCAGACACTAAGATCACCAGTCAGACACTAAGATCACAGTTCAGACACTAAGCCCTCCAAGCACACTCTAAGATGACCAATAATACACAAAGTCTGCCAAGCAGACCCTAAGATCACAAATAACACACAAAATCCTCCAAGCACACCCTAAGATCACAAATTAGACAATAAGTCCTCCAAGCAGACAGTATGATCACCAATTAGACAATAAGAAATGCAAGGAGAACCTAACATCACAAGTAAGACCTTAAGTCCTCCAAGCAGACCCTAACATGACAAATTAGACCCTAACATGACAAATTAGACCCCAACATGACAAATTAGACCCTAACATGACAAATTAGACACCAAGTCCTCCAAGCAGACCCTAAGATCATGAATTAGACACTAAGACCACGAATTAGGCACTAAGAGCACCAATTAGGAACTAAGATCACTAATCAGGCACTAAGTCCTTTAAGCAGACCAAGAGATCACAAATTAGACACTAAGTCCTCCAAGCAGACACTCAGATCACAAATTAAACACTAAGTCCTTCAAACAGACACTAAGATCACAGACACTAAGATCACCGGTCAGACACTAAGATCACCGGTCAGACACTGAGGCCCCCAAGCACACCCTAAGATGACCAATAATACACAAAGTCCTCCAAGCAGACCCTAAGATCACAAATAACACACAAAATCGTCAAAGCTCACTCTACGATCACAAGTAACACACAAAACCCTCCAGGCAGACAGTATGACCACCAATTAGACACTAAGAAATGCAAGCAGAACCTAAGATGACAAATCAGACCCTAAGTCCTCCAAGCAGACCCTAAGATCACAAATGAGTCACTAAGTCCTCCAAGCAGACCTTAAGACCACGAATTAGACACTAAGACCATGAATTAGGCACTAAGAGCACCAATTAGGCACTGAAATCACTAATTAGGCAGTAAGATCACTAATTAGGCACTAAGATCACTAAGTAGGAACTAAGTCCTTCAAGCAGACCCTAAGATCACAAATTAGACACTAAGACCTCCAAGCTGGGCCTAAGATTGCAAATTAGACACTAAGTCCTCCAAGGATACCCCAAGCTCACATATAAGACACTCAGACCTCTAAGTAGACGCCAAAATCACATATTAAACCCTAAGCTCACACACTGGACCCTAAGCTCACACACTGGACCCTAAGCTCACACACTGGACCCTAAGCTCACACACTGGACCCTAAGCTCACACACTGGACCCTAAGCTCACACACTGGACCCTAAGACCTCCAAACAGATCCTAACCTCACAAATTATACACTAAGTCCTCCAAACAGACACTAATGGTATAAATTAGATGTTAAGTCCTCCTAGCAAACCCTGCGATCACACACTAGATAAGAAGCCCTCAAAGCAGACCCTGAGATCACAAATAAGACAATAAGTACTCCAAGCAGACCCTGAGCTCACACATTACACCCTAAGTCCTCCAAGCAGACCCTGAGATCACACCTTAAACCCCAGGTCACAAATTAGACCCTAAGGTCACAAATTAGACACCAAGTTCTCCAAGCAGACCCTGAGATCACAACTTAGACCCTAAGTCCTCCAAGCAGACCCTAGGAACACAAATGAGACGCCAAGCTCACAAATTAGAACTTAAGCTCAAAAATTAGACACTAAGCACACAAATTAGAGACTAAGTCATCCAAGTAGACGCTAAGATCACAAATGAGACCTTAAATCCTCCAAGCAGACCCTAAGATCACAAATTAGACACTAAGGCCTCCAAGCAAACCCTAAGGTCACAAATTAGACACTTTCAGCAAGAAATTAGACACTAAGTCCTCCAAACAGACACTGAGATCACAAATTAGACACTAAGCTCACAAATTAGACACAAAGTCCACCATGAACACACTAAGATGACAAATTTGACAATAAGTCCTCCAAGCAGACACTAAGAGCACAAATCAGACATTAAGATCATAAAATAAACACTACGTCCACAGCTCAGACACTAAGATCACCGGTTCAGACACTAAGATCACCAGTCAGACACTAAGATCACAGTTCAGACACTAAGCCCTCCAAGCACACTCTAAGATGACCAATAATACACAAAGTCTGCCAAGCAGACCCTAAGATCACAAATAACACACAAAATCCTCCAAGCACACCCTAAGATCACAAATTAGACAATAAGTCCTCCAAGCAGACAGTATGATCACCAATTAGACACTAAGAAATGCAAGGAGAACCTAACATCACAAGTAAGACCTTAAGTCCTCCAAGCAGACCCTAACATGACAAATTAGACCCTAACATGACAAATTAGACCCTAACATGACAAATTAGACCCTAACATGACAAATTAGACCCTAACATGACAAATTAGACCCTAACATGACAAATTAGACACCAAGTCCTCCAAGCAGACCCTAAGATCATGAATTAGACACTAAGACCACGAATTAGGCACTAAGAGCACCAATTAGGAACTAAGATCACTAATCAG
Source organism: Psittacula echo (assembly GCF_963264785.1). Classification (NCBI taxonomy): domain Eukaryota; kingdom Metazoa; phylum Chordata; class Aves; order Psittaciformes; family Psittacidae; genus Psittacula; species Psittacula echo. The sequence continues at coordinate 128,037,255 of NC_137736.1, read as the reverse complement.
GCACTAAGTCCTTTAAGCAGACCAAGAGATCACAAATTAGACACTAAGTCCTCCAAGCAGACACTCAGATCACAAATTAAACACTAAGTCCTTCAAACAGACACTAAGATCACAGACACTAAGATCACCGGTCAGACACTAAGATCACCGGTCAGACACTGAGGCCCCCAAGCACACCCTAAGATGACCAATAATACACAAAGTCCTCCAAGCAGACCCTAAGATCACAAATAACACACAAAATCGTCAAAGCTCACCCTAGGATCACAAGTAACACACAAAACCCTCCAGGCAGACAGTATGATCACCAATTAGACACTAAGAAATGCAAGCAGAAGCTAAGATGACAAATCAGACCCTAAGTCCTCCAAGCAGACCCTAAGATCACAAATGAGTCACTAAGTCCTCCAAGCAGACCTTAAGACCACGAATTAGACACTAAGACCATGAATTAGGCACTAAGAGCACCAATTAGGCACTAAAATCACTAATTAGGCAGTAAGATCACGAATTACGCACTAAGATCACTAAGTAGGAACTAAGTCCTTCAAGCACACCCTAAGATCGCAAATTAGACACTAAGTCCTCCAAGGATACCCTAAGCTCACATATAAGACACTCAGTCCTCTAAGCAGATGCCAAAATCACATATTAAACCCTAAGCTCACACATTGGACCCTAAGCTCACACACTGGACCCTAAGCTCACACATTGGACCCTAAGCTCACACATTGGACCCTAAGACCTCCAAACAGATCCTAACCTCACAAATTATACACTAAGTCCTCCAAACAGACACTAATGGTATAAATTAGATGTTAAGTCCTCCTAGCAAACCCTGAGATCACACACTAGATAAGAAGCCCTCAAAGCAGACCCTGAGATCACAAATAAGACAATAAGTACTCCAAGCAGACCCTGAGATCACACCTTAAACCCCAGGTCACAAATTAGACCCTAAGGTCACAAATTAGACACCAAGTTCTCCAAGCAGACCCTGAGATCACAACTTAGACCCTAAGTCCTCCAAGCAGACCCTAGGAACACAAATGAGACGCCAAGCTCACAAATTAGAACTTAAGCTCACAAATTAGACACTAAGCACACAAATTAGAGACTAAGTCATCCAAGTAGACGCTAAGATCACAAATGAGACCTTAAATCCTCCAAGCAGACCCTAAGATCACAAATTAGACACTAAGGCCTCCAAGCAAACCCTAAGGTCACAAATTAGACACTTTCAGCAAGAAATTAGACACTAAGTCCTCCAAACAGACACTGAGATCACAAATTAGACACTAAGCTCACAAATTAGACACAAAGTCCACCATGAACACACTAAGATGACAAATTTGACAATAAGTCCTCCAAGCAGACACTAAGATCACAAATCAGACATTAAGATCATAAATTAAACACTATGTCCACAGCTCAGACACTAAGATCACCGGTTCAGACACTAAGATCACCAGTCAGACACTAAGATCACAGTTCAGACACTAAGCCCTCCAAGCACACCCTAAGATGACCAATAATACACAAAGTCCGCCAAGCAGACCCTAAGATCACAAATAACACACAAAATCCTCCAAGCACACCCTAAGATCACAAATTAGACACTAAGTCCTCCAAGCAGACAGTATGATCACCAATTAGACACTAAGAAATGCAAGGAGAACCTAACATCACAAGTAAGACCCTAAGTCCTCCAAGCAGACCCTAACATGACAAATTGGACCCTAACATGACAAATTAGACCCTAACATGACAAATTAGACCCTAACATGACAAATTAGACCCTAACATGACAAATTAGACCCTAACATGACAAATTAGACACCAAGTCCTCCAAGCAGACCCTAAGATCATGAATTAGACACTAAGACCACGAATTAGGCACTAAGAGCACCAATTAGGCACTAAGATCACTAATCAGGCACTAAGTCCTTTAAGCAGACCAAGAGATCACAAATTAGACACTAAGTCCTCCAAGCAGACACTCAGATCACAAATTAAACACTAAGTCCTTCAAATAGACACTAAGATCACCGGTCAGACACTAAGATCACCGGTCAGACACTAAGATCACCGGTCAGACACTGAGCCCCCCAAGCACACCCTAAGATGACCAATAATACACAAAGTCCTCCAAACAGACCCTAAGATCACAAATAACACACAAAATCGTCAAAGCCCACCCTAGGATCACAAGTAACACACAAAACCCTCCAGGCAGACAGTATGATCACCAATTAGACACTAAGAAATGCAAGCAGAACCTAAGATGACAAATCAGACCCTAAGTCCTCCAAGCAGACCCTAAGATCACAAATGAGTCACTAAGTCCTCCAAGCAGACCTTAAGACCACGAATTAGACACTAAGACCATGAATTAGGCACTAAGATCACCAATTAGGCACTGAAATCACTAATTAGGCAGTAAGATCACTAATTAGGCACTAAGATCACTAAGTAGGAACTAAGTCCTTCAAGCAGACCCTAAGATCACAAATTAGACACTAAGACCTCCAAGCTGGGCCTAAGATTGCAAATTAGACACTAAGTCCTCCAAGGATACCCCAAGCTCACATATAAGACACTCAGTCCTCTAAGTAGACGCCAAAATCACATATTGGACCCGAAGCTCACACATTGGACCCGAAGCTCACACATTGGACCCGAAGCTCACACATTGGACCCGAAGCTCACACATTGGACCCGAAGCTCACACATTGGACCCGAAGCTCACACATTGGACCCTAAGACCTCCAAACAGATCCTAACCTCACAAATTATACACTAAGTCCTCCAAACAGACACTAATGGTATAAATTAGATGTTAAGTCCTCCTAGCAAACCCTGCGATCACACACTAGATAAGAAGCCCTCAAAGCAGACCCTGAGATCACAAATAAGACAATAAGTACTCCAAGCAGACCCTGAGCTCACACATTACACCCTAAGTCCTCCAAGCAGACCCTGAGATCACACCTTAAACCCCAGGTCACAAATTAGACCCTAAGGTCACAAATTAGACACCAAGTTCTCCAAGCAGACCCTGAGATCACAACTTAGACCCTAAGTCCTCCAAGCAGACCCTAGGAACACAAATGAGACGCCAAGCTCACAAATTAGAACTTAAGCTCAAAAATTAGACACTAAGCACACAAATTAGAGACTAAGTCATCCAAGTAGACGCTAAGATCACAAATGAGACCTTAAATCCTCCAAGCAGACCCTAAGATCACAAATTAGACACTAAGGCCTCCAAGCAAACCCTAAGGTCACAAATTAGACACTAAGCTCACAAATTAGACACAAAGTCCACCATGAACACACTAAGATGACAAATTTGACAATAAGTCCTCCAAGCAGACACTAAGAGCACAAATCAGACATTAAGATCATAAATTAAACACTATGTCCACAGCTCAGACACTAAGATCACCGGTTCAGACACTAAGATCACCAGTCAGACACTAAGATCACAGTTCAGACACTAAGCCCTCCAAGCACACCCTAAGATGACCAATAATACACAAAGTCTGCCAAGCAGACCCTAAGATCACAAATAACACACAAAATCCTCCAAGCACACCCTAAGATCACAAATTAGACACTAAGTCCTCCAAGCAGACAGTATGATCACCAATTAGACACTAAGAAATGCAAGGAGAACCTAACATCACAAGTAAGACCCTAAGTCCTCCAAGCAGACCCTAACATGACAAATTGGACCCTAACATGACAAATTAGACCCTAACATGACAAATTAGACCCTAACATGACAAATTAGACCCTAACATGACAAATTAGACCCTAACATGACAAATTAGACACCAAGTCCTCCAAGCAGACCCTAAGATCATGAATTAGACACTAAGACAACGAATTAGGCACTAAGAGCACCAATTAGGCACTAAGATCACTAATCAGGCACTAAGTCCTTTAAGCAGACCAAGAGATCACAAATTAGACACTAAGTCCTCCAAGCAGACACTCAGATCACAAATTAAACACTAAGTCCTTCAAACAGACACTAAGATCACAGACACTAAGATCACCGGTCAGACACTAAGATCACCGGTCAGACACTGAGCCCCCCAAGCACACCCTAAGATGACCAATAATACACAAAGTCCTCCAAACAGACCCTAAGATCACAAATAACACACAAAATCGTCAAAGCTCACCCTAGGATCACAAGTAACACACAAAACCCTTCAGGCAGACAGTATGATCACCAATTAGACACTAAGAAATGCAAGCAGAACCTAAGATGACAAATCAGACCCTAAGTCCTCCAAGCAGACCCTAAGATCACAAATGAGTCACTAAGTCCTCCAAGCAGACCTTAAGACCACGAATTAGACACTAAGACCATGAATTAGGCACTAAGAGCACCAATTAGGCACTAAAATCACTAATTAGGCAGTAAGATCACTAATTAGGCACTAAGATCACGAATTAGGAACTAAGTCCTTCAAGCAGACCCTAAGATCACAAATTAGACACTAAGACCTCCAAGCTGGTCCTAAGATCGCAAATTAGACACTAAGTCCTCCAAGATACCCTAAGCTCACATGTAAGACACTCAGTCCTCTAAGCAGATGCCAAAATCACATATTAAACCCTAAGCTCACACATTGGACCCGAAGCTCACACATTGGACCCGAAGCTCACACATTGGACCCGAAGCTCACACATTGGACCCGAAGCTCACACATTGGACCCGAAGCTCACACATTGGACCCGAAGCTCACACATTGGACCCGAAGCTCACACATTGGACCCGAAGCTCACACATTGGACCCGAAGCTCACACATTGGACCCGAAGCTCACACACTGGACCCTAAGCTCACACACTGGACCCTAAGCTCACACATTGGACCCTAAGACCTCCAAACAGATCCTAACCTCACAAATTATACACTAAGTCCTCCAAACAGACACTAATGGTATAAATTAGATGTTAAGTCCTCCTAGCAAACCCTGCGATCACACACTAGATAAGAAGCCCTCAAAGCAGACCCTGAGATCACAAATAAGACAGTAAGTACTCCAAGCAGACCCTGAGATCACACATTACACCCTAAGTCCTCCAAGCAGACCCTGAGATCACAACTTAGACCCTAAGTCCTCCAAGCAGACCCTAGGAACACAAATGAGACGCCAAGCTCACAAATTAGAACTTAAGCTCAAAAATTAGACACTAAGCACACAAATTAGAGACTAAGTCATCCAAGTAGACGCTAAGATCACAAATGAGACCTTAAATCCTCCAAGCAGACCCTAAGATCACAAATTAGACACTAAGGCCTCCAAGCAAACCCTAAGGTCACAAATTAGACACTTTCAGCAAGAAATTAGACACTAAGTCCTTCAAACAGACACTGAGATCACAAATTAGACACTAAGCTCACAAATTAGACACAAAGTCCACCATGAACACACTAAGATGACAAATTTGACAATAAGTCCTCCAAGCAGACACTAAGAGCACAAATCAGACATTAAGATCATAAATTAAACACTATGTCCACAGCTCAGACACTAAGATCACCGGTTCAGACACTAAGATCACCAGTCAGACACTAAGATCACAGTTCAGACACTAAGCCCTCCAAGCACACCCTAAGATGACCAATAATACACAAAGTCCGCCAAGCAGACCCTAAGATCACAAATAACACACAAAATCCTCCAAGCACACCCAAAGATCACAAATTAGACACTAAGTCCTCCAAGCAGACAGTATGATCACCAATTAGACACTAAGAAATGCAAGGAGAACCTAACATCACAAGTAAGACCCTAAGTCCTCCAAGCAGACCCTAACATGACAAATTAGACCCTAACATGACAAATTAGACCCTAACATGACAAATTAGACCCTAACATGACAAATTAGACACCAAGTCCTCCAAGCAGACCCTAAGATCATGAATTAGACACTAAGACAACGAATTAGGCACTAAGAGCACCAATTAGGCACTAAGATCACTAATCAGGCACTAAGTCCTTTAAGCAGACCAAGAGATCACAAATTAGACACTAAGTCCTCCAAGCAGACACTCAGATCACAAAGTAAACACTAAGTCCTTCAAACAGACACTAAGATCACAGACACTAAGATCACCGGTCAGACACTGAGCCCCCCAAGCACACCCTAAGATGACCAATAATACACAAAGTCCTCCAAACAGACCCTAAGATCACAAATAACACACAAAATCGTCAAAGCCCACCCTAGGATCACAAGTAACACACAAAACCCTCCAGGCAGACAGTATGATCACCAATTAGACACTAAGAAATGCAAGCAGAACCTAAGATGACAAATCAGACCCTAAGTCCTCCAAGCAGACCCTAAGATCACAAATGAGTCACTAAGTCCTCCAAGCAGACCTTAAGACCACGAATTAGACACTAAGACCATGAATTAGGCACTAAGATCACCAATTAGGCACTAAAATCACTAATTAGGCAGTAAGATCACTAATTAGGTACTAAGATCACTAAGTAGGAACTAAGTCCTTCAAGCAGACCCTAAGATCACAAATTAGACACTAAGACATCCAAGGATACCCTAAGCTCACATATAAGACACTCAGTCCTCTAAGCAGATGCCAAAATCACATATTAAACCCGAAGCTCACACATTGGACCCGAAGCTCACACATTGGACCCGAAGCTCACACATTGGACCCTAAGACCTCCAAACAGATCCTAACCTCACAAATTATACACTAAGTCCTCCAAACAGACACTAATGGTATAAATTAGATGTTAAGTCCTCCTAGCAAACCCTGCGATCACACACTAGATAAGAAGCCCTCAAAGCAGACCCTGAGATCACAAATAAGACAATAAGTACTCCAAGCAGACCCTGAGCTCACACATTACACCCTAAGTCCTCCAAGCAGACCCTGAGATCACACCTTAAACCCCAGGTCACAAATTAGACCCTAAGGTCACAAATTAGACACCAAGTTCTCCAAGCAGACCCTGAGATCACAACTTAGACCCTAAGTCCTCCAAGCAGACCCTAGGAACACAAATGAGACGCCAAGCTCACAAATTAGAACTTAAGCTCAAAAATTAGACACTAAGCACACAAATTAGAGACTAAGTCATCCAAGTAGACGCTAAGATCACAAATGAGACCTTAAATCCTCCAAGCAGACCCTAAGATCACAAATTAGACACTAAGGCCTCCAAGCAAACCCTAAGGTCACAAATTAGACACTTTCAGCAAGAAATTAGACACTAAGTCCTCCAAACAGACACTGAGATCACAAATTAGACACTAAGCTCACAAATTAGACACAAAGTCCACCATGAACACACTAAGATGACAAATTTGACAATAAGTCCTCCAAGCAGACACTAAGAGCACAAATCAGACATTAAGATCATAAATTAAACACTATGTCCACAGCTCAGACACTAAGATCACCGGTTCAGACACTAAGATCACCAGTCAGACACTAAGATCACAGTTCAGACACTAAGCCCTCCAAGCACACCCTAAGATGACCAATAATACACAAAGTCCGCCAAGCAGACCCTAAGATCACAAATTAGACACTAAGTCCTCCAAGCAGACAGTATGATCACCAATTAGACAATAAGAAATGCAAGGAGAACCTAACATCACAAGTAAGACCCTAAGTCCTCCAAGCAGACCCTAACATGACAAATTAGACCCTAACATGACAAATTAGACCCTAACATGACAAATTAGACCCTAACATGACAAATTAGACCCTAACATGACAAATTAGACACCAAGTCCTTCAAGCAGACCCTAAGATCATGAATTAGACACTAAGACCACGAATTAGGCACTAAGAGCACCAATTAGGCACTAAGAGCACTAATCAGGCACTAAGTCCTTTAAGCAGACCAAGAGATCACAAATTAGACACTAAGTCCTCCAAGCAGACACTCAGATCACAAATTAAACACTAAGTCCTTCAAACAGACACTAAGATCACAGACACTAAGATAACCGGTCAGACACTATGATCACCGGTCAGACACTATGATCACCGGTCAGACACTATGATCACCGGTCAGACACTAGGCCCCCCAAGCACACCCTAAGATGACCAATAATACACAAAATACTCCAAACAGACCCTAAGATCACAAATAACACACAAAACCGTCAAAGCTCACCCTAGGATCACAAGTAACACACAAAACCCTCCAGGCAGACAGTATGATCACCAATTAGACACTAAGAAATGCAAGCAGAAGCTAAGATGACAAATCAGACCCTAAGTCCTCCAAGCAGACCCTAAGATCACAAATGAGTCACTAAGTCCTCCAAGCAGACCTTAAGACCACGAATTAGACACTAAGACCATGAATTAGGCACTAAGATCACCAATTAGGCACTGAAATCACTAATTAGGCAGTAAGATCACTAATTAGGCACTAAGATCACTAAGTAGGAACTAAGTCCTTCAAGCAGACCCTAAGATCACAAATAAGACACTAAGACCTCCAAGCTGGGCCTAAGATTGCAAATTAGACACTAAGTCCTCCAAGGATACCCCAAGCTCACATATAAGACACTCAGTCCTCTAAGTAGACGCCAAAATCACATATTAAATCCGAAGCTCACACACTGGACCCGAAGCTCACACACTGGACCCGAAGCTCACACACTGGACCCGAAGCTCACACACTGGACCCGAAGCTCACACACTGGACCCGAAGCTCACACACTGGACCCGAAGCTCACACACTGGACCCGAAGCTCACACACTGGACCCGAAGCTCACACACTGGACCCGAAGCTCACACACTGGACCCGAAGCTCACACACTGGACCCGAAGCTCACACACTGGACCCGAAGCTCACACACTGGACCCGAAGCTCACACACTGGACCCGAAGCTCACACACTGGACCCGAAGCTCACACACTGGACCCGAAGCTCACACACTGGACCCGAAGCTCACACATTGGACCCGAAGCTCACACATTGGACCCGAAGCTCACACATTGGACCCGAAGCTCACACATTGGACCCTAAGACCTCCAAACAGATCCTAACCTCACAAATTATACACTAAGTCCTCCAAACAGACACTAATGGTATAAATTAGATGTTAAGTCCTCCTAGCAAACCCTGTGATCACACACTAGATAAGAAGCCCTCAAAGCAGACCCTGAGATCACAAATAAGACAGTAAGTACTCCAAGCAGACCCTGAGCTCACACATTACACCCTAAGTCCTCCAAGCAGACCCTGAGATCACACCTTAAACCCCAGGTCACAAATTAGACCCTAAGGTCACAAATTAGACACCAAGTTCTCCAAGCAGACCTTGAGATCACAACTTAGACCCTAAGTCCTCCAAGCAGACCCTAGGAACACAAATGAGACGCCAAGCTCACAAATTAGAACTTAAGCTCAAAAATTAGACACTAAGCACACAAATTAGAGACTAAGTCATCCAAGTAGACGCTAAGATCACAAATGAGACCTTAAATCCTCCAAGCAGACCCTAAGATCACAAATTAGACACTAAGGCCTCCAAGCAAACCCTAAGGACACAAATTAGACACTAAGCTCACAAATTAGACACAAAGTCCACCATGAACACACTAAGATGACAAATTTGACAATAAGTCCTCCAAGCAGACACTAAGAGCACAAATCAGACATTAAGATCATAAATTAAACACTATGTCCACAGCTCAGACACTAAGATCACCGGTTCAGACACTAAGATCACCAGTCAGACACTAAGATCACAGTTCAGACACTAAGCCCTCCAAGCACACCCTAAGATGACCAATAATACACAAAGTCTGCCAAGCAGACCCTAAGATCACAAATAACACACAAAATCCTCCAAGCACACCCTAAGATCACAAATTAGACACTAAGTCCTCCAAGCAGACAGTATGATCACCAATTAGACACTAAGAAATGCAAGGAGAACCTAACATCACAAGTAAGACCCTAAGTCCTCCAAGCAGACCCTAACATGACAAATTGGACCCTAACATGACAAATTAGACCCTAACATGACAAATTAGACCCTAACATGACAAATTAGACCCTAACATGACAAATTAGACCCTAACATGACAAATTAGACCCTAACATGACAAATTAGACCCTAACATGACAAATTAGACCCTAACATGACAAATTAGACACCAAGTCCTCCAAGCAGACCCTAAGATCATGAATTAGACACTAAGACAACGAATTAGGCACTAAGAGCACCAATTAGGCACTAAGATCACTAATCAGGCACTAAGTCCTTTAAGCAGACCAAGAGATCACAAATTAGACACTAAGTCCTCCAAGCAGACACTCAGATCACAAATTAAACACTAAGTCCTTCAAACAGACACTAAGATCACAGACACTAAGATCACCGGTCAGACACTAAGATCACCGGTCAGACACTGAGCCCCCCAAGCACACCCTAAGATGACCAATAATACACAAAGTCCTCCAAGCAGACCCTAAGATCACAAATAACACACAAAAACTTCAAAGCTCACCCTAGGATCACAAGTAACACACAAAACCCTCCAGGCAGACAGTATGATCACCAATTAGACACTAAGAAATGCAAGCAGAACCTAAGATGACAAATCAGACCCTAAGTCCTCCAAGCAGACCCTAAGATCACAAATGAGTCACTAAGTCCTCCAAGCAGAACTTAAGACCACGAATTAGACACTAAGACCATGAATTAGGCACTAAGAGCACCAATTAGGCACTAAAATCACTAATTAGGCAGTAAGATCACTAATTAGGCACTAAGATCACGAATTAGGAACTAAGTCCTTCAAGCAGACCCTAAGATCACAAATTAGACACTAAGACCTCCAAGCTGGTCCTAAGATCGCAAATTAGACACTAAGTCCTCCAAGGATACCCTAAGCTCACATATAAGACACTCAGTCCTCTAAGCAGATGCCAAAATCACATATTAAACCCTAAGCTCACACATTGGACCCGAAGCTCACACATTGGACCCGAAGCTCACACATTGGACCCGAAGCTCACACATTGGACCCGAAGCTCACACATTGGACCCGAAGCTCACACATTGGACCCGAAGCTCACACATTGGACCCTAAGACCTCCAAACAGATCCTAACCTCACAAATTATACACTAAGTCCTCCAAACAGACACTAATGGTATAAATTAGATGTTAAGTCCTCCTAGCAAACCCTGCGATCACACACTAGATAAGAAGCCCTCAAAGCAGACCCTGAGATCACAAATAAGACAGTAAGTACTCCAAGCAGACCCTGAGCTCACACATTACACCCTAAGTCCTCCAAGCAGACCCTGAGATCACACCTTAAACCCCAAGTCACAAATTAGACCCTAAGGTCACAAATTAGACACCAAGTTCTCCAAGCAGATCCTGAGATCACAACTTAGACCCTAAGTCCTCCAAGCAGACCCTAGGAACACAAATGAGACGCCAAGCTCACAAATTAGAACTTAAGCTCAAAAATTAGACACTAAGCACACAAATTAGAGACTAAGTCATCCAAGTAGACGCTAAGATCACAAATGAGACCTTAAATCCTCCAAGCAGACCCTAAGATCACAAATTAGACACTAAGGCCTCCAAGCAAACCCTAAGGTCACAAATTAGACACTAAGCTCACAAATTAGACACAAAGTCCACCATGAACACACTAAGATGACAAATTTGACAATAAGTCCTCCAAGCAGACACTAAGAGCACAAATCAGACATTAAGATCATAAATTAAACACTATGTCCACAGCTCAGACACTAAGATCACCGGTTCAGACACTAAGATCACCAGTCAGACACTAAGATCACAGTTCAGACACTAAGCCCTCCAAGCACACCCTAAGATGACCAATAATACACAAAGTCTGCCAAGCAGACCCTAAGATCACAAATAACACACAAAATCCTCCAAGCACACCCTAAGATCACAAATTAGACACTAAGTCCTCCAAGCAGACAGTATGATCACCAATTAGACACTAAGAAATGCAAGGAGAACCTAACATCACAAGTAAGACCCTAAGTCCTCCAAGCAGACCCTAACATGACAAATTGGACCCTAACATGACAAATTAGACCCTAACATGACAAATTAGACCCTAACATGACAAATTAGACCCTAACATGACAAATTAGACCCTAACATGACAAATTAGACCCTAACATGACAAATTAGACCCTAACATGACAAATTAGACCCTAACATGACAAATTAGACACCAAGTCCTCCAAGCAGACCCTAAGATCATGAATTAGACACTAAGACAACGAATTAGGCACTAAGAGCACCAATTAGGCACTAAGATCACTAATCAGGCACTAAGTCCTTTAAGCAGACCAAGAGATCACAAATTAGACACTAAGTCCTCCAAGCAGACACTCAGATCACAAATTAAACACTAAGTCCTTCAAACAGACACTAAGATCACAGACACTAAGATCACCGGTCAGACACTAAGATCACCGGTCAGACACTAAGATCACCGGTCAGACACTGAGCCCCCCAAGCACACCCTAAGATGACCAATAATACACAAAGTCCTCCAAGCAGACCCTAAGATCACAAATAACACACAAAAACTTGAAAGCTCACCCTAGGATCACAAGTAACACACAAAACCCTCCAGGCAGACAGTATGATCACCAATTAGACACTAAGAAATGCAAGCAGAACCTAAGATGACAAATCAGACCCTAAGTCCTCCAAGCAGACCCTAAGATCACAAATGAGTCACTAAGTCCTCCAAGCAGACCTTAAGACCACGAATTAGACACTAAGACCATGAATTAGGCACTAAGATCACCAATTAGGCACTAAAATCACTAATTAGGCAGTAAGATCACTAATTAGGTACTAAGATCACTAAGTAGGAACTAAGTCCTTCAAGCAGACCCTAAGATCACAAATTAGACACTAAGACATCCAAGGATACCCTAAGCTCACATATAAGACACTCAGTCCTCTAAGCAGATGCCAAAATCACATATTAAACCCGAAGCTCACACATTGGACCCGAAGCTCACACATTGGACCCGAAGCTCACACATTGGACCCTAAGACCTCCAAACAGATCCTAACCTCACAAATTATACACTAAGTCCTCCAAACAGACACTAATGGTATAAATTAGATGTTAAGTCCTCCTAGCAAACCCTGCGATCACACACTAGATAAGAAGCCCTCAAAGCAGACCCTGAGATCACAAATAAGACAATAAGTACTCCAAGCAGACCCTGAGCTCACACATTACACCCTAAGTCCTCCAAGCAGACCCTGAGATCACACCTTAAACCCCAGGTCACAAATTAGACCCTAAGGTCACAAATTAGACACCAAGTTCTCCAAGCAGACCCTGAGATCACAACTTAGACCCTAAGTCCTCCAAGCAGACCCTAGGAACACAAATGAGACGCCAAGCTCACAAATTAGAACTTAAGCTCAAAAATTAGACACTAAGCACACAAATTAGAGACTAAGTCATCCAAGTAGACGCTAAGATCACAAATGAGACCTTAAATCCTCCAAGCAGACCCTAAGATCACAAATTAGACACTAAGGCCTCCAAGCAAACCCTAAGGTCACAAATTAGACACTTTCAGCAAGAAATTAGACACTAAGTCCTCCAAACAGACACTGAGATCACAAATTAGACACTAAGCTCACAAATTAGACACAAAGTCCACCATGAACACACTAAGATGACAAATTTGACAATAAGTCCTCCAAGCAGACACTAAGAGCACAAATCAGACATTAAGATCATAAATTAAACACTATGTCCACAGCTCAGACACTAAGATCACCGGTTCAGACACTAAGATCACCAGTCAGACACTAAGATCACAGTTCAGACACTAAGCCCTCCAAGCACACCCTAAGATGACCAATAATACACAAAGTCCGCCAAGCAGACCCTAAGATCACAAATTAGACACTAAGTCCTCCAAGCAGACAGTATGATCACCAATTAGACAATAAGAAATGCAAGGAGAACCTAACATCACAAGTAAGACCCTAAGTCCTCCAAGCAGACCCTAACATGACAAATTAGACCCTAACATGACAAATTAGACCCTAACATGACAAATTAGACCCTAACATGACAAATTAGACCCTAACATGACAAATTAGACACCAAGTCCTTCAAGCAGACCCTAAGATCATGAATTAGACACTAAGACCACGAATTAGGCACTAAGAGCACCAATTAGGCACTAAGAGCACTAATCAGGCACTAAGTCCTTTAAGCAGACCAAGAGATCACAAATTAGACACTAAGTCCTCCAAGCAGACACTCAGATCACAAATTAAACACTAAGTCCTTCAAACAGACACTAAGATCACAGACACTAAGATAACCGGTCAGACACTATGATCACCGGTCAGACACTATGATCACCGGTCAGACACTATGATCACCGGTCAGACACTAGGCCCCCCAAGCACACCCTAAGATGACCAATAATACACAAAATACTCCAAACAGACCCTAAGATCACAAATAACACACAAAACCGTCAAAGCTCACCCTAGGATCACAAGTAACACACAAAACCCTCCAGGCAGACAGTATGATCACCAATTAGACACTAAGAAATGCAAGCAGAAGCTAAGATGACAAATCAGACCCTAAGTCCTCCAAGCAGACCCTAAGATCACAAATGAGTCACTAAGTCCTCCAAGCAGACCTTAAGACCACGAATTAGACACTAAGACCATGAATTAGGCACTAAGATCACCAATTAGGCACTGAAATCACTAATTAGGCAGTAAGATCACTAATTAGGCACTAAGATCACTAAGTAGGAACTAAGTCCTTCAAGCAGACCCTAAGATCACAAATAAGACACTAAGACCTCCAAGCTGGGCCTAAGATTGCAAATTAGACACTAAGTCCTCCAAGGATACCCCAAGCTCACATATAAGACACTCAGTCCTCTAAGTAGACGCCAAAATCACATATTAAATCCGAAGCTCACACACTGGACCCGAAGCTCACACACTGGACCCGAAGCTCACACACTGGACCCGAAGCTCACACACTGGACCCGAAGCTCACACACTGGACCCGAAGCTCACACACTGGACCCGAAGCTCACACACTGGACCCGAAGCTCACACACTGGACCCGAAGCTCACACACTGGACCCGAAGCTCACACACTGGACCCGAAGCTCACACACTGGACCCGAAGCTCACACACTGGACCCGAAGCTCACACACTGGACCCGAAGCTCACACACTGGACCCGAAGCTCACACACTGGACCCGAAGCTCACACACTGGACCCGAAGCTCACACACTGGACCCGAAGCTCACACACTGGACCCGAAGCTCACACATTGGACCCGAAGCTCACACATTGGACCCGAAGCTCACACATTGGACCCGAAGCTCACACATTGGACCCTAAGACCTCCAAACAGATCCTAACCTCACAAATTATACACTAAGTCCTCCAAACAGACACTAATGGTATAAATTAGATGTTAAGTCCTCCTAGCAAACCCTGTGATCACACACTAGATAAGAAGCCCTCAAAGCAGACCCTGAGATCACAAATAAGACAGTAAGTACTCCAAGCAGACCCTGAGCTCACACATTACACCCTAAGTCCTCCAAGCAGACCCTGAGATCACACCTTAAACCCCAGGTCACAAATTAGACCCTAAGGTCACAAATTAGACACCAAGTTCTCCAAGCAGACCTTGAGATCACAACTTAGACCCTAAGTCCTCCAAGCAGACCCTAGGAACACAAATGAGACGCCAAGCTCACAAATTAGAACTTAAGCTCAAAAATTAGACACTAAGCACACAAATTAGAGACTAAGTCATCCAAGTAGACGCTAAGATCACAAATGAGACCTTAAATCCTCCAAGCAGACCCTAAGATCACAAATTAGACACTAAGGCCTCCAAGCAAACCCTAAGGACACAAATTAGACACTAAGCTCACAAATTAGACACAAAGTCCACCATGAACACACTAAGATGACAAATTTGACAATAAGTCCTCCAAGCAGACACTAAGAGCACAAATCAGACATTAAGATCATAAATTAAACACTATGTCCACAGCTCAGACACTAAGATCACCGGTTCAGACACTAAGATCACCAGTCAGACACTAAGATCACAGTTCAGACACTAAGCCCTCCAAGCACACCCTAAGATGACCAATAATACACAAAGTCTGCCAAGCAGACCCTAAGATCACAAATAACACACAAAATCCTCCAAGCACACCCTAAGATCACAAATTAGACACTAAGTCCTCCAAGCAGACAGTATGATCACCAATTAGACACTAAGAAATGCAAGGAGAACCTAACATCACAAGTAAGACCCTAAGTCCTCCAAGCAGACCCTAACATGACAAATTGGACCCTAACATGACAAATTAGACCCTAACATGACAAATTAGACCCTAACATGACAAATTAGACCCTAACATGACAAATTAGACCCTAACATGACAAATTAGACCCTAACATGACAAATTAGACCCTAACATGACAAATTAGACCCTAACATGACAAATTAGACACCAAGTCCTCCAAGCAGACCCTAAGATCATGAATTAGACACTAAGACAACGAATTAGGCACTAAGAGCACCAATTAGGCACTAAGATCACTAATCAGGCACTAAGTCCTTTAAGCAGACCAAGAGATCACAAATTAGACACTAAGTCCTCCAAGCAGACACTCAGATCACAAATTAAACACTAAGTCCTTCAAACAGACACTAAGATCACAGACACTAAGATCACCGGTCAGACACTAAGATCACCGGTCAGACACTGAGCCCCCCAAGCACACCCTAAGATGACCAATAATACACAAAGTCCTCCAAGCAGACCCTAAGATCACAAATAACACACAAAAACTTCAAAGCTCACCCTAGGATCACAAGTAACACACAAAACCCTCCAGGCAGACAGTATGATCACCAATTAGACACTAAGAAATGCAAGCAGAACCTAAGATGACAAATCAGACCCTAAGTCCTCCAAGCAGACCCTAAGATCACAAATGAGTCACTAAGTCCTCCAAGCAGAACTTAAGACCACGAATTAGACACTAAGACCATGAATTAGGCACTAAGAGCACCAATTAGGCACTAAAATCACTAATTAGGCAGTAAGATCACTAATTAGGCACTAAGATCACGAATTAGGAACTAAGTCCTTCAAGCAGACCCTAAGATCACAAATTAGACACTAAGACCTCCAAGCTGGTCCTAAGATCGCAAATTAGACACTAAGTCCTCCAAGGATACCCTAAGCTCACATATAAGACACTCAGTCCTCTAAGCAGATGCCAAAATCACATATTAAACCCTAAGCTCACACATTGGACCCGAAGCTCACACATTGGACCCGAAGCTCACACATTGGACCCGAAGCTCACACATTGGACCCGAAGCTCACACATTGGACCCGAAGCTCACACATTGGACCCGAAGCTCACACATTGGACCCTAAGACCTCCAAACAGATCCTAACCTCACAAATTATACACTAAGTCCTCCAAACAGACACTAATGGTATAAATTAGATGTTAAGTCCTCCTAGCAAACCCTGCGATCACACACTAGATAAGAAGCCCTCAAAGCAGACCCTGAGATCACAAATAAGACAGTAAGTACTCCAAGCAGACCCTGAGCTCACACATTACACCCTAAGTCCTCCAAGCAGACCCTGAGATCACACCTTAAACCCCAAGTCACAAATTAGACCCTAAGGTCACAAATTAGACACCAAGTTCTCCAAGCAGATCCTGAGATCACAACTTAGACCCTAAGTCCTCCAAGCAGACCCTAGGAACACAAATGAGACGCCAAGCTCACAAATTAGAACTTAAGCTCAAAAATTAGACACTAAGCACACAAATTAGAGACTAAGTCATCCAAGTAGACGCTAAGATCACAAATGAGACCTTAAATCCTCCAAGCAGACCCTAAGATCACAAATTAGACACTAAGGCCTCCAAGCAAACCCTAAGGTCACAAATTAGACACTAAGCTCACAAATTAGACACAAAGTCCACCATGAACACACTAAGATGACAAATTTGACAATAAGTCCTCCAAGCAGACACTAAGAGCACAAATCAGACATTAAGATCATAAATTAAACACTATGTCCACAGCTCAGACACTAAGATCACCGGTTCAGACACTAAGATCACCAGTCAGACACTAAGATCACAGTTCAGACACTAAGCCCTCCAAGCACACCCTAAGATGACCAATAATACACAAAGTCTGCCAAGCAGACCCTAAGATCACAAATAACACACAAAATCCTCCAAGCACACCCTAAGATCACAAATTAGACACTAAGTCCTCCAAGCAGACAGTATGATCACCAATTAGACACTAAGAAATGCAAGGAGAACCTAACATCACAAGTAAGACCCTAAGTCCTCCAAGCAGACCCTAACATGACAAATTGGACCCTAACATGACAAATTAGACCCTAACATGACAAATTAGACCCTAACATGACAAATTAGACCCTAACATGACAAATTAGACCCTAACATGACAAATTAGACCCTAACATGACAAATTAGACCCTAACATGACAAATTAGACCCTAACATGACAAATTAGACACCAAGTCCTCCAAGCAGACCCTAAGATCATGAATTAGACACTAAGACAACGAATTAGGCACTAAGAGCACCAATTAGGCACTAAGATCACTAATCAGGCACTAAGTCCTTTAAGCAGACCAAGAGATCACAAATTAGACACTAAGTCCTCCAAGCAGACACTCAGATCACAAATTAAACACTAAGTCCTTCAAACAGACACTAAGATCACAGACACTAAGATCACCGGTCAGACACTAAGATCACCGGTCAGACACTAAGATCACCGGTCAGACACTGAGCCCCCCAAGCACACCCTAAGATGACCAATAATACACAAAGTCCTCCAAGCAGACCCTAAGATCACAAATAACACACAAAAACTTGAAAGCTCACCCTAGGATCACAAGTAACACACAAAACCCTCCAGGCAGACAGTATGATCACCAATTAGACACTAAGAAATGCAAGCAGAACCTAAGATGACAAATCAGACCCTAAGTCCTCCAAGCAGACCCTAAGATCACAAATGAGTCACTAAGTCCTCCAAGCAGAACTTAAGACCACGAATTAGACACTAAGACCATGAATTAGGCACTAAGAGCACCAATTAGGCACTAAAATCACTAATTAGGCAGTAAGATCACTAATTAGGCACTAAGATCACGAATTAGGAACTAAGTCCTTCAAGCAGACCCTAAGATCACAAATTAGACACTAAGACCTCCAAGCTGGTCCTAAGATCGCAAATTAGACACTAAGTCCTCCAAGGATACCCTAAGCTCACATATAAGACACTCAGACCTCTAAGCAGATGCCAAAATCACATATTAAACCCTAAGCTCACACATTGGACCCGAAGCTCACACATTGGACCCGAAGCTCACACATTGGACCCGAAGCTCACACATTGGACCCGAAGCTCACACATTGGACCCGAAGCTCACACATTGGACCCGAAGCTCACACATTGGACCCGAAGCTCACACATTGGACCCGAAGCTCACACATTGGACCCTAAGACCTCCAAACAGATCCTAACCTCACAAATTATACACTAAGTCCTCCAAACAGACACTAATGGTATAAATTAGATGTTAAGTCCTCCTAGCAAACCCTGCGATCACACACTAGATAAGAAGCCCTCAAAGCAGACCCTGAGATCACAAATAAGACAGTAAGTACTCCAAGCAGACCCTGAGCTCACACATTACACCCTAAGTCCTCCAAGCAGACCCTGAGATCACACCTTAAACCCCAAGTCACAAATTAGACCCTAAGGTCACAAATTAGACACCAAGTTCTCCAAGCAGACCCTGAGATCACAACTTAGACCCTAAGTCCTCCAAGCAGACCCTAGGAACACAAATGAGACGCCAAGCTCACAAATTAGAACTTAAGCTCAAAAATTAGACACTAAGCACACAAATTAGAGACTAAGTCATCCAAGTAGACGCTAAGATCACAAATGAGACCTTAAATCCTCCAAGCAGACCCTAAGATCACAAATTAGACACTAAGGCCTCCAAGCAAACCCTAAGGTCACAAATTAGACACTTTCAGCAAGAAATTAGACACTAAGTCCTCCAAACAGACACTGAGATCACAAATTAGACACTAAGCTCACAAATTAGACACAAAGTCCACCATGAACACACTAAGATGACAAATTTGACAATAAGTCCTCCAAGCAGACACTAAGAGCACAAATCTGACATTAAGATCATAAATTAAACACTATGTCCACAGCTCAGACACTAAGATCACCGGTTCAGACACTAAGATCACCAGTCAGACACTAAGATCACAGTTCAGACACTAAGCCCTCCAAGCACACCCTAAGATGACCAATAATACACAAAGTCCGCCAACCAGACCCTAAGATCACAAATAACACACAAAATCCTCCAAGCACACCCTAAGATCACAAATTAGACACTAAGTCCTCCAAGCAGACAGTATGATCACCAATTAGACAATAAGAAATGCAAGGAGAACCTAACATCACAAGTAAGACCCTAAGTCCTCCAAGCAGACCCTAACATGACAAATTAGACCCTAACATGACAAATTAGACCCTAACATGACAAATTAGACCCTAACATGACAAATTAGACCCTAACATGACAAATTAGACCCTAACATGACAAATTAGACACCAAGTCCTCCAAGCAGACACTAAGATCATGAATTAGACACTAAGACCACGAATTAGGCACTAAGAGCACCAATTAGGCATGAAGATCACTAATCAGGCACTAAGTCCTTTAAGCAGACCAAGAGATCACAAATTAGACACTAAGTCCTCCAAGCAGACACTCAGATCACAAATTAAACACTAAGTCCTTCAAACAGACACTAAGATCACAGACACTAAGATCACCGGTCAGACACTAAAATCACCGGTCAGACACTGAGCCCCCCAAGCACACCCTAAGATGACCAATAATACACAAAGTCCTCCAAGCAGACCCTAAGATCACAAATAACACACAAAATCGTCAAAGCTCACCCTAGGATCACAAGTAACACACAAAACCCTCCAGGCAGACAGTATGATCACCAATTAGACACTAAGAAATGCAAGCAGAAGCTAAGATGACAAATCAGACCCTAAGTCCTCCAAGCAGACCCTAAGATCACAAATGAGTCACTAAGTCCTCCAAGCAGACCTTAAGACCACGAATTAGACACTAAGACCATGAATTAGGCACTAAGAGCACCAATTAGGCACTGAAATCACTAATTAGGCAGTAAGATCACTAATTAGGCACTAAGACCACTAAGTAGGAATTAAGTCCTTCAAGCAGACCCTAAGATCACAAATTAGACACTAAGACATCCAAGGATACCCTAAGCTCACATATAAGACACTCAGTCCTCTAAGCAGACGCCAAAATCACATATTAAACCCGAAGCTCACACATTGGACCCGAAGCTCACACATTGGACCCGAAGCTCACACATTGGACCCGAAGACCTCCAAACAGATCCTAACCTCACAAATTATACACTAAGTCCTCCAAACAGACACTAATGGTATAAATTAGATGTTAAGTCCTCCTAGCAAACCCTGAGATCACACACTAGATAAGAAGCCCTCAAAGCAGACCCTGAGATCACAAATAAGACAATAAGTACTCCAAGCAGACCCTGAGCTCACACATTACACCCTAAGTCCTCCAAGCAGACCCTGAGATCACACCTTAAACCCCAGGTCACAAATTAGACCCTAAGGTCACAAATTAGACACCAAGTTCTCCAAGCAGACCCTGAGATCACATCTTAGACCCTAAGTCCTCCAAGCAGACCCTAGGAACACAAATGAGACGCCAAGCTCACAAATTAGAACTTAAGCTCAAAAATTAGACACTAAGCACACAAATTAGAGACTAAGTCATCCAAGTAGACGCTAAGATCACAAATGAGACCTTAAATCCTCCAAGCAGACCCTAAGATCACAAATTAGACACTAAGGCCTCCAAGCAAACCCTAAGGTCACAAATTAGACACTTTCAGCAAGAAATTAGACACTAAGTCCTCCAAACAGACACTGAGATCACAAATTAGACACTAAGCTCACAAATTAGACACAAAGTCCACCATGAACACACTAAGATGACAAATTTGACAATAAGTCCTCCAAGCAGACACTAAGAGCACAAATCAGACATTAAGATCATAAATTAAACACTATGTCCACAGCTCAGACACTAAGATCACCGGTTCAGACACTAAGATCACCAGTCAGACACTAAGATCACAGTTCAGACACTAAGCCCTCCAAGCACACCCTAAGATGACCAATAATACACAAAGTCCGCCAACCAGACCCTAAGATCACAAATAACACACAAAATCCTCCAAGCACACCCTAAGATCACAAATTAGACACTAAGTCCTCCAAGCAGACAGTATGATCACCAATTAGACACTAAGAAATGCAAGGAGAACCTAACATCACAAGTAAGACCCTAAGTCCTCCAAGCAGACCCTAACATGACAAATTAGACCCTAACATGACAAATTAGACCCTAACATGACAAATTAGACCCTAACATGACAAATTAGACCCTAACATGACAAATTAGACACCAAGTCCTCCAAGCAGACCCTAAGATCATGAATTAGACACTAAGACCACGAATTAGGCACTAAGAGCACCAATTAGGCACTAAGATCACTAATCAGGCACTAAGTCCTTTAAGCAGACCAAGAGATCACAAATTAGACACTAAGTCCTCCAAGCAGACACTCAGATCACAAATTAAACACTAAGTCCTTCAAACAGACACTAAGATCACAGACACTAAGATCACCGGTCAGACACTATGATCACCGGTCAGACACTAGGCCCCCCAAGCACACCCTAAGATGACCAATAATACACAAAGTCCTCCAAGCAGACCCTAAGATCACAAATAACACACAAAAACTTCAAAGCTCACCCTAGGATCACAAGTAACACACAAAACCCTCCAGGCAGACAGTATGATCACCAATTAGACACTAAGAAATGCAAGCAGAACCTAAGATGACAAATCAGACCCTAAGTCCTCCAAGCAGACCCTAAGATCACAAATGAGTCACTAAGTCCTCCAAGCAGAACTTAAGACCACGAATTAGACACTAAGACCATGAATTAGGCACTAAGAGCACCAATTAGGCACTAAAATCACTAATTAGGCAGTAAGATCACTAATTAGGCACTAAGATCATGAATTAGGAACTAAGTCCTTCAAGGATACCCTAAGATCACAAATTAGACACTAAGACCTCCAAGCTGGTCCTAAGATCGCAAATTAGACACTAAGTCCTCCAAGATACCCTAAGCTCACATATAAGACACTCAGTTCTCTAAGCAGATGCCAAAATCACATATTAAACCCTAAGCTCACACATTGGACCCGAAGCTCACACATTGGACCCGAAGCTCACACATTGGACCCGAAGCTCACACATTGGACCCGAAGCTCACACATTGGACCCGAAGCTCACACATTGGACCCGAAGACCTCCAAACAGATCCTAACCTCACAAATTATACACTAAGTCCTCCAAACAGACACTAATGGTATAAATTAGATGTTAAGTCCTCCTAGCAAACCCTGAGATCACACACTAGATAAGAAGCCCTCAAAGCAGACCCTGAGATCACAAATAAGACAATAAGTACTCCAAGCAGACCCTGAGCTCACACATTACACCCTAAGTCCTCCAAGCAGACCCTGAGATCACACCTTAAACCCCAGGTCACAAATTAGACCCTAAGGTCACAAATTAGACACCAAGTTCTCCAAGCAGACCCTGAGATCACAACTTAGACCCTAAGTCCTCCAAGCAGACCCTAGGAACACAAATGAGACGCCAAGCTCACAAATTAGAACTTAAGCTCAAAAATTAGACACTAAGCACACAAATTAGAGACTAAGTCATCCAAGTAGACGCTAAGATCACAAATGAGACCTTAAATCCTCCAAGCAGACCCTAAGATCACAAATTACACACTAAGGCCTCCAAGCAAACCCTAAGGTCACAAATTAGACACTTTCAGCAAGAAATTAGACACTAAGTCCTCCAAACAGACACTGAGATCACAAATTAGACACTGAGCTCACAAATTAGACACAAAGTCCACCATGAACACACTAAGATGACAAATTTGACAATAAGTCCTCCAAGTAGACACTAAGAGCACAAATCAGACATTAAGATCATAAATTAAACACTATGTCCACAGCTCAGACACTAAGATCACCAGTTCAGACCCTAAGATCACCAGTCACACTAAGATCACAGTTCAGACACTAAGCCCTCCAAGCACACCCTAAGATGACCAATAATACACAAAGTCTGCCAAGCAGACCCTAAGATCACAAATAACACACAAAATCCTCCAAGCACACCCTAAGATCACAAATTAGACACTAAGTCCTCCAAGCAGACAGTATGATCACCAATTAGACACTAAGAAATGCAAGGAGAACCTAACATCACAAGTAAGACCCTAAGTCCTCCAAGCAGACCCTAACATGATAATTTAGGCCCTAACATGACAAATTAGACCCTAAGATCACAAATTAGACACCAAGTCCTCCAAGCAGACCCTAAGATCATGAATTAGACACTAAGAGCACGAATTAGGCACTAAGAGCACCAATTAGGCATGAAGATCACTAATCAGGCACTAAGTCCTTTAAGCAGACCAAGAGATCACAAATTAGACACTAAGTCCTCCAAGCAGACACTCAGATCACAAATTAAACACTAAGTCCTTCAAACAGACACTAAGATCACAGACACTAAGATCACCGGTCAGACACTAAGATCACCGGTCAGACACTGAGCCCCCCAAGCACACCCTAAGATGACCAATAATACACAAAGTCCTCCAAACAGACCCTAAGATCACAAATAACACACAAAACCGTCAAAGCTCACCCTAGGATCACAAGTAACACACAAAACCCTCCAGGCAGACAGTATGATCACCAATTAGACACTAAGAAATGCAAGCAGAACCTAAGATGACAAATCAGACCCTAAGTCCTCCAAGCAGACCCTAAGATCACAAATGAGTCACTAAGTCCTCCAAGCAGACCTTAAGACCACCAATTAGACACTAAGACCATGAATTAGGCACTAAGAGCACCAATTAGGCCCTAAAAGCACTAATTAGGCAGTAAGATCACTAATTAGGCACTAAGATCACGAATTAGGAACTAAGTCCTTCAAGCAGACCCTAAGATCACAAACTAGACACTAAGACCTCCAAGCTGGTCCTAAGATCGCAAATTAGACACTAAGTCCTCCAAGGATACCCTAAGCTCACATATAAGACACTCAGTCCTCTAAGCAGATGCCAAAATCACATATTAAACCCGAAGCTCACACATTGGACCCGAAGCTCACACACTGGACCCTAAGCTCACACATTGGACCCGAAGCTCACACATTGGACCCGAAGCTCACACATTGGACCCGAAGCTCACACATTGGACCCGAAGCTCACACATTGGACCCGAAGCTCACACATTGGACCCTAAGACCTCCAAACAGATCCTAACCTCACAAATTATACACTAAGTCCTCCAAACAGACACTAATGGTATAAATTAGATGTTAAGTCCTCCTAGCAAACCCTGAGATCACACACTAGATAAGAAGCCCTCAAAGCAGACCCTGAGATCACAAATAAGACAATAAGTACTCCAAGCAGACCCTGAGCTCACACATTACACCCTAAGTCCTCCAAGCAGACCCTGAGATCACACCTTAAACCCCAAGTCACAAATTAGACCCTAAGGTCACAAATTAGACACCAAGTTCTCCAAGCAGACCCTGAGATCACAACTTAGACCCTAAGTCCTCCAAGCAGACCCTAGGAACACAAATGAGACGCCAAGCTCACAAATTAGAACTTAAGCTCAAAAATTAGACACTAAGCACACAAATTAGAGACTAAGTCATCCAAGTAGACGCTAAGATCACAAATGAGACCTTAAATCCTCCAAGCAGACCCTAAGATCACAAATTACACACTAAGGCCTCCAAGCAAACCCTAAGGTCACAAATTAGACACTTTCAGCAAGAAATTAGACACTAAGTCCTCCAAACAGACACTGAGATCACAAATTAGACACTAAGCTCACAAATTAGACACAAAGTCCACCATGAACACACTAAGATGACAAATTTGACAATAAGTCCTCCAAGCAGACACTAAGAGCACAAATCAGACATTAAGATCATAAATTAAACACTATGTCCACAGCTCAGACACTAAGATCACCGGTTCAGACACTAAGATCACCAGTCAGACACTAAGATCACAGTTTAGACACTAAGCCCTCCAAGCACACCCTAAGATGACCAATAATACACAAAGTCCGCCAACCAGACCCTAAGATCACAAATAACACACAAAATCCTCCAAGCACACCCTAAGATCACAAATTAGACACTAAGTCCTCCAAGCAGACAGTATGATCACCAATTAGACACTAAGAAATGCAAGGAGAACCTAACATCACAAGTAAGACCCTAAGTCCTCCAAGCAGACCCTAACATGACAATTTAGACCCTAACATGACAAATTAGACCCTAAGATCACAAATTAGACACCAAGTCCTCCAAGCAGACCCTAAGATCATGAATTAGACACTAAGACCACGAATTAGGCACTAAGAGCACCAATTAGGCATGAAGATCACTAATCAGGCACTAAGTCCTTTAAGCAGACCAAGAGATCACAAATTAGACACTAAGTCCTCCAAGCAGACAATCAGATCACAAATTAAACACTAAGTCCTTCAAACAGACACTAAGATCACAGACACTAAGATCACCGGTCAGACACTATGATCACCGGTCAGACACTATGATCACCGGTCAGACACTATGATCACCGGTCAGACACTGAGCCCCCCAAGCACACCCTAAGATGACCAATAATACACAAAGTCCTCCAAGCAGACCCTAAGATCACAAATAACACACAAAATCTTCAAAGCTCACCCTAGGATCACAAGTAACACACAAAACCCTCCAGGCAGACAGTATGATCACCAATTAGACACTAAGAAATGCAAGCAGAACCTAAGATGACAAATCAGACCCTAAGTCCTCCAAGCAGACCCTAAGATCACAAATGAGTCACTAAGTCCTCCAAGCAGACCTTAAGACCACGAATTAGACACTAAGACCATGAATTAGGCACTAAGAGCACCAATTAGGCACTAAAATCACTAATTAGGCAGTAAGATCACTAATTAGGCACTAAGATCACTAAGTAGGAACTAAGTCCTTCAAGCAGACCCTAAGATCACAAATTAGACACTAAGACCTCCAAGCTGGTCCTAAGATCGCAAATTAGACACTAAGTCCTCCAAGATACCCTAAGCTCACATATAAGACACTCAGTCCTCTAAGCAGATGCCAAAATCACATATTAAACCCTAAGCTCACACATTGGACCCGAAGCTCACACATTGGACCCGAAGCTCACACATTGGACCCGAAGCTCACACATTGGACCCGAAGCTCACACATTGGACCCGAAGCTCACACATTGGACCCGAAGCTCACACATTGGACCCGAAGACCTCCAAACAGATCCTAACCTCACAAATTATACACTAAGTCCTCCAAACAGACACTAATGGTATAAATTAGATGTTAAGTCCTCCTAGCAAACCCTGAGATCACACACTAGATAAGAAGCCCTCAAAGCAGACCCTGAGATCACAAATAAGACAATAAGTACTCCAAGCAGACCCTGAGCTCACACATTACACCCTAAGTCCTCCAAGCAGACCCTGAGATCACACCTTAAACCCCAGGTCACAAATTAGACCCTAAGGTCACAAATTAGACACCAAGTTCTCCAAGCAGACCCTGAGATCACAACTTAGACCCTAAGTCCTCCAAGCAGACCCTAGGAACACAAATGAGACGCCAAGCTCACAAATTAGAACTTAAGCTCAAAAATTAGACACTAAGCACACAAATTAGAGACTAAGTCATCCAAGTAGACGCTAAGATCACAAATGAGACCTTAAATCCTCCAAGCAGACCCTAAGATCACAAATTACACACTAAGGCCTCCAAGCAAACCCTAAGGTCACAAATTAGACACTTTCAGCAAGAAATTAGACACTAAGTCCTCCAAACAGACACTGAGATCACAAATTAGACACTGAGCTCACAAATTAGACACAAAGTCCACCATGAACACACTAAGATGACAAATTTGACAATAAGTCCTCCAAGTAGACACTAAGAGCACAAATCAGACATTAAGATCATAAATTAAACACTATGTCCACAGCTCAGACACTAAGATCACCAGTTCAGACCCTAAGATCACCAGTCACACTAAGATCACAGTTCAGACACTAAGCCCTCCAAGCACACCCTAAGATGACCAATAATACACAAAGTCTGCCAAGCAGACCCTAAGATCACAAATAACACACAAAATCCTCCAAGCACACCCTAAGATCACAAATTAGACACTAAGTCCTCCAAGCAGACAGTATGATCACCAATTAGACACTAAGAAATGCAAGGAGAACCTAACATCACAAGTAAGACCCTAAGTCCTCCAAGCAGACCCTAACATGATAATTTAGGCCCTAACATGACAAATTAGACCCTAAGATCACAAATTAGACACCAAGTCCTCCAAGCAGACCCTAAGATCATGAATTAGACACTAAGAGCACGAATTAGGCACTAAGAGCACCAATTAGGCATGAAGATCACTAATCAGGCACTAAGTCCTTTAAGCAGACCAAGAGATCACAAATTAGACACTAAGTCCTCCAAGCAGACACTCAGATCACAAATTAAACACTAAGTCCTTCAAACAGACACTAAGATCACAGACACTAAGATCACCGGTCAGACACTAAGATCACCGGTCAGACACTGAGCCCCCCAAGCACACCCTAAGATGACCAATAATACACAAAGTCCTCCAAACAGACCCTAAGATCACAAATAACACACAAAACCGTCAAAGCTCACCCTAGGATCACAAGTAACACACAAAACCCTCCAGGCAGACAGTATGATCACCAATTAGACACTAAGAAATGCAAGCAGAACCTAAGATGACAAATCAGACCCTAAGTCCTCCAAGCAGACCCTAAGATCACAAATGAGTCACTAAGTCCTCCAAGCAGACCTTAAGACCACCAATTAGACACTAAGACCATGAATTAGGCACTAAGAGCACCAATTAGGCCCTAAAAGCACTAATTAGGCAGTAAGATCACTAATTAGGCACTAAGATCACGAATTAGGAACTAAGTCCTTCAAGCAGACCCTAAGATCACAAACTAGACACTAAGACCTCCAAGCTGGTCCTAAGATCGCAAATTAGACACTAAGTCCTCCAAGGATACCCTAAGCTCACATATAAGACACTCAGTCCTCTAAGCAGATGCCAAAATCACATATTAAACCCGAAGCTCACACATTGGACCCGAAGCTCACACACTGGACCCTAAGCTCACACATTGGACCCGAAGCTCACACATTGGACCCGAAGCTCACACATTGGACCCGAAGCTCACACATTGGACCCGAAGCTCACACATTGGACCCGAAGCTCACACATTGGACCCTAAGACCTCCAAACAGATCCTAACCTCACAAATTATACACTAAGTCCTCCAAACAGACACTAATGGTATAAATTAGATGTTAAGTCCTCCTAGCAAACCCTGAGATCACACACTAGATAAGAAGCCCTCAAAGCAGACCCTGAGATCACAAATAAGACAATAAGTACTCCAAGCAGACCCTGAGCTCACACATTACACCCTAAGTCCTCCAAGCAGACCCTGAGATCACACCTTAAACCCCAAGTCACAAATTAGACCCTAAGGTCACAAATTAGACACCAAGTTCTCCAAGCAGACCCTGAGATCACAACTTAGACCCTAAGTCCTCCAAGCAGACCCTAGGAACACAAATGAGACGCCAAGCTCACAAATTAGAACTTAAGCTCAAAAATTAGACACTAAGCACACAAATTAGAGACTAAGTCATCCAAGTAGACGCTAAGATCACAAATGAGACCTTAAATCCTCCAAGCAGACCCTAAGATCACAAATTACACACTAAGGCCTCCAAGCAAACCCTAAGGTCACAAATTAGACACTTTCAGCAAGAAATTAGACACTAAGTCCTCCAAACAGACACTGAGATCACAAATTAGACACTAAGCTCACAAATTAGACACAAAGTCCACCATGAACACACTAAGATGACAAATTTGACAATAAGTCCTCCAAGCAGACACTAAGAGCACAAATCAGACATTAAGATCATAAATTAAACACTATGTCCACAGCTCAGACACTAAGATCACCGGTTCAGACACTAAGATCACCAGTCAGACACTAAGATCACAGTTTAGACACTAAGCCCTCCAAGCACACCCTAAGATGACCAATAATACACAAAGTCCGCCAACCAGACCCTAAGATCACAAATAACACACAAAATCCTCCAAGCACACCCTAAGATCACAAATTAGACACTAAGTCCTCCAAGCAGACAGTATGATCACCAATTAGACACTAAGAAATGCAAGGAGAACCTAACATCACAAGTAAGACCCTAAGTCCTCCAAGCAGACCCTAACATGACAATTTAGACCCTAACATGACAAATTAGACCCTAAGATCACAAATTAGACACCAAGTCCTCCAAGCAGACCCTAAGATCATGAATTAGACACTAAGACCACGAATTAGGCACTAAGAGCACCAATTAGGCATGAAGATCACTAATCAGGCACTAAGTCCTTTAAGCAGACCAAGAGATCACAAATTAGACACTAAGTCCTCCAAGCAGACAATCAGATCACAAATTAAACACTAAGTCCTTCAAACAGACACTAAGATCACAGACACTAAGATCACCGGTCAGACACTATGATCACCGGTCAGACACTATGATCACCGGTCAGACACTATGATCACCGGTCAGACACTGAGCCCCCCAAGCACACCCTAAGATGACCAATAATACACAAAGTCCTCCAAGCAGACCCTAAGATCACAAATAACACACAAAATCTTCAAAGCTCACCCTAGGATCACAAGTAACACACAAAACCCTCCAGGCAGACAGTATGATCACCAATTAGACACTAAGAAATGCAAGCAGAACCTAAGATGACAAATCAGACCCTAAGTCCTCCAAGCAGACCCTAAGATCACAAATGAGTCACTAAGTCCTCCAAGCAGACCTTAAGACCACGAATTAGACACTAAGACCATGAATTAGGCACTAAGAGCACCAATTAGGCACTAAAATCACTAATTAGGCAGTAAGATCACTAATTAGGCACTAAGATCACTAAGTAGGAACTAAGTCCTTCAAGCAGACCCTAAGATCACAAATTAGACACTAAGACCTCCAAGCTGGTCCTAAGATCGCAAATTAGACACTAAGTCCTCCAAGATACCCTAAGCTCACATATAAGACACTCAGTCCTCTAAGCAGATGCCAAAATCACATATTAAACCCTAAGCTCACACATTGGACCCGAAGCTCACACATTGGACCCGAAGCTCACACATTGGACCCGAAGCTCACACATTGGACCCGAAGCTCACACATTGGACCCGAAGCTCACACATTGGACCCGAAGACCTCCAAACAGATCCTAACCTCACAAATTATACACTAAGTCCTCCAAACAGACACTAATGGTATAAATTAGATGTTAAGTGCTCCTAGCAAACCCTGCGATCACACACTAGATAAGAAGCCCTCAAAGCAGACCCTGAGATCACAAATAAGACAGTAAGTACTCCAAGCAGACCCTGAGCTCACACATTACACCCTAAGTCCTCCAAGCAGACCCTGAGATCACACCTTAAACCCCAGGTCACAAATTAGACCCTAAGGTCACAAATTAGACACCAAGTTCTCCAAGCAGACCCTGAGATCACAACTTAGACCCTAAGTCCTCCAAGCAGACCCTAGGAACACAAATGAGACGCCAAGCTCACAAATTAGAACTTAAGCTCAAAAATTAGACACTAAGCACACAAATTAGAGACTAAGTCATCCAAGTAGACGCTAAGATCACAAATGAGACCTTAAATCCTCCAAGCAGACCCTAAGATCACAAATTAGACACTAAGGCCTCCAAGCAAACCCTAAGGTCACAAATTAGACACTTTCAGCAAGAAATTAGACACTAAGTCCTCCAAACAGACACTGAGATCACAAATTAGACACTAAGCTCACAAATTAGACACAAAGTCCACCATGAACACACTAAGATGACAAATTTGACAATAAGTCCTCCAAGCAGACACTAAGAGCACAAATCAGACATTAAGATCATAAATTAAACACTATGTCCACAGCTCAGACACTAAGATCACCGGTTCAGACACTAAGATCACCAGTCAGACACTAAGATCACAGTTCAGACACTAAGCCCTCCAAGCACACCCTAAGATGACCAATAATACACAAAGTCCGCCAACCAGACCCTAAGATCACAAATAACACACAAAATCCTCCAAGCACACCCTAAGATCACAAATTAGACACTAAGTCCTCCAAGCAGACAGTATGATCACCAATTAGACACTAAGAAATGCAAGGAGAACCTAACATCACAAGTAAGACCCTAAGTCCTCCAAGCAGACCCTAACATGACAAATTAGACCCTAACATGACAAATTAGACCCTAACATGACAAATTAGACCCTAACATGACAAATTAGACCCTAACATGACAAATTAGACCCTAACATGACAAATTAGACACCAAGTCCTCCAAGCAGACACTAAGATCATGAATTAGACACTAAGACCACGAATTAGGCACTAAGAGCACCAATTAGGCACTAAGATCACTAATCAGGCACTAAGTCCTTTAAGCAGACCAAGAGATCACAAATTAGACACTAAGTCCTCCAAGCAGACACTCAGATCACAAATTAAACACTAAGTCCTTCAAACAGACACTAAGATCACAGACACTAAGATCAC
The DNA here is from genome assembly GCF_963264785.1 of Psittacula echo. Classification (NCBI taxonomy): domain Eukaryota; kingdom Metazoa; phylum Chordata; class Aves; order Psittaciformes; family Psittacidae; genus Psittacula; species Psittacula echo. The sequence goes on along the minus strand of NC_137736.1, from coordinate 128,004,078 downwards.
CGGTCAGACACTGAGCCCCCCAAGCACACCCTAAGATGACCAATAATACACAAAGTCCTCCAAGCAGACCCTAAGATCACAAATAACACACAAAATCGTCAAAGCCCACCCTAGGATCACAAGTAACACACAAAACCCTCCAGGCAGACAGTATGATCACCAATTAGACACTAAGAAATGCAAGCAGAACCTAAGATGACAAATCAGACCCTAAGTCCTCCAAGCAGACCCTAAGATCACAAATGAGTCACTAAGTCCTCCAAGCAGACCTTAAGACCACGAATTAGACACTAAGACCATGAATTAGGCACTAAGATCACCAATTAGGCACTAAAATCACTAATTAGGCAGTAAGATCACTAATTAGGCACTAAGACCACTAAGTAGGAATTAAGTCCTTCAAGCAGACCCTAAGATCACAAATTAGACACTAAGACATCCAAGGATACCCTAAGCTCACATATAAGACACTCAGTCGTCTAAGCAGACGCCAAAATCACATATTAAACCCTAAGCTCACACATTGGACCCGAAGCTCACACATTGGACCCGAAGCTCACACATTGGACCCGAAGCTCACACATTGGACCCTAAGACCTCCAAACAGATCCTAACCTCACAAATTATACACTAAGTCCTCCAAACAGACACTAATGGTATAAATTAGATGTTAAGTCCTCCTAGCAAACCCTGAGATCACACACTAGATAAGAAGCCCTCAAAGCAGACCCTGAGATCACAAATAAGACAATAAGTACTCCAAGCAGACCCTGAGCTCACACATTACACCCTAAGTCCTCCAAGCAGACCCTGAGATCACACCTTAAACCCCAGGTCACAAATTAGACCCTAAGGTCACAAATTAGACACCAAGTTCTCCAAGCAGACCCTGAGATCACAACTTAGACCCTAAGTCCTCCAAGCAGACCCTAGGAACACAAATGAGACGCCAAGCTCACAAATTAGAACTTAAGCTCAAAAATTAGACACTAAGCACACAAATTAGAGACTAAGTCATCCAAGTAGACGCTAAGATCACAAATGAGACCTTAAATCCTCCAAGCAGACCCTAAGATCACAAATTACACACTAAGGCCTCCAAGCAAACCCTAAGGTCACAAATTAGACACTTTCAGCAAGAAATTAGACACTAAGTCCTCCAAACAGACACTGAGATCACAAATTAGACACTAAGCTCACAAATTAGACACAAAGTCCACCATGAACACACTAAGATGACAAATTTGACAATAAGTCCTCCAAGCAGACACTAAGATCACAAATCAGACATTAAGATCATAAATTAAACACTATGTCCACAGCTCAGACACTAAGATCACCGGTTCAGACACTAAGATCACCAGTCAGACACTAAGATCACAGTTTAGACACTAAGCCCTCCAAGCACACCCTAAGATGACCAATAATACACAAAGTCCGCCAAGCAGACCCTAAGATCACAAATAACACACAAAATCCTCCAAGCACACCCTAAGATCACAAATTAGACACTAAGTCCTCCAGGCAGACAGCATGATCACCAATTAGACACTAAGAAATGCAAGGAGAACCTAACATCACAAGTAAGACCCTAAGTCCGCCAAGCAGACCCTAACATGACAAATTAGACCCTAACATGACAAATTAGACCCCAACATGACAAATTAGACCCCAACATGACAAATTAGACCCCAACATGACAAATTAGACCCCAACATGACAAATTAGACACCAAGTCTTCCAAGCAGACCCTAAGATCATGAATTAGACACTAAGAGCACGAATTAGGCACTAAGAGCACCAATTAGGCACTAAGATCACTAATCAGGCACTAAGTCCTTTAAGCAGACCAAGAGATCACAAATTAGACACTAAGTCCACCAAGCAGACACTCAGATCACAAATTAAACACTAAGTCCTTCAAACAGACACTAAGATCACAGACACTAAGATCACCGGTCAGACACTAAGATCACCGGTCAGACACTGAGGCCCCCAAGCACACCCTAAGATGACCAATAATACACAAAGTCCTCCAAACAGACCCTAAGATCACAAATAACACACAAAATCCTCCAAGCAAACCCTAAGATCACAAGTAACACACAAAACCCTCCAGGCAGACAGTATGATCACCAATTAGACACTAAGAAATGCAAGCAGAACCTAAGATGACAAATCAGACCCTAAGTCCTCCAAGCAGACCCTAAGATCACAAATGAGTCACTAAGTCCTCCAAGCAGACCTTAAGACCACGAATTAGACACTAAGACCATGAATTAGGCACTAAGAGCACCAATTAGGCACTAAAATCACTAATTAGGCAGTAAGATCACGAATTAGGCACTAAGATCTCTAAGTAGGAACTAAGTCCTTCAAGCAGACCCTAAGATCACAAATTAGACACTAAGACCTCCAAGCTGGTCCTAAGATCGCAAATTAGACACTAAGTCCTCCAAGGATACCCTAAGCTCACATATAAGACACTCAGTCCTCTAAGCAGACGCCAAAATCACATATTAAACCCTAAGCTCACACATTGGACCCTAAGCTCACACATTGGACCCTAAGCTCACACATTGGACCCTAAGCTCACACATTGGACCCTAAGCTCACACATTGGACCCTAAGACCTCCAAACAGATCCTAACCTCACAAATTATACACTAAGTCCTCCAAACAGACACTAATGGTATAAATTAGATGTTAAGTCCTCCTAGCAAACCCTGAGATCACACACTAGATAAGAAGCCCTCAAAGCAGACCCTGAGATCACAAATAAGACAATAAGTACTCCAAGCAGACCCTGAGCTCACACATTACACCCTAAGTCCTCCAAGCAGACCCTGAGATCACACCTTAAACCCCAGGTCACAAATTAGACCCTAAGGTCACAAATTAGACACCAAGTTCTCCAAGCAGACCCTGAGATCACAACTTAGACCCTAAGTCCTCCAAGCAGACCCTAGGAACACAAATGAGACGCCAAGCTCACAAATTAGAACTTAAGCTCAAAAATTAGACACTAAGCACACAAATTAGAGACTAAGTCATCCAAGTAGACGCTAAGATCACAAATGAGACCTTAAATCCTCCAAGCAGACCCTAAGATCACAAATTAGACACTAAGGCCTCCAAGCAAACCCTAAGGTCACAAATTAGACACTTTCAGCAAGAAATTAGACACTAAGTCCTCCAAACAGACACTGAGATCACAAATTAGACACTAAGCTCACAAATTAGACACAAAGTCCACCATGAACACACTAAGATGACAAATTTGACAATAAGTCCTCCAAGCAGACACTAAGATCACAAATCAGACATTAAGATCATAAATTAAACACTATGTCCACAGCTCAGACACTAAGATCACCGGTTCAGACACTAAGATCACCAGTCAGACACTAAGATCACAGTTCAGACACTAAGCCCTCCAAGCACACCCTAAGATGACCAATAATACACAAAGTCCGCCAAGCAGACCCTAAGATCACAAATTAGACACTAAGTCCTCCAGGCAGACAGTATGATCACCAATTAGACACTAAGAAATGCAAGGAGAACCTAACATCACAAGTAAGACCCTAAGTCCTCCAAGCAGACCCTAACATGACAAATAAGACCCTAACATGACAAATTAGACCCTAACATGACAAATTAGACACCAAGTCCTCCAAGCAGACCCTAAGATCATGAATTAGACACTAAGACCACGAATTAGGCACTAAGAGCACCAATTAGGAACTAAGATCACTAATCAGGCACTAAGTCCTTTAAGCAGACCAAGAGATCACAAATTAGACACTAAGTCCTCCAAGCAGACACTCAGATCACAAATTAAACACTAAGTCCTTCAAACAGACACTAAGATCACAGACACTAAGATCACCGGTCAGACACTAAGATCACCGGTCAGACACTGAGCCCCCCAAGCACACCCTAAGATGACCAATAATACACAAAGTCCTCCAAACAGACCCTAAGATCACAAATAACACACAAAATCCTCCAAGCAAACCCTAAGATCACAAGTAACACACAAAACCCTCCAGGCAGACAGTATGATCACCAATTAGACACTAAGAAATGCAAGCAGAACCTAAGATGACAAATCAGACCCTAAGTCCTCCAAGCAGACCCTAAGATCACAAATGAGTCACTAAGTCCTCCAAGCAGACCTTAAGACCACGAATTAGACACTAAGACCATGAATTAGGCACTAAGAGCACCAATTAGGCACTAAAATCACTAATTAGGCAGTAAGATCACTAATTAGGCACTAAGATCACTAAGTAGGAACTAAGTCCTTCAAGCAGACCCTAAGATCACAAATTAGACACTAAGACCTCCAAGGATACCCTAAGCTCACATATAAGACACTCAGTCCTCTAAGCAGATGCCAAAATCACATATTAAACCCTAAGCTCACACATTGGACCCTAAGCTCACACATTGGACTCTAAGACCTCCAAACAGATCCTAACCTCACAAATTATACACTAAGTCCTCCAAACAGACACTAATGGTATAAATTAGATGTTAAGTGCTCCTAGCAAACCCTGCAATCACACACTAGATAAGAAGCCCTCAAAGCAGACCCTGAGATCACAAATAAGACAATAAGTACTCCAAGCAGACCCTGAGCTCACACATTACACCCTAAGTCCTCCAAGCAGACCCTGAGATCACACCTTAAACCCCAGGTCACAAATTAGACCCTAAGGTCACAAATTAGACACCAAGTTCTCCAAGCAGACCCTGAGATCACAACTTAGACCCTAAGTCCTCCAAGCAGACCCTAGGAACACAAATGAGACGCCAAGCTCACAAATTAGAACTTAAGCTCAAAAATTAGACACTAAGCACACAAATTAGAGACTAAGTCATCCAAGTAGACGCTAAGATCACAAATGAGACCTTAAATCCTCCAAGCAGACCCTAAGATCACAAATTAGACACTAAGGCCTCCAAGCAAACCCTAAGGTCACAAATTAGACACTTTCAGCAAGAAATTAGACACTAAGTCCTCCAAACAGACACTGAGATCACAAATTAGACACTAAGCTCACAAATTAGACACAAAGTCCACCATGAACACACTAAGATGACAAATTTGACAATAAGTCCTCCAAGCAGACACTAAGATCACAAATCAGACATTAAGATCATAAATTAAACACTATGTCCACAGCTCAGACACTAAGATCACCGGTTCAGACACTAAGATCACCAGTCAGACACTAAGATCACAGTTTAGACACTAAGCCCTCCAAGCACACCCTAAGATGACCAATAATACACAAAGTCCGCCAAGCAGACCCTAAGATCACAAATAACACACAAAATCCTCCAAGCACACCCTAAGATCACAAATTAGACACTAAGTCCTCCAGGCAGACAGCATGATCACCAATTAGACACTAAGAAATGCAAGGAGAACCTAACATCACAAGTAAGACCCTAAGTCCTCCAAGCAGACCCTAACATGACAAATTAGACCCTAACATGACAAATTAGACCCCAACATGACAAATTAGACCCCAACATGACAAATTAGACCCCAACATGACAAATTAGACCCCAACATGACAAATTAGACCCTAAGATTACAAATTAGACACCAAGTCCTCCAAGCAGACCCTAAGATCATGAATTAGACACTAAGACCACGAATTAGGCACTAAGAGCACCAATTAGGCACTAAGATCACTAATCAGACACTAAGTCCTTTAAGCAGACCAAGAGATCACAAATTAGACACTAAGTCCTCCAAGCAGACACTCAGATCACAAATTAAACACTAAGTCCTTCAAACAGACACTAAGATCACAGACACTAAGATCACCGGTCAGACACTAAGATCACCGGTCAGACACTGAGCCCCCCAAGCACACCCTAAGATGACCAATAATACACAAAGTCCTCCAAACAGACCCTAAGATCACAAATAACACACAAAATCCTCCAAGCAAACCCTAAGATCACAAGTAACACACAAAACCCTCCAGGCAGACAGTATGATCACCAATTAGACACTAAGAAATGCAAGCAGAACCTAAGATGACAAATCAGACCCTAAGTCCTCCAAGCAGACCTTAAGATCACAAATGAGTCACTAAGTCCTCCAAGCAGACCTTAAGACCACGAATTAGACACTAAGACCATGAATTAGGCACTAAGAGCACCAATTAGGCACTAAAATCACTAATTAGGCAGTAAGATCACTAATTAGGCACTAAGATCACTAAGTAGGAACTAAGTCCTTCAAGCAGACCCTAAGATCACAAACTAGACACTAAGACCTCCAAGCTGGTCCTAAGATTGCAAATTAGACACTAAGTCCTCCAAGGATACCCTAAGCTCACATATAAGACACTCAGTCCTCTAAGCAGACGCCAAAATCACATATTAAACCCTAAGCTCACACATTGGACCCTAAGCTCACACATTGGACCCTAAGCTCACACATTGGACCCTAAGCTCACACATTGGACCCTAAGCTCACACATTGGACCCTAAGACCTCCAAACAGATCCTAACCTCACAAATTATACACTAAGTCCTCCAAACAGACACTAATGGTATAAATTAGATGTTAAGTCCTCCTAGCAAACCCTGAGATCACACACTAGATAAGAAGCCCTCAAAGCAGACCCTGAGATCACAAATAAGACAATAAGTACTCCAAGCAGACCCTGAGCTCACACATTACACCCTAAGTCCTCCAAGCAGACCCTGAGATCACACCTTAAACCCCAGGTCACAAATTAGACCCTAAGGTCACAAATTAGACACCAAGTTCTCCAAGCAGACCCTGAGATCACAACTTAGACCCTAAGTCCTCCAAGCAGACCCTAGGCACACAAATGAGACGCCAAGCTCACAAATTAGAACTTAAGCTCAAAAATTAGACACTAAGCACACAAATTAGAGACTAAGTCATCCAAGTAGACGCTAAGATCACAAATGAGACCTTAAATCCTCCAAGCAGACCCTAAGATCACAAATTAGACACTAAGGCCTCCAAGCAAACCCTAAGGTCACAAATTAGACACTTTCAGCAAGAAATTAGACACTAAGTCCTCCAAACAGACACTGAGATCACAAATTAGACACTAAGCTCACAAATTAGACACAAAGTCCACCATGAACACACTAAGATGACAAATTTGACAATAAGTCCTCCAAGCAGACACTAAGATCACAAATCAGACATTAAGATCATAAATTAAACACTATGTCCACAGCTCAGACACTAAGATCACCGGTTCAGACACTAAGATCACCAGTCAGACACTAAGATCACAGTTTAGACACTAAGCCCTCCAAGCACACCCTAAGATGACCAATAATACACAAAGTCCGCCAAGCAGACCCTAAGATCACAAATAACACACAAAATCCTCCAAGCACACCCTAAGATCACAAATTAGACACTAAGTCCTCCAGGCAGACAGTATGATCACCAATTAGACACTAAGAAATGCAAGGGGAACCTAACATCACAAGTAAGACCCTAAGTCCTCCAAGCAGACCCTAACATGACAAATTAGACCCTAACATGACAAATTAGACCCTAACATGACAAATTAGACCCTAACATGACAAATTAGACCCTAACATGACAAATTAGACCCTAACATGACAAATTAGACCCTAACATGACAAATTAGACACCAAGTCCTCCAAGCAGACCCTAAGATCATGAATTAGACACTAAGACCACGAATTAGGCACTAAGAGCACCAATTAGGAACTAAGATCACTAATCAGGCACTAAGTCCTTTAAGCAGACCAAGAGATCACGAATTAGACACTAAGTCCTCCAAGCAGACACTCAGATCACAAATTAAACACTAAGTCCTCCAAACAGACACTAAGATCACAGACACTAAGATCACCGGTCAGACACTAAGATCACCGGTCAGACACTAAGATCACCGGTCAGACACTGAGGCCCCCAAGCACACCCTAAGATGACCAATAATACACAAAGTCCTCCAAACAGACTCTAAGATCACAAATAACACACAAAATCGTCAAAGCTCACCCTAGGATCACAAGTAACACACAAAACCCTCCAGGCAGACAGTATGATCACCAATTAGACACTAAGAAATGCAAGCAGAACCTAAGATGACAAATCAGACCCTAAGTCCTCCAAGCAGACCCTAAGATCACAAATGAGTCACTAAGTCCTCCAAGCAGACCTTAAGACCACGAATTAGACACTAAGACCATGAATTAGGCACTAAGAGCACCAATTAGGCACTAAAATCACTAATTAGGCAGTAAGATCACGAATTACGCACTAAGATCACTAAGTAGGAACTAAGTCCTTCAAGCAAACCCTAAGATCACAAATTAGACACTAAGACCTCCAAGCTGGTCCTAAGATTGCAAATTAGACACTAAGTCCTCCAAGGATACCCTAAGCTCACATATAAGACACTCAGTCCTCTAAGCAGATGCCAAAATCACATATTAAACCCTAAGCTCACACATTGGACCCTAAGCTCACACATTGGACCCTAAGCTCACACATTGGACCCTAAGACCTCCAAACAGATCCTAACCTCACAAATTATACACTAAGTCCTCCAAACAGACACTAATGGTATAAATTAGATGTTAAGTCCTCCTAGCAAACCCTGAGATCACACACTAGATAAGAAGCCCTCAAAGCAGACCCTGAGATCACACATTACACCCTAAGTCCTCCAAGCAGACCCTGAGATCACACCTTAAACCCCAGGTCACAAATTAGACCCTAAGGTCACAAATTAGACACCAAGTTCTCCAAGCAGACCCTGAGATCACAACTTAGACCCTAAGTCCTCCAAGCAGACCCTAGGAACACAAATGAGACGCCAAGCTCACAAATTAGAACTTAAGCTCAAAAATTAGACACTAAGCACACAAATTAGAGACTAAGTCATCCAAGTAGACGCTAAGATCACAAATGAGACCTTAAATCCTCCAAGCAGACCCTAAGATCACAAATTAGACACTAAGGCCTCCAAGCAAACCCTAAGGTCACAAATTAGACACTTTCAGCAAGAAATTAAACACTAAGTCCTCCAAACAGACACTGAGATCACAAATTAGACACTAAGCTCACAAATTAGACACAAAGTCCACCATGAACACACTAAGATGACAAATTTGACAATAAGTCCCCCAAGCAGACACTAAGATCACAAATCAGACATTAAGATCATAAATTAAACACTATGCCCACAGCTCAGACACTAAGATCACCGGTTCAGACACTAAGATCACCGGTTCAGACACTAAGATCACCAGTCAGACACTAAGATCACCAGTCAGACACTAAGATCACCAGTCAGACACTAAGCCCCCCAAGTACACCCTAAGATGACCAATAATACACAAAGTCCGCCAACCAGACCCTAAGATCACAAATAACACACAAAATCCTCCAAGCACACCCTAAGATCACAAATTAGACACTAAGTCCTCCAGGCAGACAGTATGATCACCAATTAGACACTAAGAAATGCAAGGAGAACCTAACATCACAAGTAAGACCCTAAGTTCTCCAAGCAGACCCTAACATGACAAATTAGACCCTAACATGACAAATTAGACCCTAACATGACAAATTAGACCCTAACATGACAAATTAGACCCTAAGATCACAAATTAGACACCAAGTCCTCCAAGCAGGCCCTAAGATCATGAATTAGACACTAAGACCACGAATTAGGCACTAAGAGCACCAATTAGGCACTAAGATCACTAATCAGGCACTAAGTCCTTTAAGCAGACCAAGAGATCACAAATTAGACACTAAGTCCTCCAAGCAGACACTCAGATCACAAATTAAACACTAAGTCCTTCAAACAGACACTAAGATCACAGACACTAAGATCACCGGTCAGACACTAAGATCACCAGTCAGACACTGAGCCCCCCAAGCACACCCTAAGATGACCAATAATACACAAAGTCCTCCAAGCAGACCCTAAGATCACAAATAACACACAAAATCGTCAAAGCTCACCCTAGGATCACAAGTAACACACAAAACCCTCCAGGCAGACAGTATGATCACCAATTAGACACTAAGAAATGCAAGCAGAACCTAAGATGACAAATCAGACCCTAAGTCCTCCAAGCAGACCCTAAGATCACAAATGAGTCACTAAGTCCTCCAAGCAGACCTTAAGACCACGAATTAGACACTAAGACCATGAATTAGGCACTAAGAGCACCAATTAGGCACTGAAATCACTAATTAGGCAGTAAGATCACTAATTAGGCACTAAGATCACTAAGTAGGAACTAAGTCCTTCAAGCAGACCCTAAGATCACAAATTAGACACTAAGACCTCCAAGCTGGGCCTAAGATTGCAAATTAGACACTAAGTCCTCCAAGGATACCCCAAGCTCACATATAAGACACTCAGACCTCTAAGTAGACGCCAAAATCACATATTAAACCCTAAGCTCACACATTGGACCCTAAGCTCACACACTGGACCCTAAGCTCACACACTGGACCCTAAGCTCACACACTGGACCCTAAGACCTCCAAACAGATCCTAACCTCACAAATTATACACTAAGTCCTCCAAACAGACACTAATGGTATAAATTAGATGTTAAGTCCTCCTAGCAAACCCTGCGATCACACACTAGATAAGAAGCCCTCAAAGCAGACCCTGAGATCACAAATAAGACAATAAGTACTCCAAGCAGACCCTGAGCTCACACATTACACCCTAAGTCCTCCAAGCAGACCCTGAGATCACACCTTAAACCCCAGGTCACAAATTAGACCCTAAGGTCACAAATTAGACACCAAGTTCTCCAAGCAGACCCTGAGATCACAACTTAGACCCTAAGTCCTCCAAGCAGACCCTAGGAACACAAATGAGACGCCAAGCTCACAAATTAGAACTTAAGCTCAAAAATTAGACACTAAGCACACAAATTAGAGACTAAGTCATCCAAGTAGACGCTAAGATCACAAATGAGACCTTAAATCCTCCAAGCAGACCCTAAGATCACAAATTAGACACTAAGGCCTCCAAGCAAACCCTAAGGTCACAAATTAGACACTTTCAGCAAGAAATTAGACACTAAGTCCTCCAAACAGACACTGAGATCACAAATTAGACACTAAGCTCACAAATTAGACACAAAGTCCACCATGAACACACTAAGATGACAAATTTGACAATAAGTCCTCCAAGCAGACACTAAGAGCACAAATCAGACATTAAGATCATAAAATAAACACTACGTCCACAGCTCAGACACTAAGATCACCGGTTCAGACACTAAGATCACCAGTCAGACACTAAGATCACAGTTCAGACACTAAGCCCTCCAAGCACACTCTAAGATGACCAATAATACACAAAGTCTGCCAAGCAGACCCTAAGATCACAAATAACACACAAAATCCTCCAAGCACACCCTAAGATCACAAATTAGACAATAAGTCCTCCAAGCAGACAGTATGATCACCAATTAGACAATAAGAAATGCAAGGAGAACCTAACATCACAAGTAAGACCTTAAGTCCTCCAAGCAGACCCTAACATGACAAATTAGACCCTAACATGACAAATTAGACCCTAACATGACAAATTAGACCCTAACATGACAAATTAGACCCTAACATGACAAATTAGACACCAAGTCCTCCAAGCAGACCCTAAGATCATGAATTAGACACTAAGACCACGAATTAGGCACTAAGAGCACCAATTAGGAACTAAGATCACTAATCAGGCACTAAGTCCTTTAAGCAGACCAAGAGATCACAAATTAGACACTAAGTCCTCCAAGCAGACACTCAGATCACAAATTAAACACTAAGTCCTTCAAACAGACACTAAGATCACAGACACTAAGATCACCGGTCAGACACTAAGATCACCGGTCAGACACTGAGCCCCCCAAGCACACCCTAAGATGACCAATAATACACAAAGTCCGCCAACCAGACCCTAAGATCACAAATAACACACAAAATCCTCCAAGCACACCCTAAGATCACAAATTAGACACTAAGTCCTCCAGGCAGACAGTATGATCATCAATTAGACACTAAGAAATGCAAGGAGAACCTAACATCACAAGTAAGACCCTAAGTCCTCCAAGCAGACCCTAACATGACAAATTAGACCCTAACATGACAAATTAGACCCTAACATGACAAATTAGACCCTAACATGACAAATTAGACACCAAGTCCTCCAAGCAGACCCTAAGATCATGAATTAGACACTAAGACCACGAATTAGGCACTAAGAGCACTAATCAGGCACTAAGTCCTTTAAGCAGACCACGAGATCACAAATTAGACACTAAGTCCTCCAAGCAGACACTAAGATCACAAATTAGACATTAAGTCCTCCAAGCAGACACTAAGATCACAAATTAGACACTAAGTGCTCCAAGCAGACCCTAAGATCAGAAATTAGATATCACGTCCACAACTTAGACACCAAGTCCACAAATTCGACACCAAGTCCTCAAAGCAGACCCTACGATCACAAATTAGACACTAAGATCACAAATTCGCCTCTAAGTCCTCCAAGGAGACCCTTAGATCACAAATTATACACTAAGTCCTCCAAGCAGACACTAATTTCACAAATGAGACACTAAGCGCACAAATTAGACACTAAGTCCACCATGAACACACTGAGATCACAAATTTGACAATAAGTCCTCCAAGCAGACCCTACGATCACAAATTAGACAACAAGTCCAAATCTTAGACACCAAGTCCTCCAAGCAGACGCTAAGGTCACAAATTAGACACTAAGTCCTTCAAACAGGCACTAAGATCACAAATTAGACACAAAGTCCACCATGAACACACTGAAATCACAAATTTGACAATAAGTCCTCCAAGCAGACCCTACGATCACAAATTAGACAACAAGTCCAAATCTTAGACACCAAGTCCTCCAAGAAGACACTAAGGTCACAAATTAGACACTAAGTCCTTCAAACAGACACTAAGATCACAAATTAGACACTAAGGTCAAAAATTAGACACTAAGCTCACAAATTAGACACAAAGTCTACCATGAACACACTAAGATGACAAATTTGACAATAAGTCCTCCAAGCAGACAATAAGATCACAAATTAGACATTAAGATCACAAATTAAACACTAAGTCCACAGCTCAGACACTAAGATCACAGCTCAGACACTATGATCACCGGTCAGACACTAAGCCCTCCAAGCACACCCTAAGATGACAAATAATACACAAAGTCCTCCAAGCAGACACTAAGATCACAAATTAGACACTAAGTCCTCCAAGGTGGTCCTAAGATCACAAATTAAACCCTAAGCTCACATATTCGACCCTAAGCTCGCATCTTGGTCCCTAACCTGTCATATTGGACCCTACGCTCACATATTGGAACCTTAGACCTCCAAACAGACCCTAACCTCACAAATTATACACTAAGTCCTCCAAGCAGACACTAATGTCACAAATTAGATGCTAAGTCCTCCTAGCAAACTCTGAGATCTCACACTAGACAAGAAGCCCTCTAGGCAGACCTTGAGATCACAAATTAGACACTAAGTCCTCCAAGCAGACCCCGAGATCACACATTAGACCCTAAGTCCTCCAAGCAGACCCTGAGATCACACATTAGACACTAAGACCTCCAAGCAGACCCTCAACCCAGAAATGAGACTCTAATGTCACAAATTTGACCCTAAGTCCTCCAAGCAGACCCTAAGCTCACACACTAGACCCTAAGCTCACACACTAGACCCTAAGCTCACACACTAGACCCTAAGCTCACACACTAGACCCTAAGCTCACACACTAGACCCTAAGCTCACACACTAGACCCTAAGCTCACACACTAGACCCTAGGCTCACACACTAGACCCTAAGCTCACACACTAGACCTTGCAATCCCAAACACAAATACTGAGCCCTTTTGCCACGTTCTCCTCAACGCCCACCCAACACACACACACACACACACACACACACACACCCCTTACCTCCTCACAGCTCTCTGCAGTTTGTGCCATCACCTCTCCAGGCTTGGCTGCGCCACCTGAAAAAGAAACAGAAGCAGATGCACGCTCAGACAGGGCTCAAAGCTGCACCCTTCCCTCACCAAGTGCCATCTCCCTCTCTCGTCACCTTACTGCTCATCCGCTGGCCTTTGCACATCTTCGGTTCTCTGCTTTCAGACCGTGTATCGCCTACAGAACACAACGCAAGGGATGTTTCAAATTCCACAAAAATTACAAGACACTCCCTCACTTGCCGCTTCAGTCTGCGCAGCATAGCTCACCTGGCCCAAGTCAGCTCGGGGGCAGAGATCTCCCTTTGCTCCTCGCTCCGCACCTCCAAATTAAAAACATACACAGCAAGTCATAAGCCAGCCAGGAGAATAAGGCATACCTTCCTTCTGACGCCACAAGTTTACCCGCCTGGTAACATCACTCTGCTCCACCTTCTGACATCAGCCTCTGACACGTGGCTAACCATCTCGCCATCTGCAAGAACAACTTTGCATTATTCACTGTGCTGCCAGGGTAAGCTTAATGGGGCCTCTAAGTCTCAGGCCACACTTACCCAGACACTTAGGTTGACACGCATACAGAGACTGACATTCAGACACTCTGGCTCTGACCTTTACTCTAGATAAACTATCACACCCACTCCCAAGCAGACTCTCTGGCCTTGACACATTACATGCAAGCTGATTTCCAGAGCTCTTCTATCCATTCATGCAGATCATCAAGAGTAGAGAGCTACACTGGGATGATAAAAACCCATCACAGCTGTTCCAGGCTTTGAGGCTTCCAGGTGGGAGAACACCAAAGACAAACAGAGAACTCTCCACCAGTTGATTAATACAGGAAACCATAGAGATAGTACAGGATGCACTAAAGGATACTTCTGCTGTTTGCTTCTCTTCCCAACCCCAAGGACCCTGTGAAGACCATCAGCAAACCAACTCCATGAATCATCATCACGGCAGTTCGAGGCGGCAGGCTCAACCTCAGCGGGCGTCCCCGCGCAGGCAACATTCGCCTGGGTGGGATGAGCTTCTGCCTCCCTCGCATAGCATGAGGCTCGGGCTTCCAGACTCACAAAAATGCACACTCATTGCGACGCAGGGGGCCAGCCCACGTGGGAAGGAGCGGCCACCGAGAGCTAGGAAAGTCTCCAAGGGTCAGGACTTTTCCAGGCACTTCTAAAGCAGAACTTCCTGGGTAGGAACCAAAGCTGGACTTCTCGGGAAGCAGCCAAAGCAGAACGCTCCGGGGAGGAGCCAAAGGGGACCCACGGTACTTTCCCACCTTTGTGTGTTTCGCCACGGACCGTGGCCTGTTGTCCCTCACACAACACCCCGGACTTAAGCCCCACAAACGTCACCTTTTCATCCTGGCATTTCACTCTCAGTCGCTACCTTCTCTAGAGCTGACCCTTCTCCTCTCAGGCACCTCCGAGCGCATTCCCGACCTTCAACTATCGCAGCACAAAACCACCTTAGCAAAATGTTAACAAATGTTGCCTTCGGCTACTTAAAGCCTTTTCACATACAGCTCCCGCTTCAGCCACCTAGTCAGTTCTCCCAGTAATCAGCAACCTAGGTGCACAGAGTCAGGTCTGTGCAAAGGGACACAGGCAACAGAGCTGCAGAGGCAATCTGGAGCCATGCCCCAAAAGACAACTGACCTGAAGGCTCTGAGCCACAAGCCTCATCTACACTTCAGCTTTCTAAAGCAAGAAAAGCTCAAGCTGAACAGTAACCTGCTCCCTTTCCCTGCCCAGAGACCAGGTCTTGACGAGCTTCTCTCCCACACCCACCTTACATCTCTTTCCAGACCCTCCCCGAGCCCAGTCTTCTACCTTAGCTTTCACAGGGGCAGAGGTCCAAAGCCATCCTTGAGAAAAAACTCTTCTCACCTAACTGAGATATTCCTTCAGTAGCCACATTCCTCTTCATCATCTGAAAAAACCAACAGGAACGCTACACAATTTATCAGTACCTTGACCACACTTGGCCTTTGCCACAACTCCTCCTCCTGAGACCAGCCACAGGCTTCCACTTAGCTCATCGCCAGCAACAAAGAGAAAAGGGAAAAAACAAAACAAAAAACAACAACAAAAAAAACCCTACACAAAGACATTTACTAATGTATGCACTAGGAAGTCTTGACATAGCCTCAAGGTCTTAATTCAGACCTGACCACTTCAAAAAACCCGCCAAAAACCCCAACACCAGAAATAAACCATAAAGCCCTAAAGCCACAAAACCCAAACCACCACTACAAAACTTGCCCTGATGAAGGCCAGTCACTAAATGAGCTCCCTGGTGAATGGCTGGCCTTCATATACCCCACGCCCCACCCACGACCACCCCTCCCTCCATGCCCTGGGTCCGGGTGGGGCACACCACCAGCTGGGACAGAAGCAGCCTGATAAGCCACAACCTGCTCTTTTGCCTGTCTGCCTCTGGCCCTCTGTCTTTCACTTTCTGGCTCTCATTCCCTGGCTCAGACCCACATTCAAATCTCACAGAGCACGCCATCTCACTTGCAAACAGATTGGCTCAGACTCAGGCTCACATTCACACCACGCAGACACTACGAAAGAGACTCACTCGGGCTCACTTGCGTAGAGATTGGTTCACAGATTGACTGAAATCTCACGTTAGACACACACAGACTCTATCTGACTCAGACTGCCTGACTTCAACTCTCCACCTCAGGCTATGGCTCAGACTGTGGATGAGATTCTGTGTCTTCAGACTCTCTGGCTCAAACACATTGACTCAAACTCTGCCTAAGACACTATGACTGAGACATTCTTGCTGAGACCCTCCGGCTCACATTCTCTATCACCATCCAGACACAGGGCCCTGTTACCTGCTCACAGCCGTCCGCTTTGCACCGTATCAGCTCTCCGGACTCGGCTGCGGCACCTGGAAAAGAAACAAAAGCAGACAAACGCTCAGAGAGGGCTCAAAGCTGCACCCTTCCCTCACAAAGTGACATCTCCCTCTCTCATCATTCTACTGCTCCTTTGCTGACCTTTGATGGTCTTCGGTTCTCCGCTTTGAGATCGTGGATCGCCTACAAAACACAACAAAAGGGATGTTTCAAATTCCACAAAAAATCACAAGACACAGAATCCCTTGCTGCTTCAGTCAGCTAAGCAGAGCTCACCTGGCCCAAGTCAGCTCAGGGGCACCCATCTCCCTTCCCTCCTCGCTCCGCACCTGCAAATGAAAAACATACAGCAAGTCCTAAGCCAGCCAGGAGAATAAGCTGGAACTTCCTTCTGACACAACAAGTTCACCCACCTGGTACCATCACTCCTCTCAAGCCTCCTACATCAGCCTCTGACACGTGGCTAACCATCTCCCCATCTGCAACAACAACCTGCCATGATTCACCGCAACCCCAAACAAAAGCTGCTTCTGCCTCTAAGTCTCAGGCCACACTCGCTCTGAGACTTAGGTTGACAACCATACGCAGACTGACATTCAGACGCTCTGAACACAGACGCTCACACCCTCTGCCTCAGACACTAACTCTAAATACACTCCCCCACACACACTCCCAAGCAGACTCTCGGGCCCTGACTCATTCATTACAAGCTTCTTCCCAGAGCTCTTCTGGCCATTCACACACATCTTCAAGAGTAGAGAGCTACACTGGGATGATAAAACCCCACCACATATCACAGAATCACAGAATCCCGAGGGTTGGAAGGGACTTCAAAAGATCATCTAGTCCAACCCCCCTGCAAGAGCAGGGTAACCTAGAGTACATCACACAGGAACTTGTCCAGCTGGGCCTTGAATATCTCCAACGTAGGAGACTCCACAACCCCCCTGGGCAACCTGTTCCACTGCTCTGTCACTCTCACAGTAAAGAAGTTCTTCCTGAAGTTCACATGGAACCTCTTATGCTCCAGTTTACACCCATTACCCCTTGTCCTATCACTGGACATCACTCAGAAAAACCTAGCTCCATCAGCCTGACACTCACCCTTTACATATTTGTCAACATTGATGAGGGCACCCCTCAGTCTCCTCTTCTCCAAGCTAGAGACCCAGCTCCCTCAGCCTCTCCTCATAAGGGAGATGTTCCACTCCCTTAATCATCTTTGTGGCTCTGCGCTGGACTCTTTCAAGCAATTCCCGGTCCTTCTTGAACTGAGGGGCCCAGAACTGGACACAATATTCCAGATGCGGCCTCACCAAGGCAGAGTAGAGGGGGAGGAGAACCTCTCTTGACCTACTTAACCACACCCTTTCTAATGCACCCTAGGATGCCATTGGCCTTCTTGGCCACAAGGGCACAGTGCTGGCTCATGGTCATTCTCCTATCCACCAGGACCCCCAGGTCCCTTTCCCCTTCACTACTTTCCAGCAGGTCAACCCCCAACCCGTACTGGTACATGGGGTTATTCCTCCTCAGATGCAAGACTCTACACTTGCCCTTGTTGAATTTCATCAAGTTTCTCCCCGCCCAACTCTCCAGCCTGTCCAGGTCTCGCTGGATGGCAGCACAGCCTTTTGGTGTGTCAGCCACTCCTCCCAGTTTAGTGTCATCAGCGAACTTGCTGAGGGTACACTCAGTTCCCTCATCCAGGTCGTTGATGAAAATATTAAACAGCACTGGTGCCAGCACCGGCCCCTGAGGGACTCCACTAGTCACAGACCTCCAGCTAGATTCTGCCCCATTGACCACAACTCTCTGCCTTCTTCCTTTCAACCAGTTCTTGATCCACCTCACTACCTGATCATCAAGCCCACACTTCCTTAGCTTATCTATGAGGATGCTGTGGGAGACAGTATCAAAGGCCTTACTGAAATCAAGAAAAACCACATCTACCGCTCTACCATCATCCATCCACCTAGTTACTTCCTCATAGAAGGCTATAAGGTTGGTCAAACATGACTTCCCCTTGGTAAAACCATGTTGGCTACTCTTAATGACCCCCTCATCCTTGATATGCCTAGAGATGGTGTCAAGAATAAGTTGTTCCATCACCTTTCCAGGGATGGAGGTAAGGCTGACCGGTCTATAATTACCCGGGTCCTCCTTCTTGCCCTTCTTATGGACTGTCGTGACTTTTGCCATCCTCCAATCCTCAGGCACCTCTCCCGTTTCCCACGACTCACCGAAGATGATGGAGAGTGGCCTAGCAATGACCTCCGCCAGCTCCCTCAGCACCCGTGGGTGTATTCCATCCGGACCCATCGATTTATAGATGTCCAGATTGCTTAACTGATCCCTAACCCAATCCTCATCTACCAAAGCAAACTCCTCCTTTATCCTGACTCCTTCTGAGGCTATAGGAATCTGGGGCCCCCGGGGAGAGCCTGCAGCAGTAAAGACAGAGGCAAAGAAGGCATTCAGCACATCTGCCTTCTTCATATCCTCTGTCTCCAGGGCACCCTCCTCGTTCAGCAGTGGGCCTATACTGCCTCTTGTGTTGGCTTTATCCGCTATGTATTTGAAGAAGCCCTTTCTATTGTCCTTAACCCGACTTGCAAGATTAAGTTCCAAGGAGGCCTTAGCTGTCCTAATTGCCTCCCTACATCCTCTAACAACTGTCCTATATTCCGCCCAAGTGGCCAGCCCCTCCTTCCATAATCCATAGATTCTCTTTTTCCACATGAGTTTGCCCAGCAGTTCCTTGTGTAACCATGCTGGTCTCCTGGCTCCCTTACTTGATTTCCTACCCATTGGGACGCTCTGATCCTGAGCTTGGAAGAAGTGGTCCTTGAATGCTGACCAACTATCTTGAGCCCCTTTACCACCTAGTACACCCTTTCCCATGAGACTTCCCTTAGCAATTGATTGAAGAGGCCATAATGCAGTGACCAAATAGAATGTATTTATATTGTACAATCTACATACTGTTCATTATTCCTGATAGAAACAAAATTTATATCCTGTTATGTTAGACAGGACATAAATAGTAAAAGTAATAAAACCCCTCCTATCCTAGAAGCATAGAATATGAAAAAATAAGCTCCCGTTCCAACATTAACAGGTACAATACGTGCAAACATCTGATCATAACACAACTAGATCTTTTTATTTCCACATTTAACCTAGCCCATACTCTTATAAACAGAAAACAAAAAGGGATTCCAGCAAAAAAAATATATAGGTCAAGAGTACCTTAACCCACTTGATTACACCACATTCTGTTCTATATCAAAGGGCGTCCATGCACTGTGACAGTCACTTTATGTTGATTATGTTGCTGAAAAACTTATCATAACCCTTTCTAATTTTCTCTGATTTCATTAGAAGTTGAAGCTTTCTTGAGAAAGAAAGGCAAGCAGAATAGAAAAGACAAGTTCGACAAGAACAAAACATAGCAGCAGGCATACCTTGCTATAGCTGTATAGTAATAAGTAGAACTTTCACCCTAGGTTATAGGGCTGCATCAAAAGTGTGGCCAGAAGGTTGAGTGAGGTGATTCCCCCCCTCTACTCAGCTCTTCTGAGGCCCCATCTGGAGTACTGTGTTCAGCTCTGGCATCCCCACCATAAGGGGGACACGGACCAGCGTCCAGAGGAGAATCACAAAGATGATCAGAGGGCTGGAGCACCTCTTCTGTGAAGACAGGCTGAAAGAGTTGGGCTTGTTCACCCTGGACACAAGAAGGCTCAGAGGGGACCTTAGAGCAGGCTTCCAGTACCTAAAGGGGGCCTAAAGGAAATCTGGAGAGAGACTTTTTACAAGGGCAGGAAGTGACAGGACAAAGGGGAATGGTTTTAAAGTGAAAGAGAGTAGATTTAGATATTAGGAATAAATCCTGTGGTGAGGCTCTGGAACAGGCTGTTTGGAGAAGTGGCTGCCCCATCCCTGCAAGTGTTCAAGGCCAGGTTGGATAGGGCTTAGAGCAATCTGATTTAATGGAAGGTATCCCTGCCTACGGCAGCGTGGTTGGAACTAGGTGGTCTTTAAGGTTCCTTCCAACCCAAACCATTCTATGATCTATGATTTTACAGTTGAATATTGACAGGTTTATGGCCCTTTTAATTTGCACTGGCAGCTCCTCCTTGTGTTTGTAGTTTCACTCAACATACCACAATATCTCCATTAACTTTAATGTTATATCTTACTTTTTTCATTAACCACAAAAGGAATGACACTCTGAGTAGTAAGGGCTTACAGAAAGAGGTGGGAGAAAGACAGGAAAACAAAGGGATAGAATCCATTAGCTAAAGCCAAGAGTGACTTGTTCTGGTTTTGTTCTGGAAACACACACATATAGAGACAGATGAGCCTAGACAGTCAAAGAATTTCTGTGGATGCTTTATCCAAGGAAAGCAGCCACTTGTTATTCTGGTGAACCATGATCTGGTTTCAGATGCTACTTCTCTGTTGCTCATTTTCATAAGCCATTGTTTTAATACCACTTCACATTTTAGCCTTTACAATCTTTAACACCACACGACTAAGAAAAGGGCAATTTATTTCAATGTTAATTATACCTAACACAAGTTTCTAAATGCTCAATCCGCTGTCCTTTAGTTTATAAAACATTAAAGTTTTACTGGCAATTACCTTTCTTCAGAGCTACTGTCGTGGTTTAAGCCCAAGCTGTAAATCAGAACCACGCAGTCTACTGCCCCCCCCACCTTTCTTCCCTCCGCTTCTGGAGGGACGGGGAGGAGAATCAAAAGAATGCAGCTCCCACGGGTTGAGATAAGAACAGTTTAATAACTAAGGTATAACACAAATCACCACTGCCGCCACCAACAATAACAACGACAAGAGAAATAACAAGGGAAAAGAATACGATACCGCCCGCCGGAAAAGACAGCCCGACCGACCAGGGGACGTGCCCTTCCGGGTAGCTCCCAGTTCCATCCCCTGGCATGACGTGCTGTGGTATGGAACACCTCCTTGGCCAGTCTGGGTCAGGTGTCCTGTCCCCGCTTCCTCCCAGCCCCTCCTCCTCCCTGGCAGAGCATGAGACTCACAAAGTCCTTGGTCAGTCTAAACATCGGTGTTACCAGTTTTTTGTTCCCAAGCCAAAAGTCAAAAACACAGCGCTGCAACAGCTACTAAGAAGGAAAAAAAAAAAACTGACTGCCACTGCTGAACCCAGGACAGTATCCACCCCTTGTTCCATACCATTCACGTCATGCTCAGATCCCACATTTTCCATATACCCTCACTCTCATCTCGGTGCACTGTTATCTTAGTGCACGGACCAATTCCTATAAAGCTACTGAGTCCATTCGGTTCATGATGTTGGGCTCCATCTCTTGGAACAGTCTTTCAGGGCAGAAGAAGCTGTATGCAGTGTTGGATCGTTGCCTGCTGACGCTGATCATTCCTTTACTGTAGAACTCGTCCGGTTCTATCAAAGTTCATTCTCTGTTGGGATGATGGTCGGAGGGAAGTCAGAGCCAGTCGCTGGTGCCCTGCAGACTTCTAGTTGATGGACTATAGCAGGCAACAGCGTACAATTGAGTTCATTGTCTGTTTTCCCCTAAAATCAAATCCCCTTGAGGTACGCATCGGACTTCCCCATCTTCCCGCATTACCCACCAAGTATATCCAGGTCCCTGAGCAAAAGCAATCCCACGAGTGGGTTTGCCTTTACCTGAAGCAGGAATAACCCAGACTGTCTTCCCCAGCAAATTCTTCATGTGCACCACAGGAACTTTGTCCCCCTCTACAATATGTAAAAGTTCTGACTGGGCTGGGCCAGCCCTGTTGGCAGATCCTCTGGTGTTGACCAACCAGGTGGCCTTTGGTAAGTGTGTATCCCAATGCTTGAAAGTTCCCCCACCCATTGCTCTCAGTGTAGTTTTTAACAGCCCATTGTACCGTTCGATTTTCCCAGAGGCTGGTGCATGGTAGGGGATGTGATATACCCACTCAATGCCATGCTCTTTGGCCCAAGTGTCTATAAGGTTATTCCGGAAATGAGTCCCATTGTCTGATTCAATTCTTTCTGGGGTGCCATGTCGCCACAAAATCTGGTTCTCAAGGCCCAGGATAGTGTTCCAGGCAGTGGCATGGGGTACAGCGTATGTTTCCAGCCATCCGGTGGTTGCTTCCACCATGGTAAGCACATGGCACTTGCCTTGGCGGGTTGGTGGGAGTGTGATATAATCAATTTGCCAGGCCTCCCCATATTTATACTTCAGCCATCATCCTCCATACCAAAGAGGCTTTAACCGTTTGGCTTGTTTAATTGCAGCACATGTTTCACACTCGTGAATAACCTGGGCAATAGTGTCCATTGTTAAGTCCACCCCTCGATCACGGGCCCATCTGTATGTTGCATCTCTGCCCTGATGACCTGAAGTGTCATGGGCCCACCGGGCCAAAAATAATTCACCTTTATGTTGCCAATCTAAGTCCATCTGAGCCACTTCAATCTTAGCAGCTTTGTCCACTTGTTGGTTGTTCTGGTGTTCCTCAGTGGCCCGACTCTTGGGTACATGGGCGTCTACATGGCATACCTTCACCACCAGGTTCTGCACCCGGGCAGCGATATCTTGCCACAGTGCAGCAGCCCAGATGGGTTTACCTCTGCGTTGCCAGTTGCTCTGCTTCCATTGCTGCAACCACCCCCACAGGGCATTTGCCACCATCCATGAGTCAGTATAGAGATAAAGTACTGGCCACTTTTCTCGTTCAGCAATGTCCAGGGCCAGCTGGATGGCTTTCACCTCGGCAAACTGACTCGATTCACCCTCTCCTTCAGCAGTTTCTGCAACTTGTCGTTGAGGATTCCATACAGCTGCCTTCCATCTCCGATGTTTTCCCACAATACGGCAGGACCCATCAGTAAACAAGGCATACTGCTTTTCACTTTCTGATAGTTTATTATATGGTGGGGCCTCTTCAGCACGCATCACCTCCTCCTCTGGTGACATTCCAAAATCTTTGCCCTCTGGCCAGTCCATGATGACTTCTAGAATGCCTGGACGACTGGGATTTCCTATTCGAGCTCGTTGTGTAATTAGTGCAGCCCATTTACTCCATGTCGCATCGGTTGCATGATGTGTAGAGGAGACCCTGCCTTTGAACATCCAGCCCAGAACGGGCAACCTGGGTGCCAGGAGGAGCTGTGCTTCAGTGCCAATCACCTCCGAAGCAGCTCGAACCCCTTCATAGGCTGCCAGTATCTCTTTCTCAGTTGGGGTATAGCTGGCCTCAGATCCTTTGTATCCCCGACTCCAAAAGCCGAGGGGTCGACCTCGAGTCTCCCCTGGAGCTTTCTGCCAGAGGCTCCAGGTAGGACCATTCTCCCCAGCTGCGGTGTACAGTACATTTTTTACATCTGGCCCATTCCGGACTGGTCCAAGGGCTACTGCATGAACTATCTCACGTTTAATTTGCTCAAAGGCTTGTTGTTGCTCAGGGCCCCATTTAAAATCGTTCTTCTTCCGGGTTACATGATAGAGAGGGCTTACAATCGAACTGTAATTCGGGATGTGCATTCTCCAGAACCCCACAGCACCCAAGAAAGCTTGTGTTTCTTTCTTATTAGTTGGTGGAGACATTGCTATTATTTTGTTGATCACATCTGTAGGGATCTGGCGACGTCCATCTTGCCATTTTATTCCCAAAAATTGAATCTCCTGTGCAGGTCCCTTGACCTTACTCCGTTTTATGGCAAAACCAGCTTTCAGCAGGATTTGGATTATTTTCCTCCCTTTCTCAAAGACTTCTTCCGCTGTATCACCCCACACAATAATGTCATCAATGTACTGCAGGTGTTCTGGAGCTTGCCCCTGTTCCAGTGCAGTCTGGATCAGTCCATGGCAGATGGTAGGGCTGTGTTTCCACCCCTGGGGCAGTCGGTTCCAAGTGTACTGGACGCCCCTCCAAGTAAAAGCAAACTGTGGCCTGCATTCTGCTGCCAAAGGAATTGAGAAGAATGCATTGGCAATATCAATCGTGGCATACCACTTGGCTGCCTTTGACTCCAGTTCATACTGAAGTTCTAGCATGTCCGGTACGGCAGCACTCAATGGTGGTGTGACTTCATTCAGGCCACGATAGTCTACTGTTAGTCTCCACTCTCCATTAGACTTTCGCACTGGCCATATGGGGCTATTAAAGGGTGAGCGGGTCCTGCTGATCACTCCCTGACTCTCCAGACTACGGATCAGTTTATGGATGGGAATCAGGGAGTCTCGGTTGGTGCGATACTGCCGCCGGTGCACTGTTGTGGTTGCGATTGGCACTTGTTGTTCTTCGACCTTCAGCAACCCCACAACAGAGGGATCCTCTGAGAGACCAGGCAAGGTGGACAGCTGTTCATTTTCCTCAGTCTCCAAAGCAGCAATACCAAAAGCCCATCGGTACCCTTTTGGGTCTTTGAAGTACCCTCTCCTGAGGTAATCTATGCCGAGGATGCATGGAGCCTCTGGACCAGTCACAATGGGGTGCTTTTGCCATTTCCTTCCAGTCAGGCTGATCTCAGCCTCCAGTACAGTCAACTCTTGGGATCCTCCTGTCACTCCAGAGATATAGATGGGTTCCACCCCTTGACAGCTTGACGGCATCAGGGTACACTGTGCACCGGTATCTACGAGAGCTTTATACTTCTGCGGGACTGATGTGCCAGGCCATCTGACCCACACAGTCCAGTAAATCCGATTGTCCCCTACCTCCACCTAGCTGGAGGCAGGGTCCCTCTAACAGTCATCACAACGTTGGACACCTAAGTCGTGTTGAAAGGGATTATTCTTCGTTATCACAGGAGCTGGAGTAAAATCAGCTCTTCCGCTCCATCTGGGAACCTGCTCACCAGAGACTGAAGCCGCAGCTCTCATGGGATGATTAGTCTTGACCCTTGTTCCTATTTTCAATTCATGCACCCGTTCCTCCAAAGCTGAAGTAGGTTTTCCATCCCACTTCGTCATGTCTTCTCCATGATCCCGCAGGTAAAACCATAGGGTGGCCCGTGGTGTTTGCCTTCTATATCTTCTGTCTTGAACAATAGGACGTCTTTTGTTAACAGCTGAGACGTATGTTGGTACACGTGAGGAGCTGGATAAATCAGATAGATTGTCCCTCAATTGTTTGACATCCTGGGACAGTTTTTCCACAGCTGAGATGATGGAAGGGGTGAGATTGTCTTCGAACTCTCGGATTTGTGAATCATTTCATCCACTGTTGGTGTTACTATGTCACCCCAGGTTACTGTTGCCAATGAATGGGCATATGATGACGGTGCATTCCGTGTAAGTTTTCGCCACATGGGTCGTGTACATTCGACTTCATCTGGGTCTATGGGTATATCTCCGTTATTCGGTTTGGTGTGATAGATCATCTCTACGATGGCTGATTCCCTCAGAGACTGGATGCCTTTGTCTAAAGTAGTCCACTTGGCCAAACGACTCGTAACATCATCCTTGTATGGAAACCTTTCTTTCACAGCTGCCAAGAGCCGCCTCCAAAGACTGAGGGACTTTTTCTCTCTTGCAATTGCTTTGTCAATTCCCCCTTCTCTAGCAAGTGATCCCAGCTGCTTGGCTTCCGTACCTCCTAGTTTGTGACCATCGGCCCCATTGTCCCAGCATCGTAGCAACCAGGTGATGATGTGCTCCCCTGGTTGACGGGTAAAATCTTTTCGCATATTCCGTAGCTCGGTTGAGGTCCGAGGTCGAGAAGTCACCTCTTCTTCTTCTTCTTCATCATGGGATGATGACTCCTGATCAGGTGGTGGCCCGGGTGGTGAATACATTGTTTCTTCATCTTGCTTCACCCTTCTTGCCTCTTTTTTGCTTTTTCTCTTGCATATGGGGGCAATCGATATTGGTACGAATTGGTCCTCTGGTTTAGCTGCAGTCATTATCACTGTGCTTTGAGTAGCAACAGTACTTGTCGCGGGGGGTGGTGTAGCTGCTGTGGTTGGGGCTGGGGTAGCTTCGCTATCTGTTGCAGTTGAAGTTTGAGTAGTGGCTGTACTTGTCGCTGGGAGTGGTGTAGCTGCTGTGGTTGGAGCTGGGGTAGCTTCGCTGTCTGTTGCAGTTGAAGTTTGAGTAGTGGCTGTACTTGTCGCTGGGGTAGCTGCACTGTCTGTTGCAGTCGAAGTTTGAGTAGTGGCTGTACTTGTCGCTAGGGGTGGTGTAGCTGCTGTGCTCGGAGCTGGAGTAGCTGCGCTGTCTGTTACTTCGCCCTCAGATCCAGGGACATTTCTTTCCTTTTGAAGGTGCTGGATAGTGTTGAACAAGGCCCGGTAAGCATAGGCCAAGCCCCAGCACGTTGACATGATTTGTCCCTCTCTGGTATGACCAGGATGACAGCACACCTCATTTAAGTGTTTTACTAATTCTTCTGGATTTTGCACTTGTTCGGTGGTGAAGTTCCAAAACACTGGAGGGGCCCACTGACCTAGATACTTGCCCATACTATCCCACACACCCTGCCACTCATGGCTGTCCAGCCTCGGGGAAAATCTCTCGGTCCCCCTATTTTGTCGTCTAACCCCAGACAAGGCCCAAACCCGACTCTGCTTAACTCTTGAGATCAGACGTAATGGTTGTGGACAAAACACACTCTGTATGCGTGCCAACATGGTGACCCCCATCACAATCAGCAAACAGGTCTCAACAATATTAAAAGGCCACTCAAAAACTTCAAAACTCTCAAACGATGCTGTAAACGGTCTGGAAGGGGCACTGGGAGGGTAGAAGAATGTCTCCTTCATAGGTTGACCACCCAGGAAGGAGAAAAAAGATGTATAGTTGCTAAGCATTTGTATTATATACCTCCCAAAGTATAAAGGTGGTGACCACACTGGGAACATAAGCCAGATCAGTTTCATGATCAATTTTTCTATTGTATTACAAGTCATTACCATAAAATATAATGAGACAATAACCTTAGCCCAAGCCCCACACTTGAAAAACACTAACACAGCAAATACCGGCTCTAAGTAACCTACGGCATATTGAGACTGTGAGATCAAAAACAACAACTTTGAGAGCCAATAAATCAGCATTGTGACAAGTGACTATCAATCCAAAACACTGAATGCTTATCACAAATACGATTAGACACACTCCGGTCAGATCTGTCGTTATCTCAACCCTTCGTGCCCCACGTTGGGCGCCAAAATAGAACTGTCGTGGTTTAAGCCCAAGCTGTAAATCAGAACCACGCAGTCTACTGCCCCCCCCACCTTTCTTCCCTCCACTTCTGGAGGGACGGGGAGGAGAATCAAAAGAATGCAGCTCCCACGGGTTGAGATAAGAACAGTTTAATAACTAAGGTATAACACAAATCACCACTGCCGCCACCAACAATAACAACGACAAGAGAAATAACAAGGGAAAAGAATACGATACCGCCCGCCGGAAAAGACAGCCCGACCGACCAGGGGACGTGCCCTTCCGGGTAGCTCCCAGTTCCATCCCCTGGCATGACATGCTGTGGTATGGAACACCTCCTTGGCCAGTCTGGGTCAGGTGTCCTGTCCCCGCTTCCTCCCAGCCCCTCCTCCTCCCTGGCAGAGCATGAGACTCACAAAGTCCTTGGTCAGTCTAAACATCGGTGTTACCAGTTTTTTGTTCCCAAGCCAAAAGTCAAAAACACAGCGCTGCAACAGCTACTAAGAAGGAAAAAAAAAAAAACTGACTGCCACTGCTGAACCCAGGACAGCTACATAGAGGGATTGAATTATCTCCCAGGCTACTTCTGATGATCCAGACACCCTAAAGCTCTTAAGGGTCCTATTTGAGACAATGGTGAAGAATCACTGTGCTATCTGATGTGGTGATCTTACATACCAAAATATTTAAGTAGCAAAGAATTACAGAATACATTCTGCATATTATCAAGAGCTTTAAGACAATGGCAGTATTTCAAGGTGTATTTCAATGCACAGATGAGATCAAAGGGTCCCTAACAATCTCAGTAGGAAACAGAACTGGGATGATGTCCTTAGACTGTGTCCTTAGACATTCTGCTAAAGGCAGACTTACTAGACGATCTCTTTCCATGTGCAGCAATTGCAGAGATTGTGTCATATAACACTGACACACTATACGGGCTGTGCTTGAACTGCTTGGCAGGCACACAGGATTACCTGAACACAGGGCTGTTCTTATCCTAAGCTTTTTTTGATAGTACTGGCAAATTTTTGTGTTTTGTTTTTCACAATTTTTTTTAGAATTTCCATAAACTTCTTACAGACAACAGACCCTTCACTTCTCTACCAGCTCTTGTGCCAATACTGTGTCCTGAGACAAGACCATCTCCCCAGTTCTTACAACATTTCTCATTTATCTGTAGATCTCATTGGCCATTTCAGCACTAAGAAAGAGCTCACACTGAGCTAATAATTTTATGTGACTCTGTCCTTTTCACTAACAACTCTTTTCCAAACTGTCCTGGGTTCAGCAGTAGCAGTCATTTTTCTCAGTCTTAGAAGCTGTTGCAGTGCTGTGTCTTAGACTTTTAGCCTGGGGACAGAGCTGATAACACCGATGTTTTTAGTTGCTGCTAAGTCATGTTTACTCTGACCAAGCACTTTCTATGAGTCTCAGGCTCTGCCAGGGAGGAGGGGAAGCCGGGAGGAAGCAGAGACAGGACACCTGACCCAAACTAGCCAAAGAGGTGTTCCATACCACCGCACATCATGCCCACTAGATAAACTGAGGGCAGTTACCCGGAATGAACAAACAGATTTATTTAGAGGGACACCCCGCAGCGATGCCCAGTGCGTGGCCACCATTGGCAGGGACATCCCCCTGGGCCTCCTGGGCACAGGCACTGCCTCAGGGCCAGCACCCCAAAGGCCTTTCTCCAAGGGATGCTGGGTGAAGGGGCAGCAGCAGCAGGGCTGCGGTGGGCAGCGCTGCAGGGGCCCCGTCACCCCCGTGTCATAGTGCCAGCACCGGGCCACGCAGCATCACAATGCTCTGGGGCAGTATGAGGCCAGCGCCCTCCCCTGTCCCACTGCCAGAGTGCCCGGCGCTGCCACCAGGACAGAGCTGGCAGCCTGAGGGCATCCGAGAGGAAGTCCTTGGGGCACCGGGGGAATTCCTGGCAGGGGGAAGGGGGTTGACGGAGGGGAACCCTTGAAACTGCACGAAGCTGCAAGAGGTCCTCTGCTGCAGTTCCAGCTCCTGGAGGGGCCACGCTTAAAGCTCATCGCATGGATGGAAATCCTGCTTCAGAAGTTGGGGAGCTGGCCGTCCTCATCTGCTGGGCACCGGGGAATTGCTTGCGGGGCAAGCTGAGGAAGGGAACACTTGGAGCTGCACGAAGCTGCAGGAGGTTCTCTGCTGCCGTTCCAGCTCCTGGAGGTGCCACGCTCAAAGCTCATCAGATGGATGGATATCTTGCTTTAGTTGTTGGGAAACTTTGGTCCTCATCTCCTGGGCACCAGGGAATTAGGTGAGGGGGGGACTGAGGGGGGGAAGACGTGAAGCTGCGAAGCTGCAAGAGGTTCTCTGCTGCCGTTCCAGCTCCTGGAGGGGCCACGCTCAAAGCTCATCAGATGGATGGATATCTTGCTTTAGCTGTTGCGAAACTTTGGTCCTCATCTCCTGGACACCAGGGAATTAGGTAAGGGGGGGACTGAAGGGGGAAAGACGTGAAGCTGCGAAGCTGCAAGAGGTTCTCTGCTGCCGTTCCAGCTCCTGGAGGGGCCACACTCAAAGCTCATCAGATGGATGGAAATCTTGCTTTAGTTGTTGGGAAACTTTGGTCCTCATCTCCTGGGCACCAGGGAATTAGGTAAGGGGGGGACTGAGGGGGAGAAGACGTGAAGCTGCGAAGCTGCAAGAGGTTCGCTGCTGCCGTTCCAGCTCCTGGAGGAGCCACGGTCAAAGCTCATCAGATGGATGGAAATCCTGCTTCAGAAGTTGGGAAACTTTGGTCTTCATCTCCTGGGCACCAGGGAATTAGGTGAGGGGGGGACTGAGGCGGGGGAAGACGTGAAGCTGCGAAGCTGCAAGAGGTTCTCTGCTGCCGTTCCAGCTCCTGGAGGGGCCACACTCAAAGCTCATCAGATGGATGGAAATCTTGCTTTAGTTGTTGGGAAACTTTGGTCCTCATCTCCTGGGCACCAGGGAATTAGGTGAGGGGGGGACTGAGGGGGGGAAGACGTGAAGCTGCGAAGCTGCAAGAGGTTCTCTGCTGCCGTTCCAGCTCCTGGAGGGGCCACGCTCAAAGCTCATCAGATGGATGGATATCTTGCTTTAGCTGTTGCGAAACTTTGGTCCTCATCTCCTGGACACCAGGGATTTAGGTGAGGGGGGGACAGAGGGGGGGGAAGACGTGAAGCTGCAAAGCTGCAAGAGGTTCTCTGCTGCCGTTCCAGCTCCTGGAGGAGCCACGCTCAAAGCTCATCAGATGGATGGAAATCCTGCTTCAGTCGTTGGGGACCTTGCCGTCCTCACCTCCTGGGGAGAGAGTGGCAGTAGCCAAGAGAAAAAGGATGCACAGGTGGCTGAGTACCCTCCCCTAGTGCTCTGGAGCTCCCAGTGCCAAGCCCAGGAAGGACTGGTGCTCTGAGGATTCATCAGGCCAGTGGCATTTTGCTGTTGTTGGAAGGCCCTGAGATGGCTTCAGGTGGAAGCAGAAAAGGCAGTGCCAGTGTCCCCTTGTCCCCTTAGAGGCGTAACCAGCGGGTGGACCGGGAGCAGGTCTTGCTCACATGCTCAGGGAGTAGCCGATCGCCAGCACTGGGGTCAGGAAGGAATTTTCCCTCGGGGCAGATTGGCACCGGTCCCCGGGGGTTTTTTGCCTTCCTCTGAGCACTGAGCATGACCACTTGTCAGGGCTCCTCTGGTCCATTCTGGCTGCGTTATCGCCTGATGCTCATGCTCCACGAAGGTGGCCCCTCGTGTCCTGCAGCTGGGGGGGGAAGGGCTTTTTTCCCCCCAGGCTGGACTAGCAAGCGTCCCTGGGGTTTTTTGCCTTCCTCCGCAGCCGAGCACAGCCCCTTCATGGGGCTCCTTTGGCTCATGGTGTCCCAAAGGCAGCTGCTCATGCTCCACGCAGGTGGCCCTCGTGCCCCACATCCGGGGGGAGGCAGCCTTCTGGACTCCCAGGGTGGCCCCAGCGTGGCCCCGGGACTTGCTGCTGTCCTCTGGAGTATTGAGCACCACCCCTTGTCAGGTCTTCCCTGGCCCTTTCTGGCTGGGTTCTTCTTGCACTGCTCTTGCACCACCACAGCACTGCTCCTGCCCCGGCTTTCCTTTCTCAGGCTGCAAGGGAGGGTTTTTCCAGCTAAACTGAAAGGCCTAAGCTAAAACAGACTCAAATTAACTAAGCTCAACTAAATCAAATAGCTTTATTTAGAAATAAATAAAACGCAGTTTCCACCTGTAACCATTCTGATTTATAGAGTTATTCATAGGTAACATTTTCATAAATTAACACAGAATCAAACACTTTCAAGTTTTGGGGTGCCATGCTGCTGCTGAAGATGTAGATTTTGGCACAGTATAAAACACTTAGACCCTCTCTCCTAATGAATGAGAAAGATATAAATATCTTTAGGTATCATACTAGGGTCTGGTATTTCTTTTTCTTTTTTAAGTTGCCAGTAAAGGTCAGATTAAATTCAATCGTCAGGCCAATGCAGGTATTTAGTGGGCTCCTTGAGATGAAATTATGTTATATATAATCACAGAATCCCGAGGGTTGGAAGGGACCTCAAAAGATCATCTAGTCCAACCCCCCTGCAAGAGCAGGGTAACCTAGAGTACATCACACAGGAACTTGTCCAGCCGGGCCTTGAATATCTCCAACGTAGGAGACTCCACAACCCCCCTGGGCAACCTGTTCCACTGCTCTGTCACTCTCACAGTAAAGAAGTTCTTCCTGAAGTTCACATGGAACCTCTTATGCTCCAGTTTACACCCATTACCCCTTGTCCTATCACTGGACATCATAGAATCATAGAATAGTTAGGGTTGGAAAGGACCTTGAGATCATCCGGTTCCAACCCCCCTGCCATGGGCAGGGACACCCCACACTAAACCATGTCACCCAAGGCCTCATCCAACCTGGCCTTGAACACCGCCAAGGATGGAGCATTCACAACCTCCCTGGGCAACCCATTCCAGTGCCTCACCACCCTCTCAGTAAAGAATTTCTTCCTTAGATCCAATCTAAACTTCCCCTGTTTAAGTTTGAACCCGTTACCCCTTGTCCTGTCACTACAGTCCCTAATGAAGAGTCCCTCCCCAGCATCCTTGTAGGCCCCCTTCAGATACTGGAAGGCTGCTATGAGGTCTCCACACAGCTTCTCTTTTCCAGGCTGAACAGCTCCAACTTTCTCAGCCTGTCTCCGTACAGTAGGTGCTCCAATCCCCTGATCATCCTCGTGGCCCTCCTCTGGACTTGTTCCAACAGTTCCATGTCCTTTTTATGTTGAGGACACCAGAACTGCACACAATGCTCCAAGTGAGGTCTCACGAGAGCAGAGTAGAGGGGCAGGATCACCTCCTTCGACCTGCTGGTCACGCTCCTCTTGATGCAGCCCAGGATATGGTTGGCTTTCTGGGCTGCGAGCACACACTGCAGCCGGCTCATGTTCATTTTCTCATCGACCAACACCCCCAAGTCCTTCTCTGCAGGGCTGCTCTGAATCTCTTCTCTGCCCAACCTGTAGCTGTGCCTGGGATTGCTCCCACCCAGGTGTAGGACCTTGCACTTGGCATGGTTAAACTTCATAAGGTTGGCATCAGCCCACCTCACAAGCGTGTCGAGGTCCCTCTGGATGGCATCCCTTCCCTCCGGCGTATCAACCAAACCACACAGCTTGGTGTCGTCGGCAAACTTGCTGAGGGCGCACTCAATCCCACTGTCCATGTCACCAACAAAGATGTTGAACAAGACCGGTCCCAACACCGATCCCTGAGGGACAACACTCGTTACCGGTCTCCAGCCGGACATCGAGCCATTGACCACAACTCTTTGCGTGCGGCCATCCAGCCAGTTCTTTATCCACCGAGTGGTCCACCCATCCAATTGATGTCTCTCCAATGTAGAGACAAGGATGTCATGTGGGACAGTGTCAAACACTTTGCACAAGTCCAGGTAGATGACATCAACTGCTCTGCCCGTGTCCATCAGTTTTGTAGCCCCATCCTAGAAGGCCACCAAATTGATCAGGCAGGATTTCCCCTTAGTGAAGCCATGCTGGCTGTCACCTCCTTGTTTTCATGTGCCTTAGCATGTCTTCCAGGAGAATCTGCTCCAAGAGTTTGCCAGGCACAGAGGTGAGGCTGACTGGTCTGTAATTCCCCGCATCATCCATTTTCCCCTTCTTGAAAATGGGGGTTATATTTCCCTTTTTCTAGTTGTCGGGAACTTCACCTGACTGCCATGAGTTTTCAAATATGATGGGCAGTGGCTTAGCAACGTCATTCGCCAGCTCCTTCAGGACCCGCAGATGGATTCCGTCAGGTCCCATGGACTTGTGTACGTTTAGGTTTTTAAGATGGTCTCGAACCAGATCCTCTCCTACAGTGGGCCTAGGGTCTTCATTCCCACAGTCCCTGCGTTCGCCTTCCAAGACTTGGGTGGTGCGGTCAGAGATTTTGCCAGTGAAGACTGAGGCAAAGAAGTCATTCAGAACCTCAGCCTTCTCCAAATCCCGGGTAGCCAGTTCTCCCGATATCTTCTGAAGGGGGCCTACGTTGTCCCTAGTCTGTCTTTTACTCGCTACGTACCTATAGAATCCCTTCCTATTATCCTTAACATCCCTAGCCAAGTTCAATTCTAACTGGGCCTTAGCCTTCCTCACCTGGTCCCTAGCTTCCCAGGCAGCATCCCTGTATTCTTCCCATGCTGCCTGTCCCTGCTTCCACCTTCTATAAGCCTCTTTTTTCCTTTGAATTTTCCTGAGCAGCTCCTTATCCATCCAAGGAGGTCTCCTGGCCCCCTTGCTGCACTTCCTTCTAGTTGGGATGCAACACTCCTGAGCTTGGAGCAGGTGATCCTTGAATAACAACCAAGAGTCTTGGGCCCCCCTGCCCTCTAGGGCTGTATCCCATGGAACCTTACTAAGCAGGCTCCTGAAGAGGCCAAAGCCTGCTCTCTTGAAGTCCAGGGCAGTGAGCTTGCTGCACGCTCTTCTCACTGTCCCAAGGTTCTCGAATTCAACCATCTCGTGGTCACTGCAACCAAGGCTGCCCTGGAGCGTCACAATTCTAACCAGCCCTTCCCTGTTGGTGAGCACAAGGTCAAGCATGGCACCTCTCCTTGTCGGCTCCTCTACTACTTGCAGAAGGAAGTTGTCTTCCACACAATCAAGGAACCTCCTGGATTGCTTGTGCCGGGCCGTACCTTCACTCCAACAGATGTCAGGGTGGTTGAAGTCTCCCATGAGAACAAGGGCCTGTGAGCATGAGGCTGTTCCTATCTGCCTATAGAGCACTTCATCCACAGATTCCTCTTGATCAGGCGGTCTGTAAGAGATCCCCACAGTTATTTCCCCCATCACTGCTCTCCCTTTAACCGTGACCCAGAAACTCTCTGTCGACTACTCACCCATCCCCTGACAGAGTTCCACACTCTCCAGCCTATCCCTAACATAAATAGCAACTCCCGCTCCCCGCCTGCCAGGCCTGTCTTTTCTAAAGAGCCTGTAACCTTCCATTCCAACACTCCAGTCGTAGGAGCCATCCCACCATGTTTCTGTGATGCCTACTATATCATACTCCCATAGTCGTGCACACATCTCTAATTACTCTTCAGTAAGAAAAGCCTAGCTCCATCATCCTGACACTCACCCTTTACATATTTGTCAACATTGATGAGGTCACCCCTCAGTCTCCTCCAACCTAAGAGCCCAGCTCCCTCAACCTCTCCTCATAAGGGAGATGTTCCACTCCCTTAATCATCTTTGTGGCTCTGCGCTGGACTCTTTCAAGCAATTCCCGGTCCTTCTTGAACTGAGGGGCCCAGAACTGGACACAATATTCCAGATGCGGCCTCACCAAGGCAGAGTAGAGGGGGAGGAGAACCTCTCTTGACCTACTACCACACCCTTTCTAATGCACCCTAGGATGCTGTGGAGGTATGGTTAGCAAGCAAAGGTCATGTTCCCATGTCTGAGCTTAATTAAGCACAGATTCTGTGAAAGTGAGAAAAAACACCAGTTGTGTACAGTTGCCAGCAGTGGAAAAACCCTGGAAGTTAACCAATAGAGATAGAAGACCAGCTGGCCAACCTTGTAGCTAAAAATTGTCTGTGAACTAGGAGCAGAGACCTTGAGGGGAGGATGTGTATATGAGCAGGGGAAAATCACTGAAATGCACCTGGAATGTACCCAATGCTGTATATGCCAACCAATCACTACGGGAAGCTGTGTGTACGTGGCAGTTTGACACTATATATACCCATTATTTGAGCACAATAAACGGATCACTTTTATCAATCATATTGATTGTGCATGTGTTCCCTCCATGTGCGACGACATATTGGCGCCCGAACAGGGACCAACAGAGGAACCCGGGTACCCGTAGTGGCTGGGAGAATTGCGCACGGAGCGGGAAAGCACCGGAGAAGCAGCATCTGGAGGGCTGAAAGAAGAAAAAAAAAATGCTCGGTTTTGCTGGTCGAAGATGCCGGGCAGAGAACGGGCAGTGAAAGAAGAAAAAAGAGGCCAATCCTGAAAGAGAAGAGGAGCCTATGATAAAAAAAAAAAAAAAAAAAAAGAATCGGACTACTAAGTAGTCCTAAGGTAAAGCCCGGAGAAGAGACAGAGGTCAATCCTGAAAGAGAATAGGAGCCTCTGAGCCTGGAGGACGAAGAGGAGCCTCCGCTGCCCGCTAAGTTGGCCTGCTTGCTGGTGAGCTGCATTGGTACCAAAACTTAAAAAAAAAAAAAAAAAAAGAGAGAGAGTAGTGAAAAATGGAAAGACAAGCGGCCTTTGATTTATTTAAGTGCTTCTTAGAGAAGCGGGATCTAGGAAAAGGGCTTACTGCCCTCTTTGATTATGGAAGGAGACGTGGGGTGCTATCGAGAAAGTTATCTCCAGGAGAGGAGCTGCCGGAGCGCTGCGAGTGGAGGAGCCACGGGTGCAGACCTTTGCACGGGAGCTGTGGAGGAAGGTGCCCCGGGAGGCGCGACCGGAGTCCCCGGGCCGCGCGGTCGAGAGGGCAGTGCTGGAGCTGCAGCGAGACTGTCAGAAACAACGGCAACAGCAACAACGGCAGCAGCAGGAAAACGCGAAGTGGAGTCCTGGTAACACTCCCCTTTGTGCGACAGGGCGAGGGACAGGGGGGTTCCCCACAACGAGCGACAACAACCCTCAAAGCCTACCCTGGGGGAATCCTCCCTGCTGATGACAAATTGGCCCCTAAAATACTAAAAAAAAAAAAAAAAAAGAAAAAAAAAAAAAAAGAAAAAGTACCCTTATAGCCTTTTGAATATGTTATATGAGTAATGTGGCAGGCTGGGGACTTGAAACCCCATATACAGCTCATTTGATAGTCTCTTTGTTATCCACATGTACTAGAAGTTGGGAAATATATATCCATGTATATTTGTGTTTCTATTAGCCCTTGGAGACTTTTTAAGGATATTGCTGACCACTTCTTCCAATGTAGGCTGGCCACCTGCATCGGAATGAGTGTTCGTTTTGGTCAGTGTAAAAGCCCAAGGCTCAT
Organism: Psittacula echo; assembly: GCF_963264785.1. Classification (NCBI taxonomy): domain Eukaryota; kingdom Metazoa; phylum Chordata; class Aves; order Psittaciformes; family Psittacidae; genus Psittacula; species Psittacula echo. The sequence goes on along the minus strand of NC_137736.1, from coordinate 127,966,444 downwards.
GCGATGTGGGGAGGCAGAGCCTCTGCGGGGACACCCGCTAAAGTTGAGCCTGCAACCTCACACTGTGATGATGCTGCTTGAAGCTGATTTTTGATTGTCTTCACAGGGTCCTTACGCCACGTTCCATATGAGGGACTGTGTAGTGGAAGTAATGATTGTCTAGGTTTTGTGTTTTGAATATTGTAGTTGTATGGAGTGTGCTTGTGGGATCCCATGCATGCATGTGTGTGTGTGTGTGTGTGTGTTGAGGGCAGACAGTGTTCTGTGTATTTTTTGTTGTTGGGTTTGTGTAAAAGTTTTAATGGGTAACAGATTAACATTTTGGGCAAGAACGGGTTAATGCAAAAGTGTGGTTGCTAGCAGGTATTTATGGCTGCTGCTAAACAGGCAGGCAGCTGTAGCTTCACATTCCTTTCCCATCAGAGTGTCTTTGAATCACTTTAACCCAGCTCCTTCTCAGGAGCTGATAGGGGGTATGTTTGTATCCTCCTACCTAAAGATCCATGGTGGCTACCTGCAAAGTTTGTTAACCCTTACCATAAGCTGGACAGACAAGTGGAGAAACCTGATACTTCAGCTATAGGAGCTGACAGTAAATACCCCGAGCAGAATGAGATAGAGGAAGAGAAAAATAAATGATTGACATCACTTGGGGGTAACTGAAAAGTAACAACTTGAATATGTGTGCTTGTAACGTAGCTATTATTAGAGGCTGTGATTTTGTGTATAAAACCACCTGTATTTACTAGCCAGTTACTAACGAGAAACTATACCTTGTGTTGTGTGGATTTGTTACTTGTAAAAAAGATGTTAGAGCATGCAAATTTGCAGCAGCTACTAGAAAATGCTAAGACAAAAACTAGAAAGATTCTAATACAATGGTAGTGTTATAAAGCAGGTAATGGAACAAATTAAGAAGGTGAGGAAAAAAAAAAAAAAAAAAAAAAAGCCGTCTTCAACATGCTGCACAAGAAGCTGCACCAGTAGACCTGAACAAGAGCCTGAACATTTGGACTCTTATCAACCACAAACCTTGAAAGATGTGAAAGGGACAAGTTGGGAAGAACCGGAGAAAGAACATCGGGTGGAACCGAAGAGAGAACAGCAAGATAATTTCTGAGGACTGTAAATTTGATGCTTAAGACATGATAAAGAATGTGTAGTCAAGGGAAAGTGAAAGTTTCGATATAATGAGTAGTGATGGCAAAGAACTATGTTTAGAAATAATTGGTCAAGCAAAAGTGCGTGGACAGTAATGTGATTAGCTGAGAAAGTGCATGATCAATAAGATTGTTTCGTGATGGAAAAGTACCAAAGGAACTAACCCACTACTAACCGCTAGGCAGAATACTATAAAAGCCTGTAAGCTCACTCAATAAGGGATTTTGTTTGTAGCCAGAAACGGAGTCTGTGCCTTAGTTGCCACAGGATCGGGCCTGGCAGGGGGTGCCGTCCCATATAAAGTCCCATATAATTGCCCATGTACAGTAGGTATCTTAGGCATGTTTATCCCTAATAGCACTATGATAATATACAAAAGAGGATTGTGTTCTTGAAGGTCAAAGCATGCTTTTCATTTGAGCTGTGATGACAAAGTAAATTTTTGGAACCTGGGTGAAATAATAGCTGCCTCATTTTTAGCTCCCAAAGTAGCTAGAGCTCAAGCTTTAGCAACATTAAATAAACTAGGCTGTTGGCTTGCAAGACAGACAAATGCTACTTCACTTGTTATAAGCGGACTTTTAACTGATGTTGATAGTATTCGTCATGCCACCTTACAGAATTGAGCAGCAATAGATTTTTTGTTGTTGGCACAAGGACATGGTTGCGCAGAGTTTGAAGGGATGTGCTGTATGAATTTGTCAGATCATTCGGAGTCAATTTATAAAAGTATACAACAATTAAGAGAAGGGGTCAAGCGACTAATAAGAGATGATGGTTTGGATTGGTTGACAAAACTCTTTAAAGGATGGGGAATTTCTGGATGGCTTAAAGATTTGCTTATGCAAGGTGCAACTATATTATGTGCAGTAGTCTTATTCGTATTAATAGCAAGTTGTATGCTGCGATGTGTGATATCAATGCTTAAGAAAAGTGTAGCGTCCGTCTAACTTGCTCAAAAAAAAAAAGGGGGAATTGTGGAGGTATGGTTAGCAAGCAAAGGTCATGTTCCCATGTCTGAGCTTAATTAAGCACAGATTCTGTGAAAGTGAGAAAAAACACCAGTTGTGTACAGTTGCCAGCAGTGGAAAAACCCTGGAAGTTAACCAATAGAGATAGAAGACCAGCTGGCCAACCTTGTAGCTAAAAATTGTCTGTGAACTAGGAGCAGAGACCTTGAGGGGAGGATGTGTATATGAGCAGGGGAAATCACCGAAATGCACCTGGAATGTACCCAATGCTGTATATGCCAACCAATCACTACGGGAAGCTGTGTGTACGTGGCAGTTTGACACTATATATACCCATTATTTGAGCACAATAAACGGATCACTTTTATCAATCATATTGATTGTGCATGTGTTCCCTCCGTGCGCGACGACAGGATGCCATTGGCCTTCTTGGCCACAAGGGCACATTGCTGGCTCATGGTCATCCTCCTATCCACCAGGACCCCCAGGTCCCTTTCCCCTTCACTACTTTCCAGCAGGTCAACCCCCAACCTGTACTGGTACATGGGGTTGTTCCTCCTCAGATGCAAGACTCTACACTTGCCCTTGTTGAATTTCATCAAGTTTCTCCCCGCCCAACTCTCCAGCCTGTCCAGGTCTCGCTGAATGGCAACACAGCCTTCTGGTGTGTCAGCCACTCCTCCCAGTTTAGTGTCATCAGCGAACTTGCTGAGGGTACATTCAGTTCCCTCATCCAGGTCGTTGATGAAAATATTAAACAGCACTGGTGCCAGCACCGGCCCCTGAGGGACTCCACTAGTCACAGACCTCCAGCTAGATTCTGCCCCATTGACCACAACTCTCTGCATATGTTCCAGAGTTCAAGAATTGCAGGGGAGAGGAAACCAGAGACAAACATACAACTCAACTAGTGTAATAATACAGGAAACTACAGAGATACTAAAGGCTACTTCTCATCATGTTTGCTTAACTTCCCAACCCCAAGGACCCTGTGAAGACCATCAGCAAACCAGCTCCGAGAATCATCATCACGGCAGTGCGAGGCGGCAGGCCTGTCCCGTGAAAGCCGTCTGCCTCCTCCAAAGCTCCTCAACATGGTGCTCGCCTTACCTGTCCCAAACTGGTTCCAGAGTGTGACGCCAGGCCTCCCCTGCCCTTTACGCCCTAGGACGACAACAGAGAGAAATGACCAGGGTGTTTGCAAAAAGGGACCAACTCCACCATCCTTCTCCCTACCTCACTGACTCACCTCCAGCACTCATCCGACTCCAAAAGTAGAGGGCAGGCCCTGCAATCCCAAACACAAATACTGAGCCCCTTTGCCGCGTTCTCCTCAACGCCAACCCACCACACAAACACACACACACACAAACCCCTTACCTCCTCACAATTCTCCGCAGTTTGCGCCATCATCACCTCTCCAGGCTTGGCTGCAGCACCTGAAAAAGAAAAAGAAACAGATACACGCTCAGACAGGGCTCAAAGCTGCACCCTCACCAAGCGCACCAAGTGGACCCAAAGATCCGAAATTAGACCCTGAAAAGACAAATTAGACCCTAAGTCCTCCAAGCACTCCTTAACATCTCAAATGAGAGAGTAAGTAATCCAAGAAGACCCTAATATAAACAACTTAGACCCTAAGACCACAACTTAGACACTACATCTTTGAAACAGATACTAAGATCACAAATTAGACATTAAGATCACAAAATAGACACTAAATCCACCATGAAGACACTAAGGTCACAAATTAGACACTAAGTCCTCCAAGCACACATTAAGCTCAGAGATTAGACACTAAGCTCACAAATCAGACACGAAGTCCACCATGAACACACTAAGATCACAAATTTTACAATGTCTTCCAAGCAGACCC